>NW_024070185.1:86365097-86605394 GCF_014754425.2 Oryx dammah | reverse complement strand
ACACCACACACATCTCACCAAACCACATGTACAAACACTGTGCCACATGTGCAAGCACAGCACACCCTACTCACCACACCACACCCAGACACACGCATCACACCCACTTCCATATCATGCTGCATACACACACACCATACCACGCTCACACTCACACACATACCCATCACACACAAACACCACCCCACCCCCACACCCCACATATACCAATGTACACACACCATGCCATATGCACCTGTACACACTGCATACACCATGCCTCACACACACACCATATACAAACACACCCCCCCCCCACTTCCCTCCTCCAACATACCCGACATGCCCACATCTGAGGTCTAACCACTGTTTTCTTAGCATCTTCCCTGACCCTTACCATGAAAGGGATTCCTGAAGCAAAGCCTGCGAGGTTTCCTCCTGAGGAAGGGCACATCTGAGCACACTGAGAATGAGGGATGTGTCAGTCTCCTCTTAAGGCCAGTCATTCATTCCCTATATTTCTGTCTTCCATGATGCACCAGGAGCTCTTCTGAGTTTTGCAAGGAAGTGAGGGTGGAATGAGGATCGGGAGAGTGGGCACAGCCCTGTTTCCATGGGGCTTGGGGTCTGGGTAAGGGGGATGCTGAGAACATGTCAACGAGGGGGACAGTCACAGCCATGAACACAGGGATGAGTGAAGACCTGGGGCCCTGAAGCAGGAGCTGCGTGGGGAGAGTTGGTGGCAAGAGGAACGCTAATCCGTGACTGTGCCCGCTGCAGAGGGCAGAGGGCGGCTGGAAGGGCAGCAGTGAGGACAATGCAGTGTGTCTGGGATGTGGAGGCCTGAGGGCTGGTCAGTATAGTGTGAGAAGTCCAGGGGTTGTGTATGCAAACATTCCTTCCCTGGGTGTAGAGGTGGTAACAAGGTATGGAGGGTGTCTGGAAGCCCTGGAAGGAGCAGGAAAGTCGGGGATGCTGGACCCCAGAGGAGAGGAGCCCACCATGGGGATGGAGGGGTGGCCGGAAGAGGGAGCAAGGAAGGGGACTGTGCTGGGTCTGTCCAGGGACAAGCAACTGTGAAAGATGCAGTCAGGGTCATGCTCTGCTCTTTTCTAAACTTTTGCTTTGAAATAATTTTGGATTTCCAGAATAGCTGCAAGGATAAAATTTGCGTATACAGTCCACATGATTTCCTTTTGTGTTAACATCTTACAAAACCAGAGTCCGTTGGTCGAAACTGAGAAACATTGGTCCAAACTGAGAAACGATCATTGGTAAAATACTCCTGATTAAACCACACAACCCCTTTTCCACTGAGACTCAATCCAGGGCCCCAGGGTACATTAAGATGTCCTGCCTCCTTGGTTCCCTCCAGTCTGTGATGATCCCTCCGTAAATCCTTATCTTTTATAATTCTGATACATTTTGAAGAGTGCCGGCCAGTTATTTTGTAGAATTTCCCTCCTCGCTCACCAAGTTTGATGCTTTTCCAAGATGACATTGTAGTTAGGGATTTCTGTGCAGGATATCACAAGCTGCCATGCTGTTCTCATCATCAGGGCATGTAGGGCCTCCGGTAGTTTCCTCTCTGGTGATGCTCACCTGGGTCTGTTGGTTAAGTCAGTGTCTGCCAAGTCTCTCAATGGTCAAATGACTGTTTTTTTTTTTTCCGTATTTTTCTTACAAGAGAGTCACTCAGTCCAACCCAGGCTCCAGAGGAGAGAAGTGCTAAGTTCTGGAGGTACAAGTGTCCCAGAATTTGTGGGGTTATGTTAAATTCACCACAGTAACCAGAAAGTGTTGTCCACAGTATTATTATTATTATTAGTTAGGAGATTGCCTTTCCTTCTATAAGAAGGTGACATTTTTATTCATAACACTTTTGGCAGTCTCAGGGAAGACGTCTGGCCCATCCAGATAGAGAACTAGAACTGCTCACGAATAGCTGTGGAATACTATGATGTACAAAGACCCCGAGGGGCTTGCGGTCAGGATAGAAGGCTGACCATACTCAGGCCTCCCTTCTCTCCTCTCGCTCCACTAAAGTGACAGGAAAGGAAAGGAAACCCTATCACCTCATAGAGAAAAAGAGAGCAGACTGAAGCCAGGGATTAAGTGTCCTCACACATGTTGTGGTGACTCAGCTGAATGGGTACTGACAAAGAGTGGTTGTCTTTCTGGCCACCCTCTGAAGGCCAATGGGGCACAGGGCTGGAGGGGCTGGATGACTGGAGGGGCTGCAGGAGCTGGAGGGGCTGGAGGGACTAGGGGAACTGGAGGGGCTGGAAGGACTCAGAGAACTGGAGGAGCTGGGGGCTGGAGGGGCTGGAGGGGCTGTAGGGCTGGAGGGGCGGAGGGAGTTGGAACGGCCTCGAGCAGGGGTGGGGTGAGCATCTACATAGAGAGCCTCTAGCATCTCGTGTTCCTCTCCCAGTCTGTGCAGTGAGGGGTTACTCTGGCCACCATCACCCAAATGAGGAGGTATTCGTTTTCTGGGGCTGCCATAACAGGGCCACAGAGCAGGTAGCTGAGAACAACAGAAATGTGCTTTTTCACAACTCAGGAGGCCAAATGATGACATTGTGTGTTGGCGGGGCCAGGATCCCTCCCAAGGCACAGGAAGAATCTGTCCCAGGCCTCTCTCCAACTGCTGGTAGTTCCTTGGCTTGTGGTAGCATAACTCCAAACTTCACAGGGTATTTTCCTCATGAGCAATGTCTGTGCCAAAGTTTTTATAAGAACATTAGTCATACAGAATTGGGGCCCATCTTAACTCCCCATTTTAACTAATTGCATTTGCAAGGAGACTATCTCCAAATAGTGTCACATCCTGAGGTACTGGGGTTTAGGACTTCAACATATGAATTTGAGGGACATGCAACTCAGCTTATAATGTGGTGGAGCATTTACCAGCTGAAAGTACGGAGAGTCCCCATGTCAGGGACAGCAGACCTAGCAGAGGGCTGGAGAGCGCTATGAGGCTGACATTGAGTGAATACCAGCCTACAGGACTCTGCGTCCTCAGCTTCCTTTCCTGGTTTTGCTTTCACAGAGAAAGCAGCCAGGCCCACGTGTGCTCACCCGGGGAGAAGGTGAGACATTCTCAGACAAAATGTCACCACGTATTGGAATGTGAGTGTTTCTCAGTTGCGTCTGGATCATCTCACGGCATCAGTCTGCAAGCCCCCTGTTCAGCTCCCATCTTCCCAAATCACATCCAGCCCTTTAATGCTTTCCTCTGAGATATGAACAGAGAGCCAAGCGTCACAGATATTGGAGAGAGATTGTCCACATCGAAGCCTGAGACTCAGAGAGAAAAACCAGAAAGCAAATATGCAGAAGAAAAAATTACCAGGGAGCTAAAAGAGGGCTAAAGAATAAGAGTTAATGTTCTTATAAATTAAAGATGGAATTGCATCCATAGATTAAAAAAACAGCATGCTATGAAAAAATAATTACTAACTATTGGTCAAGAGGGAAGGTAGAATATAGCTATTTTAGACATGAAAGCAAGACCTATCTATCTGCACATCCACCTCTCATCTACTGATCAATCAATTGTCAACCTATCCATCCATCCATCCATCATCTAGAAAGCCAGTCATTACCTATCTACTTACCTCTCTATATAGTCTGTTCCTGACCCAGAGGTCACACCTGGGTCCCGTGTATTGTAGGAAGATTCTTTACCATCTGAATTACCAGGGAAGCTCTATTATCTAATTATCTATCTATATAGTCTGTTCATCTGTCAAATATCTCTGAATCTATAATCTATTATCTATCTATCTTTCCATCTATCTTCCCCTGAACTCTGTCTTTGAAAATTACTGGATAATGCACTTCAGTAAAATAAGGAAGAAAACCAGATGAAATGGAATTCTTGAAACAGAGGACCCAAAACAGGAGAGAAGTGGGGAAGTCTCAAAAGTCTCTAGGAGAAAAAAAGTCTGAATACTGGGAAAAGTTTTCAAGTATTTAACACATGTGTTCAAACTCTTAAAAACTTTTGCTAAGAGGTTCTTGGAACATTAAGCAAGTAAAAACAAAGACAATTTTTAGTTTCTGGGAAAAAAACCCATAAAGGTTGTGTGAGAAGTGAGGCACTCTCACTCCATGGGTGGGGAACATTTGCACCCCATGTAGATAACGTAAACTCTGTTGGGAGGGGAGGACCTGGGGAGGTGGCACATGCGGGTGATGGAGAGAATGAGTTCTCACCTTCCTTAGTTAATACGATACTCTAGAGTATTGATTAATCAAGAAATAGCAGGATTGTACATCACATAAAAATACGGAAATAAATATCAGAAAAAAATCTTTGGAAGTTGAAAACGCCTTCCTCTAAGCAGTAGTAGTGTTTTGGGCACTAGGCCCAACATTTTTATTTTTTTAATAAAAGCTACTTAGAACACTTTGATTTCACTCTGTGGACGCACTTTGCTAAAAATAGAGCCATGATTTTACAGCAGAAAGGCGAGTCGAAAAATGTGTACACACAGCTCCCAGAGGCTTAGACACAGTGAAAGGTTTCTGGCAGGATTCTGTGTTGCCTTTTTCTTAGTGAGACAGGCCGATAGAGCCGTATATTTATGCTGCCAGCACCGGGAGGAAGCCCTTCTTGTTCCTTGGGGCCATTCTATTCCATCTGTTACCCTCTCTTTGAAAATGCTTTTGTGACAGGATGCTTACAGTTCTAGCACCTTGCCCTGATCATTCCTGATGTAAGTCACAATTTTGCCGTTCCCTGCAGGGGCGGGTGGCTCAGGAGGCCTGGGAGCCCTTGTCAGAGGGTGAGAAAGAAAACAGCAGCTCTCTGTTAGTTCTGATAGAGCTGCCATTCTCCACTGAGGAACTTAATTGGTAAGAGATTGCAGGCTGTTAGAAAACCCAGGTCATGAACTGTTTGGCCATCTTTCTCGATATCTACTGAGAGACTCCTAGTTTCATCAGCACCCGCATCCCAACCTCCATGTTTGTGCATCTTAGAGTCTATACTCCATACTTTGCTCACATTGGGCTTCTTGGAACAGCTTTCTCCACATCCTCCTTCTTGGCATTCTCATCATGATGTCCTTTAACTCTCCTCCCATAAGAGCAGAGCCAATGCCAGTGCAGGGGAGAGGGATCTTTATGGCAACATGAGTCTGCAGCCCCCAGCCCATGAACTGCCCCATCCCAAACTTGCCTTGGAAAGAGGGGAGACCCATAGCACACATGGAAGCCACTTTGGGGAGAAAGAGTAAATGGAAGATGAATGCTGATGCTGGTTGGTGAGAGGGTAACATGCAGGAAGTCCAGGGTCTCCAAATGGAGGAAATAGGCTGTAAGTGTCAGACATTTTTTAATCTCTCTCGTAGGTGGCAGGAGGAAATAAACTACTAGTGTTCTGTTTTTTTACCTTCTCCATACAAATTTAACAACTGTTGTTCACGGGGCTCTCAAGGCAAGGATACTGAAGTGGTTTGCCATTCCCTTCTCCAGTGGACTACGTTTTGTCAGAACTCTCCACCATGACCTGTCCTTCTTGGGCGGCCCTATACCGAATGGCTCGTAGTTTCATTGAGTTAGACAAGGCTATGGGCCATGAGATCAGATTAGTTAGTTTTCTGTGGTTGTGGTTTTCAGTCTGTTTGCCCTCTGATGAAGGATAAGAGGCTTATGGAAGCTTCCTGATGGGAGAGACTGACTGAGGGGGAAACTGGGTCTTGTTCTGATGGGTGGGGTCATGCTTAGTAAATCTTTAATTCAATTTTCTGGTGATGGGTAGGGCTGTGTTCCCCCCTGTTATTTACCTGAGGCCAAACTATGGTGGAGGTAATGAAGATAATGGTGATCTCCTTCAAAATGTCCCATGCAAGCACTGCTAACCTTGGTGCCCCCCAACCCTGCAGCAGGCCACCACCGACCCACGCCTCTGCTGGAGACTTCTGGGCACTCATGGGCAAGTCTGGGTCAGTCTCTTGTGCGGTCACTGCTCCTTTCTCCTGGGTCCTGGTGTGCACAAGGTTCTGTTTGTGTCCTCCTTCCAGTAGTCATGTATGAATGTGAGATTTGGACTATAAAGGAAGCTGAATCATAGCAAAGCCCTCTTCCAACAATACAAGAGAAGACTCTACACATGGACATCACCAAATGGTCAATACCGAAATCAGATTGATAATATTCTTTGCAGCCAAAGATGGAGAAGCTCTATACAGTCAGCAAAAACAAGACCGGGAGCTGACTGTAGCTCAGATCATGAACTCCTTATTGCCAAATTCAGACTTAAATTGAAGAAAGTAGGGAAAACCATTAGACCATTCAGGTATGACCTAAGTCAAATTCCTTATGATTATACAGTGGAAGTGAGAAATAGATTCAAGGGATTAGATGTGATAGAGTGCCTGATGAACTACGGATGGAGGTTTGTGACATTGTACAGGAGGCAGGGATCAAGACCATCCCCAAGGAAAAGAAGTGCAAAAAGGCAAAATGGTTGACTGAGGAGGCCTTACAAATAGCTATGAAAAGAAGAGAACCTAAAGGCAAAGGAGAAAAGGAAAGATTATACCCATTTGAATGCAGAGTTCCAAAGAATAGCTAGGAGAGATAAAAAAGACTTCCTCAGTGATTAGTGCAAAGAAATAGAGGAAAACAATAGAATGGGACAGACTAGTGATCTCTTCAAGAAAATTAGAGACATCAAGGAAACATTTCATGCAAAGATGGGCACAATAAAGGACAGACATGGTATGGACCTAACAGAAGCAGAAGATATCAAGAAGAGGTGGCAAGAATACACAGAAGAACTATACAAAAAAAAGATCTTAATGACCCACATAACCATGATGGTGTGAGCACTCACCTAGAACCAAACATCCTGGAGTGTGAAGTCAAGTGGGCCTTAGGAAGCATCACCACAAACAAAGCTAGTGGAGGTGATGGAATTCCAGTAGAGCTGTTTCAAATCCTAAAAGATGATGCTGTGAAAATGCGGCACTCAATATGCCAGCAAATTTGGAAAACTCAGCAGTGGCCACAGCACTAGAAAAGGTCAGTTTTCATTCCAATCCCAAGGAAAGGCAATGCCAAAGAATGCTCAGACTACCACACAATTTCAGTCATCTCACACACTAGTAAAGTAATCCTCTAAATTCTCCAAGCCAGGCTTCAACAGTATATGAACTGTGAAATTCCAGATGTTCAAGCTGAATTTAGAAAAGGCAGAGGAACCTGAGATCAAATTGACAAAATCTGTTGGATCATCAAAAAAGCAAGAGAGTTCCAAAAAAACATCTACTTCTGTTTTATTGACTATGCAAAAGCCTTTGACTGTGTGGATCACAACAAACTGTGGAAGATTCTTCAAGAGATGGAATACCAGACCACCTGATCTGCCTGCTGAGAAATGCAGGTCAGGAAACAACAGTTAGAACTGGACTTGGAACAACAGACTGGTTCCAAATCAGGAAAGGGGTACATCAAGGCTGTATATTGTCACTGTGCTTATTTAACTTATATGCAGAGTACATCCTGAGAAATGCTGTGCTGGATAAAGGACAAGCTGGAATCAAGATGGCTGGGAGAAATGTCAATAACCTCAGATATGCAGATAACACCACCCTTATGGCAGAAAGTGAAGAAGAACTAAAGAGCCTTTTGATACAAGTGAAAGAAGAGAGTGAAAAAGTTGGCTTAAAACTCAACATTCAGAAAACTAAGATCATGGCATCTGGTCCCATCACTTCATGGCAAATAGATGGGGAAACAGTGTCAGACTTTATTTTTTGGGGTTCCTAAATCACTGCAGATGGTGACTGCAGCCATGAAATTAAAAGACGCTTACTCCTTGGAAGGAAAGTTATGACCAACCTAGACAGCATATTAAAAAGCAGAGACATTGTCAACAAAAGTCCATCTAGTCAATGCTATGGGTTTTCCAGTAGTCATGTAAGAGTTGGACTATAAAGAAAGCTGAGCGTTGAAGGATTGGTTTTTGAACTGTGGTGTTGGAGAAGACTCTTGAGAGTCCCTTAGACTGCAAGAAGATCCAACTAGTCCATCCTAAAGGAAATCAGTCCTGAATATTCATTGGAAGGACTGATGTTGAAGCTGAAACTCCAATACTTTGGCCACCTGATGCAAAGAAGTGACTCATTTGAAAAGACCCTGATACTGTGAAAGACTGAAGGCTGGAGAAGAAGGGTATGACAGAGGATGAGATGGTTGTATGGCATCACTGACTCAATGGACATGAGTTTGAGTAAGCTCCAGGAATTGATGATGGACAGGGAAACCTGGTATGCTGCAGTCCATGGGGTCACAGAGAGTGGTACACAACTGAGCTACTGAACATGCAAATTTAAAAAGAAGTTTCTTTTAAAATTCTGTGTTGCCATGAGGACACCTAGTTCTACCTGAACTTAACTTTACTTAAATCTTGAGCTAACCAATGCGTTTTTCTTATGGAAATGTTTGTCTTAAGCTATGTTAATGAACTATGTATTTACCTTAGAGTCTGTCTTTAAGTAGGTTCTGCCTAAGACTCAGAAAGGACTTGACAAACCTGTGTATTTTACTCATACATTGTTCTCTTAATCTATGTTAATGAAACTATATATTTACTCAGAAACCTGCCTTTCTTCAAGATTCATGTCAATTGTTTTATGGCCCGGGATGACTGGTGCCAATGTTATCTCAAAACACATGTTGTGGATGAGGGCCTGGTGCCACTATGAGTTTTGATACATCTCCTTTCTATAATTAACAGCTTGCTAGTAGCTATATAACATCCAGCTAAAGACTGGCAGGGGGGTACTCTTTCAGCCCTCTTCTGATGTCTATGTCAGAAACTTTCTCTATCTCTTTTATATTTTGATAAAACTTTATTACACAAAAGCTCTGAACGATCAAGTCACTGGCCCTGCACTGAATTTTTCTCCTTCGAAGGCCAAGAATCCCAGCGTCTTTTGTGGTTCAGCAACAACCTTTCATTGGTTGGAGTAGCAAGACTGGATGTTCATGCTCAGGCTGGAGGAATCGAGCAGGTCCAGAGCCAACATTGCAGCCAACCAGGTGAGGGGTCAGTAAGGAATCCTGATACCTCTTCTACCAGCAATGAGTGCATTTTCCTGTGATTTCTGTGTTCTGGCTCCTTAAGGGTTTGGGGATTCCAGATCCTGGCCACCTTTCCTCCTTTTCAGAGGCAGCTAGTGGCCGACGCACTTTGCCCTTACCAGAGTGACTCTGGGATGGGAAGGATAAGCATGGGGCAGAGCTTAAGAACAACATTAAATGATGGGAAATTAGGCAAAGTGAACAATTTCTTTGAATGGCCTTTCAGAGCACTTGTGTGTAGAGTTCTTGTGTGCAGAGTTCTTGTGTGCAGACCATGTTGTATCAAATAAAATAAATCCCAGACTTTTGAAACATTCAGATTTTCCAAATTCAAGCCTATTTAGTGAAAATAATAACACAAAACATTCTTAAAGGCTGTAGGGTCTATGGGGAGTTGGCTACTCTGGCGGGTTAGAGGGAATACATGGGACATGGTGTCCCAGGAAGGGAGCTGACAGAAGGTATGGGTACAGCCTATGGGCAGGGTAGAATGTCCAGGGTTTCTGGACTGATAGTGATGTGGGCAGCTCTGTGCCCACCCCCGACTTCCACTTACCTTCAGCTTTCATGGACACTTCTGGTCCAGCCCTAGTCAGCTGTGTTTGAGCAGAGATTTGTCAGTGTGAGAGTGTGGGCCCCATAAGTGCCTGGTCAAGAGAAGTCTAAGTTCAGAGAGCCACCCCTGCAAAAAGCTTGAGGTTTGGAAAGTGAGCTTTGGGAGAAGTGGACCAGAGTGAGCACTGGAAGGTGGTGGAGCATGCCCACTCTGCAAGGCAGATTCAAGATAGCCCAAAAGTGAAAGTGAAGTCACTCAGTCATGTCCGACTCTTTGCAATCCCATGGACTGTAGCCTATCAGGCTCCTCCATCCATGGGATTTTCTAGGCAAGAGTGCTGGAGTGGATTGCCATTTCCTTCTCCAGGGGATCTTTGCAACCCAGGAATGGAACCTGGGTCTCCCGCATTGCAGGCAGATGCTTTACCATCTGAGCCACCAGGGAAGCTAAGATAGCCCAAACAATTCCCCAAAGTTCCCACTTGTTCATCTCCAACCATTGGTGAGAATCTGTTTCATCAAGGTGCACTATAAGAAGTTGAGCCTGAAGAAAATCATATATGGAAGCTCATGTAGGAGCTGGAGCTCTCATTGGAGAGAAGTGGACCATGCTCAGAAAGTATTCCTGGTAACTGGAGCTCACTCTGGGGAAAAAGGAACCATAGAACTATGCATAAAGGATGCTCATAGGACCTGAACTCACAGTGGAGAAGAAGCTGGGAAAATAAATAGTCAGGAGATCACCAATTAGACCTCTCAAACTTCTGGCCACATCTGAGCTTGCAGAGAACTCTGGGTGTGTCCACAGAGGTGCACTGGTGGGGAAGTCATGGAAACGTCTGCTTCTGTGTAGCCACCACGCTGGAGCAGTGGATATCTGGTGGTCCCCTGGGGCTGCCAGATACAGACCCAAGGAAGGTAAGAATTTTCTCTGTCTATCTACCAAAGTTGGGTGCTGCCCTTGGCTTCCCAGATATCAGACCAAGGAACACTTGTGGCCAGTTCACTCCAAACCATGCAGGGAAGTGTAATCTGTGACATAAGCCTCCAACTTGACCAAGCTGAGCACAAAGCAGCACAGCATCATGGCACTCAGTGCAGGGGACTGGGCTTGGTGCCAGTCTTCCCTTGCAGGCCATGCAGTCTTCCTGTCTTGTCCTTAACTGGCATTTCCTGTTTGCACAGTGAACGGGGGTGTAAGCTAGAATGACAGCCTCCCAGAACTTGTCTCTGACTCTTACACCATTAGACTGTTGCTCCTGAGTATCCTGTGGGGCCATTCCTTGAGAGATGAGGCCAAAGTGTGGGTGTTCTTCTCCTCTCATGTGTCACCACTGATGGGAGTGGCTGGGCTGTGTAGATGTCTCTGGCAGGTCTACGTTAATGTGACTGCCACCATGGAGGGTCACCAGGCCAAAATTCTAAGGCTCTGAAAATGCAAATCCAGCCAAGAAAGAAAGGTGCCCCAGTGACACAGGCCAACCCTTTGGAATGTTTCTCAACTTTTTCACTAGAGGGATGAAGACTCCCAGGAAAGACAAAACCAGCTGCCAAGTGTTTGTATAGGCAGTAAGGGCAGGGGCATGGGGGCCTTGGTGTTTATGGAAGAGAGTCTGGGGAAAGGAGATCAGGGGTTGCCATAAACTCCAGGCTTCCGATCTTAAGGAAATTTGTTGTACTGGTGAGGTCAACAGGCGAGCTTTGATCACAAGCATAGACTCCAAGATTGTTGTCTACAAAAGCGACTGATTCATTACATCCAGGTCTCTCATGCCAGCAAGGGTCAAACTGAGCAGGGTTGGAGAAGGGAGGAGAGCAGCCTTAGCACAGAAGTCAGTGCTCAGCCTTCCGCTGCATATATGTGATTTCTGCAATGCTCCTCTGGGATGAGTGACCTCTGAATTTGTTCATGAATTTGCAACACTTGCCTGACTTATGACATTGGTTTGTTTGCTGAAATAGTCACTTCTTTTTTGCCCTCCTTGGGGAAAAAAGAGCTGGGTGGAAGTAAGGCTTAGGTGTCACCACAACTGGCCGTTAAGTCTTGCTTCCTGGGGTGGAGAATACTGGAGAAAATGAGAGAAATTCTTAGGAAAGGGTGAGGGTCAGACACCTACCATTGGTCACAGATATGCCACTGTAGAAATGCCCATCTGTTCTCATCCTTTCTCCCCTGAAGGCTTTCTGGGGTTCACACCCCACCTGCTGCACAAAATAAGGGCAGTTAACCCCCTGGGAGCTATTTTTATATACACTTCCTGTCCCTGGCAGTCATCCCATGTGGTTTCCTTTCTTTGTTTGTCTGTGGTGCCACCGCCCAGGAAGGGTGCCCAGAGACACAGAATGGATGTTCATCTTGGAAGTCATGAAACAAATTTTCCTCTAGGTATCTCAGCACCCAGGACCTCTCTGCCTCTCGGGAATCAGGATCTATCTCAACATTACTTCTTTTTCTGTTACTGAACTCTTATAACTTTTGGTGCAATTAAGTACATATTACGGACTCCTTTGTAGGCAGAGGGCTTGCGAAGTTAGGTCTGACTGAGTTGGGCATAGACTGGTACAAATCTACCACAATGCACTGCTTCAGTTCACTCAGTCATTCATTTAAGCAATGTTTCTTTCCTGTCTAATATACATCAGAAATTCTCTTGGAGAAAAAGGCCATGAGCCGATTCTTGCCCTGACAGAGCATGTGGTCCATTACGGTCCATACCTTCTGTGAGACTAGAAGGTATAGGACCTCATAATGAGCTCTGGGCTCCTAAGATGCTGGTGGGAACATCCTTCTAGAGGCTGGTGAGATGGGCAGGGAGTTTCCCAGGGAAGAGCTGAGGGAGGAGAGGCTAGGCTGTGCAGAGGAATGGTTTCTTCAAGGCCCGTGGTGAGGACCAAGGAGTCCACTTCAGCCAAGTGTAGAGTATGAGGGGGATCTGGGAGGGGAAGAAGCAGGAGACACACACAGAGGCTGTGATGACCCAGTCACTTAAAGATGGTGAGGTCACAACTAAGGGCCAGGAGAACCCTTAAGTTAGCATGGTAAGATTTTTGTCTTAAAAAAAATCTGGTTCTTGACCATCTGCTCCCAGCCTAACTTTGAGGCTCAGTCCCTGCCCTTCCTGCCCACACAGCCAAGCAGGAGTTCTTTGACCTTGTACACTGTCCTGCTTTGGTTACATTCTTCCCTTTGCTTGGAGTGAAACCCATTCATCCTTTGTGCAGTCTTTTCTGATCCATCCATTCTACCCACAGAATTTTGGGCTCTCATGGACCCCATACACCTACCCAAGACCATTTGTGGAACTGGACGGCTACATGGCTGCCTTTTAGGGCCACTGTTTGGACTCACCTTTCCTGTATCCTGGCCAAGCGGATCACAGGGACCTAAGCAGGTATGTTAGGAAAAATTATCCAAAATTTAGATAAGGCCAAGAGCATGACTGTATTTTCCTTCAGTGTCATGCTGAAGCTTTGTTTAATTGACCTAAAGATTATTTCTCTTTTGTTGTTACTGTCTAGTCTCTAAGTTGTATCTGACTCTTTGTGACCCTAATAGACTGCAGCACATCAGGCTCCTCTGTCCTCCATGATCTGCCAGAGTTTGCTCAAATTCATGTCCACTGAGTCAGTGATGCTATCTAACCATCTCATCCTCTTCTGCCCCGTTCTCCTTTTGCCTTCAGTCTTTCCCAGCATCAGGGTCTTTTCCAGTGAGTTGGCTCTTTGCCAAAGTATTGGAGCTTCAGCTTGAGCATCAGTCCTTCCAATGAATATTCAGGGTTGATTTCCTTTAGGATTGACTGGTTTGATCTCCTTGCAGTCCAAGGGATTCTCAAGAGTCTTCTCCAGCACCACAGTTTGAAAATATCAATTCTTCCATACTCAGCCTTCTTTATGGTCCAACTCTCACATCCATCCCTACATGATTACTAGAAAAACCATAGCTTTACTATATGGACCTTTGTCAGCAAAGTGATATCTCTGCTTTTAAATACACTGTCTAGGTTTGTCATAGATCTTTTAATTCCATAGCTGCAGTCACCATCTGCAGTGATTTTGGAGCCCAATAAAATAAAATATATATGCTTCCACTTTTCCCCTTTCTGTTTGCCATGAAGTGGTGGGATCAGGTGCCATGATCTTAGTTTTTTAATGTTGAGATTCAAGGTTGCTTTTTCACTCTCCTTTTTAATCTTCATCAAGAGGCTCTTTAGTTCCTCTTCCCTTTATGCCATTACAGTGGTATCATCTGCTTGTCTGAGGTTGTTAATATTTCTCCCAACAATCTTGATTCCTGCCTGTGTTTCATCCAGCCCAGAATTTCACATGATATACTCTGAATATAAGTTGAATAAGCAGGGTAACAATATACAGACTTTTTGTACTCCTTTCCCAATTTTGAACCATGGGAGTAACCCAGTTGTTCCATGTAACATTCTAACTGTTACTTCTTGACCATATACAGGTTTCTCAGGAGCCAGATAATGTGATGTGGTATTCCCATCTCTTCACAGTTTGCTGTGATCCACACTAGAACTGTGCTATCAACACGTGCCTGTTGAGCCCTTGATATATGCCTAATGCCACGTGTCAAACTGACAGTATCTTAAGTGTATTGGATTAAATAAAATATACTCTCAAAATGAGTTTCATCTATTTGTTTCTAATTTTCAATGTGGCTACTAGAAAAACTTAAATTACACACCTGACTCATGTTGCATACTATCAGATAGCACTTCTCTAGAAGACAAGTCAATTGTCTGACTTTATTGTTTGCTCTTATTAATGAAGAGCTCGAACTGTGAAATACATGTTAACTTGTAGATAATTGCTGGTAGAGATTCAAATGATTTCTGCCTAGTAGGAGAGATAGTTTTTGTTTTATTACCCTGTGGTATATCTACCCGATTTGTCTCTAACTTAAAAACTTAGACCCCACGGAGAAGGGAACCCACTCCAGTATTCTTGCCTGGAGAATTCCATGGACTAAGGAGCCTGGTTAGCTACAGTCTATGGGGTCCCAAAGAGTGGGACACAATTGAGCAACTAACACTCCTTAAAATCTCAGTCCTTTAAATGCTCTTTGAACCAGCTTTGTCATCTTATTGGTTCCCTCTTTAATTAGTGAATTTAATTATGTATTTTACACATGTTCATTCTAAAAAGGAAACTATCTGGGCACACTGTGAAGAAGGGACCAGAGATGGACAGGTCTGGAGTGGGGTAGCCTGTATGTAGGGCTTCTGGCAGCTAGGCCAGAGTGGGAGGTCACTGAGAGTGGAGGGAGGTGAAGGAAGTCAGGAGGGAAAAGGGACAGAGCAAGAGTGTGGTGACCGTGCAGGAGGGAACTGGCTTGAGCTGGGAAGAGGGAGTGAAAGAGGTGATTTTCATCAGTTTGGGGCTCCTGGTTGTTCTAAACTTGGGGTTCAGGGAGCTGTTGGGGTCCTGGTCATGGTCCTTTTAAATTCACACTTCTTCCTCTCTGGGTTCCAACTCCCACAGTGCTCTAAGGTCTCACCTCAGGTTAGGGTCTTGGAACAATGGTGAAGCCATGCTGGCTCTGAGAATCTGGCCCGATTTGCCGGTGAGGGAGCAAGAGGGTCACCCCAGGATACTACTCTGAGGAGTGATAGACTGCAGTCCAGGGGATGCGGTGGCAGGTTGTGCCCCCAGAGCCTGAGTACCTGGACAGCAAGACTGTTACACACAGCCACTCTGAGTCAAGGTTTGGGTTGCTTTAAGAAGGAAACAACAACAGATGGCATTGAAAGGTAATTCTTGGAAGCCAGATAGGAAAGAGCACATACTGTATGAGTCTATTTATATAAACTACAAAACAGGCAAAGCTGATCCATGCTGTTCAAAGTCAGGAGAGCTGTTATTCTGGGCTTGGTGCCTGGAAGGGAGCAGACAGGGGGTGGGGGGTGGGGGCTCTGAATGTTGAGTGTTTAGCTGATGCTGGCTTCACAAGTGTGTCCAGTTTTGTGAAAATTCATCAAGTCATGCTCTGCACTCCCCACCTGCTACTTCCATCCCAACACACAGCTTCAACAGAAACGTTTTTCAAAGGAAGACCATGGGGCTCCCCTGGAAATGCTCACTCTGCATGCTGTGGCTGTGTAGACAAGAGAGCTGTCTGAAGGCGGGTCCAGGGAACCGGAGGACATCAGAAGTTCCAGTGGGCTTGTTGCTGATTTCCAAGCAGGCAAACGAAGTCACAGTTTTTCCGAAACAATAGAATTTGGGGCCAAGTCTCCTCTTCTGAAAATTTAGCCCACAGAAGTTCTCAGAGAATCAAGCAAGGGATGGGTCTCCAGCTAGAAAGGGTCATGACTTCATTTAACTACAATTTAAAAACAGTGTCTTCAGAGGGAAACCATAGTTCACTTCAAGTGGCTTGAAACCGCCCGGAGGAGTACAGTGTTGGCAGCAGGTGTCAGCAGGCACCTCCAGAGAGCTGGTGAAACCGACTCAGGGGTCCATGGTCCTGGGCAAGGCTGCTTTTGCTAAAGGAGTCTCATTTGAATGGGGATGATCACACACAAAGACCAGTGCCTGACCTGCTGAGCAGGGGTTCTTTACCAGCCCAGTGTTCCTGGGATGCAGTGGTATGTCACATGGCGGTCACACCTGCCACATTTGAGTGCTTTCTGCCTGTGTGTGTATCTGCGAGTGCCAGACTAGGAAGGTAGCACAAACCTCTCGGACACCCGCATTTGTGTTTCAGAGTCCAGCGCTTGACTCCAGACCCAGCTGATGCTGTCCCTCTGCCTTCACAGGGGACCTCAACTCCCCCCACTTCCAGCCTCAGCACTGACACCTGGATTTCTTGAATTCGGTTCCACTCCCAGGGACCTCCTGTGCATCAGGGTGGTGGGACCATTGGCTCTGGCCAGTGTTCAGGGATTAAGAGAGCGGACCGCTTGCCTGGTGACCGGGCATGTTCCAGATTCTAGCTGCTGTCAACTATGCCCTAGAGAACAGAGGATACAGGGTGACTCCGCTGCTGATGGCAATAGACAGAGTGTGGACCACAAGTGAACCTTGTTGTTACTGCTATAGAGGTGCTGCGGCTATCACTGCTGTGAGACCCCCATCAATCACCCTAACACCATGTCTTCCTCTTGACCCCTGACCCCTGCAATGACCCCTCCCAGTCCTGCTAATCCACTATGAAGCCTGGGAGGCCTCGCCTTTCTCCAAGCCCTCCCCTGCTCAACCTCACACTTAGTATAAAATCAGAAGTCTGGCCCTACTGACTGGTCCTCCAACCACTGTCCACCCCTCCCAGGAACACTCATCTCCCTGCTCCACTTCAGGCCAGGGACTCATTTGTGTGCCAGCCCTCAGTGGGAATATTCATCTTCAGCTCTTATCAGGTTCCTCTGGTGACCATCACACTCCTTAACTGAGGTCCAAAACACAACCTCATTAACATAACAAAAGACACCTTTATGCTTTCATCATTTTGGAAATCCCAGGATATGAGAAGCTCTGTACGAGAAACAGAGATAAAGACAAAGTTGTGTGTTTCTTATTATAAACCACCATATCACAGCAGCTGTCCTGTCTGCCACTCTATCCAGCACTGCAAAGGCAGTGCTCAAAATCTGTCAGTCCCAAGAAGTCTATGGTCAGGGTAAGGGGTAGTGAGTTCCACGTGGTCCTAGGGTCAGAGGAGAGGGCTCAGGGTGTGGAGGCTGCTGTTGTTTTGAGAATTTACAGCTGGAGTGACCATGGGTTCAGGCTGCCACCCCTTCACTCAGCTCAGATGAGAACTCTGCTGAGAGCTGATAGAGAGAGACCACACCTGCGTGAACCAGCAGAAGCAGCAGAATGACCCTTCTGCTTCTTTATCAAGATAGCTGATACACATAGGACCTTGTTAACTTCATGGAAGTGTCACAATGACTTCATCACTAGGCATAGTTATTGTTCCCCTGGGCTTCCCTAGTGCCTCAGATGGTAAAGAATCTGCCTGCCATGCAGGAGACCCACATTTGATCTCCGGGTCAGGAAGATCCCCTGGAGAAGGGAATGGCAACCCACTACAGTATTCTTGCCTGGAGAATCCCATGGACAGAGGAGCTTGGTGGGCTACAATCCATGGGGTCACAAAGAGTCCGACACGATTGAGTGACTAACACTATGGCTATGACTCACTTTACAGAGAGAAGAAAACAAGGGCTTGGAGAACATAGGTGGTCCCAGACCCCATGGGTGGTGACCTGGGGAACTGATGTTTGAGACTGGGCCTGCTTACCCCTTGCCCCCAAATCCTTCACCTCTACTGTTCACTGTGCTGATTTTCACTGTGTTGAAGATGTTCAAAAGCTAAGTCTGATAAAGGCTGGGCTCCCCTGCTCTTGTTCTGGGGACTAAGGACTTCTAGAAGGAGTCTGAATGTGAGTCATTTCTCTACAGCTCTTCTGAATAAACTGCCAGTTTTCCCACCAAGTATCCAGGTCTTTCATCTTTCATCTTTGAAAGATGATGCTGTGAAAGTGCTGTACTCAATATGCCAGCAAATTTGGAAAACTCAGCAGTGGCCACAGGACTGGAAAAGGTCAGTTTTCATTCCAATCCCAAAGAAAGGCAATGCCAAAGAATGCTCAAACTACCACAGAATTGCACTCATCTCACACGCTAGTAAAGTAATGCTCTAAATTCTCCAAGACAGGCTTCAGCAATACATGAACCATGAACTTCTAGATGTTCAAGCTGGTTTTAGAAAAAGCAGAGGATCCAGAGATCAAATTGCCAATATCTGCTGGATCATGGAAAAAGCAAGAGAGTTCCAGAAAAACATCTATTTCTGCTTTATTGACTATGCCAAAGCCTTTGACTGTGTGGATCACAATAAACTGTGGAAAATTCTGAAAGATGGGAATACCAGACCACCTGACCTGCCTCTTGAGAAACCTGTATGCAAGTCATGAAGCAACAGTTAGAACTGGACATGAAACAACAGACTGGTTCTGAATAGGAAAAGGAGTATGTCAAGGCTGTATGTTGTCACCCTGCTTATTTAACTTATATTCAGAGTACATCATGAGAAACACTGGACTAGAAGAAGCACAAGCTGGAATCAAGATTGCCAGGAGAAATATCAATAACCTCAGATATGCAGATGATACCACCCTTATGGCAGAAAGTGAAGAGGAACTAAAAAGCCTCTTGATGAAAGTGAAAGAGGAGAGTGAAAAAGTTGGCTTAAAGCTCAACATTCAGAAGACTAACATCATGGCATCCGGTCCCATCACTTCATGGGAAATAGATGGAGAAACAGTGGAAACAGTGTCAGACTATTTTTTTGGGCTCCAAAATCACTGCAGATGGTGACTGCAGCCATGAAATTAAAAGACGCTTACTCCTTGGAAGAAAAGCTATGACCAACCTAGATAGCATATTCAAAAGCAGAGACATTACTTTGCCAACAAAGGTCTATCTAGTCAAGGCTATGGTTTTTCCAGTGGTCATGTGTGGATGTGAGAGTTGGACTGTGAAGAAGGCTGAGTGCCGAAGAATTGATGCTTTTGAACTGTGGTGTTGGAGAAGACTCTTGAGAGTCCCCTGGACTGCAAGGAGATCCAACCAGTCCATTCTGAAGGATATCAGCCCTGGGATTTCTTTGGAAGGAATGATGCTAAAGCTGAAACTCCAGTACTTTGGCCACCTCATGCGAAGAGTTGATTCATTGGAAAAGATTCTGATGCTGGGAGGGATTGGGGGCAGGAGGAGAAGGGGACGACAGAAGATGAAATGGCTGGATGGTATCACTGACTCGATGGACGTGACTTTGAGTGAACTCCGGGAGTTGGTGATGGACAGGGAGGCCTGGCGTGCTGTGATTCATGGGGTCGCAAAAAGTTGGACACGACTGAGTGACTGAACTGAACTGAACTGATCCAGGACTTCCCTGGTGGCTCATTCAGTAAAGAATCCACCTGCAATGCAGGAGACCTGGCTTAGATTCCTGGGTGGGGAAGATCCCCTGAAAAAGGAAATGGCTACCCACTCCAGTTTTCTTGCCTGGAAAATCCCTTGACAGAGGAGCCTGGTGGGCTACAGTCTGTGAGGTTGCAAGAGTCAGACACAACTGAGTGACTAAACTACCACCACCGTCATCAGTGATCAGTATGATTGCTTAAAATCTGCTTTGGAGAAGGACTAAGACTGCTTTGGGGAATAAGCCTGTTTTGACTCCACTTACAACCAGGACAATGGGTGAAGCTGGCCATCTGGGACAATGTAGAGACCCTAGCCTCACACAGGCTCCCCACAGGTAGCTTGTCCCCATACGAGGCCTGTGCCAGGACGACCAGAGATAGAGCAGATGAAAATAGGGCCAAGTGAGACAAGAGAGGGGCAATGTCCTTTTTCTTCTTGCAGGTTTAGGAACACAATCATGCCTTGGAGGGAGGTAAAGTTCACCCACCTCCATCCCTCTGTGGCTGCTGCCCAAAGGGGAGGTTCAATCCACTATGCCATGTATTTGACAAGGGGTCATAGCCAGAATAGACAAGACACATTCACATTTCCATAAATAAAAGATGAAAATCCAATTATAAAATGGGCAAAAAACAGACTTAGTCATTTATCCAAATGGACAACAAACATAAGAACAGGTGCTCATCATTTTTATTCATCAGGGAAAGACAAATGAAGCCCTAGTGGTTCCCATTACAGGCCTATCAGTGCAGCTAGAATAAAGCAAGGAGTCTTTGGTACCAAGTGCTGGTGAGAGTGGAAAACAGGTCTCTCACATGGGGAATCAGAACATACTAGATCAACTTTGGAAAACTCTCTGGCAGTTTCCAGCAAAATTCAGCACGTGTATATCCTGGCAACCAGCAACTGACTCCAAGGTGTATTCTTAGAAGAAAAGAATATGTATCTTCAGGAAAACTTGTTCAAAATACTCATAGAGTTTTATTCATTAAAAACTGAAAAGAACTCATCCATTAACAGGAGAACAGATAAACCAATTCACTGCATGGAACACAACACAAAGTTAAAAAGAAAAAGAATTAAGCTACTGATACATGCAATAGAAACAAGATGAATCTCTAAATGAAGGAGGCCAAACAAAAAAGAGCGTTCCCTATATAAGTCCATTGTGTGAAGGTTCAGAATAGGTAAATGAATTGATTGACATCTCAGAGTGATGGTTACTGCTGGAGAGGGGATGGGGTGTGTGTCGAATGGGCAGAGCCATGAGAACTTTCTAGGGAGAAGAAACGTTGAGCTGGGCAACAAATGTTGAGCTTGTACTTACAAGGGTGTATACAGTTGTCAAAATTTATGGAACTGTACTCTTTTTTTAAAATATAGATTCATTTATTTTTTTCTTTTAAAAATTATACATCTGCTTTATTCTTTTTAATATAAATTTATTTATTTTAATTGGAGGTTAATTACTTTACAATATTGTATTGGTTTTGCCATACATCAACATGAATCCACCACAGGTATACACGTGTTCCCCATCCTGAACCCCCTTCCCTCCTCCCTCCCCGTACCATCCCTCTGGGTCATCCCAGTGCATCAGCCCCAAGCATGCAGTAACGATAACCCTGTATGCAAGACAGTAAAAGAGACTCAGATGTATAGAACAGTCTTTTGGACTCTGTGAGAGAGGGAGAGGGTGGGATGATTTGGGAGAATGGCATTGAAACATGTATAATATCATATATGAAATGAATCGCCAGTCCAGGTTTGACGCTAAATATAAATTTATTTATTTTAATTGGAAGCTAATTAATTTACAATATTGTATTGGTTTTGCCATACACTGACATGAATCCGCCACAGGTGTACATGTGTTCCCCATCCTGAACCACCCTCCCACCTCCCTCCCCATATCATCCCTCTGGGTCATCCCAGTGCACCAGCCCCGAGCATCCTGTATCATGCATCGAACTTGGACTGGCAATTCATTTCACATATGGTAATATACATGTTTCAATGCCATTCTCCCAAATCATCCTACCCTTGCCCTCTCCCACAGAGTCCAAAAGACTGTTCTATACATCTGTGTCTCTTTTGCTGTCTCACATACAGGGTTATCATTACCATCTTTCTAAATTCCATATATATGCATTAGTATACTGTATTGGTGTTTTTCTTTCTGGCTTACTTCACTCTGTATAATAGGCTCCAGTTTCATCCATCTGCTTAGAAATGATTCAAATGTATTCTTTTTAATGGCTGAGTAATACTCCATTGTGTATATGTACCACTGCTTTCTTACCCATTCATCTGCTGATGGACATCTAGGTTGCTCCTATGTCCTGGCTATTATAAACAGTACTGCAATGAACATTAGGGTACACGTGTCTCTTTCAATTCTAGTTTCCTAGGTGTGTATGCCCAGCAGTGGGATTGCTGGGTCATAAGGCAGTTCTATTTGTAGTTTTTTAAGGAATCTCCACACTGTTTTCCATAGTGGCTGTCCTAGTTTGCATTCCCACCAACAGTGTAAGAGGGTTCCCTTTTTTCCACACCCTCTCCAGCATTTATTGCTTGTAGACTTTTGGATCGCAGCCATTCTGACTGGCATGAAACGATACCTCATTGTGGTTTTGATTTGCATTTCTCTGATAATGAGTGATGTTGAGCATCTTTTCATGTGTTTGTTAGCCATCTGTATGTCTTCTTTGGAGAAATGTCTATTTAGTTCTTTGGCCCATTTTTTGATTAGGTCGTTTATTTTTCTGGAATTGAGCTGCAGGAGTTGTTTGTATATTTTTGAGATTAATTCTTTGTCCGTTGCTTCATTTGCTATTATTTTCTCCCATTCTGAAGGCTGTCTTTTCACCTTGCTTATAGTTTCATTTGTTTTGCAGAAGTTTTTAGTAAAGTTGCAGGATATAAAATCAACACACAGAAATCTCTTGCATTCCTATGCACTAACAATGATAAAATAGAAAGAGAAATTAAGGAAACAATTCCATTCACCATTGCAATGAAAAGAATAAAATACTTAGGAATATATCTACCTAAAGAAACAAAAGACCTATATATAGAAAACTATAAAACACTGGTGAAAGAAATCAAAGAGGACACTAATAGATGGAGAAATATACCGTTTTCATGGACTGGAAGAATCAATGTAGTAAAAATGAGTATACTACCCAAAGTAATCTATAGATTCAATGCAATCCCTATCAAGCTACCAACGGTATTTTTCACAGAGCAAGAACAAATTATTTCACAATTTGTATGGAAATACAAAAAACCTCGAATAGCCAAAGCAATCTTGAGAAAGATTGCTGGCGGAATTGGAGGAATCAACCTGGAGGAACTGGAGGAATCAACCTGCCTGACTTCAGGCTCTACTACAAAGCCACAGTCATCAAGGCAGTATGGTATTGGCACAAAGACAGAAATATAGATCAATGGAACAAAACAGAAAGCCCAGAGATAAACCCATGCACCTATGGACTCCTTATCTTTGACAACGGAGGCAAGAATATACAATGGAGAAAAGACAGTCTTTTTAACAAGTGGTGCTGGGGAAACTGGTCAACCACTTGTAAAATAATGAAACTAGAACACTTTCTAACATCATACACAAAAATAAACTCAAAATGGATTAAAGATCTAAATGTAAGACCAGAAACTATGAAACTCCTAGAGGAGAACATAGGCAAAACACTCTCCAAAATAAATCACAGCAGGATCTTCTATGACCCACCTCCTAGAATATTGGAAATAAAAGCAAAAATAAACAAATGGGACCTAATTAAAATTAAAAACTTCTGGAACTGTACTTTTAAGTGTTGTCCATCTTACTCCATGGAAATGATATCTCAATATTAATGAATAAAATCTACCCAGTAATACCATATTTCTATGGTTATCTTCCACCAGCCCATGGATAAAAGCTCTTGTTGCACAATATCCCTACCAGCATGTCATAGATCCAGTTTTTTTTGGATTTCAGCTATTTTAGTAGATACGATAGCTAGCTTCCCCCCAGAGCAATTAATCCAAGAGGTCAAGCAGAAGTTGCAATGTCTTTTATAATCTAGACTCAGAAGTCTAATACTCACCATCACTCACATACCACCACTTCTTCAAATATTCTATTTGTTACATAGGTCAACCCTGACTTATTGTGGGAGGAAACTATAATATAAACATACACAGTAAAGATCACAGGGAGCACAGCTAGAACGCCAGCTACAACTTTCACACAGGCGAATTTTTCTCCAAGATATGATAAGTGCACTGTGCCAAAATTAACTGTTTGCTGAGAGACTTCTCCCAATTAGATCCAAGTGTACAGGGTTAGGGGCAAAGTGAAAGTGAAAGTCATCACTCTGTCGTGTCCAACTCTTTGGGACCCCATGGATTGTAGCCTGCCAAGCTCCCCTGTTCATGGAATTTTCCAAGCAGAATACTGGAGTAGGTAGCTTTTCCCTTCTCCAGGGGATCTTCACAACCCAGGGATCAAACCCAGGTCTCCCACATTGTGGGCAGATTCTTTACCAGATGAGCCACAAGGGAAGCCCGAGAATACTGGGGTAAGGGAAGCCAGAATACTGGAGTAGGTAGCCTATCCCTTCTCCAGCAGATCTTTCTGACCCAGGAATTGAACCAGGATCTCCAGCATTGCAGGCAGATTCTTTACCAACTGAGCTATCAGGGTAGTCCTCTAGGGTTAGGGGCAGCTGGTGTCAACTGACTGGCTTACTCTTATTATTCCACCTTCTGTCCTGCAGTGAGTGGTGCCTCTACCCAGCAAGTATGCAAATAGAAACCTAGATCTCTCCTTGTCATCTCCTTTTCCTTCTCTCTTCATCCCAGTCAATGTCTCTGTAGTTCAACTTTTCTCCTCACTGCCTGTTAACTGGTATATTGTATCGCTTCCTTCCTTCTGGCACTTTTACTGCTCCTTGATCTAATGTTTCTTATTAATGCCAGTCTTTCCTCCTAGACAATAATCCCCATGACCCCCTGACCAGACTGCTGTCATCCACTATTATGTCTCCAATACTGTACTTTCCCCCTGGGAAGTACTGATAAAGTCTTGCCAGACATCCCAGAACTGTCCCCTTCCATGATGAGTGCACCTGAGGAATAAGCCTCCGAGGAAGTTAATACCATGATGTGGCCTAGTTATTTTGTGTCTCTTTCTTCCACAGCTGAAAAAACTTATTTATTGATGCATTCAGTATCTTGTCCAATTACTTACCCATTAGGTGCCTGCCAGACAGTACGCAGGTCTTCCCAGATGGCTCTAGTGGGAAAGAACTTGCTTGCCAATGCAGGAGACTTAAGATGCAGTGGATTCCTGGGTCAGGAAGATCCCCTGGAGGAGGGCACAGCAACCCACTCCAGTATTCTTGCCTGGAGAATCCCATGGGCAGAGGAGGCTGCTGGGCTACAGTCCATAGGGTTGCAAAAGATTGGACACAACTGAAGCGACTTAGCACAGCACAGCCCAAATAACAGACACTCTGGTCTTAAGGAGAGGGAAAATTTCATAGCTGCTCCCATCACAGGTGGATGGGACTCTGATGCCTGAAAAGATGAACTCAGTCCTCTACCTGGAGACACATAACAAGGCAGTGGGAGTCAATCTGTGTTTCTCAGACAGGAGAAGACAAAACAGTCAACAGGGAGAGTGGGAAGAGGAATTCTGTGCAAAACCATGAAGGCGTGCACCAAGGGCAAAGACAGGGAAAGTATCTTTTCAGACAGTTTGGTCTTGTGATTGCACACAAAAGGCAATTGGAGGTCAGAGTACAAAAGTCAGAGGGCAACAGATCATGGCATCATGAGGAGGCTGTGTGCAGCTTTCTGTTTTGGAAACAGGAGGTGGCGAGGGCAGCAGCATTACTGACCCTGTGATGAGGTGGGGGCTGGGCTCACAGACTGTCCTGCATATGCTGCTCATGTGCCTGCAATTCCCGTCATCACCTGCCCTACCTTTGTTTTGGTTCATGGAATCGTAATGGACAGACTGACCAGAAACAAGTGTCCTCTCTCTAAACAGACATGGGTTAAGGGCAGTGGTGAGTAGCTTTGTCTTCATTGCTCCATACAACCATCCACTCTACTATAAAAAGCTGTAGTCAAAAATGCAGAATATTTATTTATCCTACCAGTAGGCACATTTCAGAGTCAACCTGCACGGTAAGCCTGGAGTCAGATGGGATGAGTGTGGAAAAGAAGAGAAAGTGGACTGACATTGAGGGGACCGCGGGGAGTGGTGTTCTCAGGAAACAGCCACGTTAAGAAAGGGAGAAGGACAGTTCACAGAAGAAAGAAGCACCTCAGGGTATGGGGTAGTTTGCTGGTGATCAGAAGGGGAACACAGAGACTTTGGAGAGGGAAGGGAAGTTGGGCCCCGGAGCAAAGACAGTTCTTTCCTTTTTCAGGCTTTGTAGAACTTTGACAAGCACATTCATTGGTTTCAAGCCAAGGCATGTTTCTAGCGAAGTGGCACCCAGAGCCTCAGGGTTTGCTCTCTGACTGAATTGTCCTCAGATAGAATGAGTGGACTGAGCTGGCCTGAGCACATGCTGGTACAAAGTGTTTCTGTTTGACTAAGAATTCGGGTCACTGACCACAATTGCCTGAGCTCATGCTGACTGAGATGCAATTTGCTCTTATCGCAACTCATAGTACTAGTTACTTTATTTATTTACTTATTTGTGTTTATTTGGGCTTCCTAGGTGACGCTAGTGGTAAAGAACCCACCTACCAATGCAGTAGACATAAGAGATGTGGGTTTGATCCCTGGGTCAGGAAGATTCCCTGGAGGAGGGCATGGCAACCCACTCCAGTATTCTTGCCTGGAGAATTCCATGAACAGAGGAGCCTGGTGGGCTACAATTCTTAGGGTTGCACAGAGTCGGACACGGCTGAATTGACTTAGCGCATTTGTGTATTGCTGTCCAAATTTAAAAAGACTTTGGCACTTAGAACATCTTCTTGTCTGAGATTGAATCTCACTTTCTGTACTACTAGCCAAGTGTGGAGAAACATTTCTAAAAGGTTATGACAATAGGGGGAAATGACTCTGGAACCTTTTCTGTAAAATCAGAATGAATAAGTCACATTCTTACTTGCACAGTGAATTGACTGGGATTGGGAGTTGTTACCTGCAGAATCTTCTCTGTGGATGGGGGAAGATGTGAGACACACCGGTGGCTGGTGACAGACAACTCCTCCAATCTCAGAACTCCAGTTTACACACAGAAATGCAATAGAAATCACCCTCAGGAGAAAGCAGATAGATGAGACCTTGAGAAATCCAAGGAAAGGCAATTACCCACTCCCTCTACTCAGTGTCCAGTGCGTTCTTCTCCATGTTACCTGGCTCCGCAGAGAAGCACTGAGTCAAGTATAAACACGGTAACACCACACCTTCTGGGGAGGCCTTGTAACCCACTGCTTCACACATTCCCATTCCATCCCCCTGCCACTGGGCTGTTTCAGTGCTAAGTTTGGACATCCCTGATCTTTTGCTCCAGGGACTGTTCACATTGTGGGGAACCCTGATGCTCTGAGCATACAAGAAACAGGTAGCATTTGAAGAGAAAGAGAGAGAGGAGAGTGATTAACACAAGGAGGCATATCTCTGTGAGACAATGCAGGAGTGTCTTCGGTGGTAGATAATTAGATGGTTAGATAGCATCGGCGACTCAATGGACATGAATTTGAGCAAACTCTGGGAAATAGTGGCGCTTCCCAGGTGGCGCTAGTGGTAAAGAACTCTCTTGCCAATGCAAGAGATGTAAGAGATGCAGGTTTGATCCCTGGGTTGGGAAGATACCCTGGAGAAGGACATGGCAACCCACTCCAGTATTCTTGCCTGGAAAATACCATGGACAGAGGTGCCTGGTGGGCTACCAGTCCATAGGGTCACAAAGTCGGACATTACTGAAGCGACTTAGCATACGATGGGAGATAATGAAAGATAGGGAAGCCTGGCATGCTCTAGTCCATGGAGTTGCAAATAGTCAGGTACAACTTCGTGACTGAACAACATCTTCCAAACCCCAGATTTACAATCAAGTGCAAACCAAGTCACCGCACTCAGGGTTTTAGAGCCCACAAACCTGAACTCTGACTTTGTTGTTTTTCATTCACTCAGTTGTGTCCTACTGCTTGCAACCCCATGGGCTGCAGCATGCCAGGCTTCCCTGTCCTTCACCATTTTCGGGAGCTTGCTCAAACTCATGTCCATCGAGTTGGTGATGCCATCCAACCATCTTGTCCTCTGTTGTCCTCTTCTCCTCCTGCCTTCTATCTTTCTCAGTATCAGGATCTTTTCCAATGAGTTGGCCTTCACATCATGTGGCCAAAGTATTGGAGCTTCAGCTTCAGCATCAGTCCTTCCAATGCATATTCATGGTTGATTTCCTTTAGGATTGACTGGTTTAATCTCCTTGCAGTCCAAAGGACTCTCAAGAGTCTTCTCTAGAACTATAGTTTGAAAGCATCAGTTCTTCCATGCTCAGCCTTCTTTATGGTCCAACTCTCACATCCCTACATGACTACTGGAAAAACCACAGCTTTGAAGCTACAGATCTTTGTCAGCTTGCATATCATGGAGCCATTCCCTGTTGGCACTCTTGTGTCCACAGCCTGCTCTGGGAATGCTCTAGTTCCAGCTCTCCTTTTGGCCACGATGACCCATTGGATCCCGCTGGATTGAGAAGTCTTCATTTTTTAGGTGCCAGTTGCACTGGTTGGAATCTAGTGGGAGCTGATCGTTCACCCTCATCTCTCATTGAAACAAGTGGACTGTCTTTCATCACATCTAGCAGAGAGCCACATGTTTTCAGAGATGGCAGCTGCCCAAGAAAGCAAAAAAAAAAAAAAATTAGTTGTAGAGGCAAGAGATCTAGTAGGTTCAAGTGAAATGTGCATTAGATGATGCTCAGCATCTACCACAAGGACCCATTCTGATCAGTAGCAATGGCTCTTTAAACAGACACTTTCTCCCATGTCACTTCATTTTCTGGCCTTGTGAAGATAGGCAAGGACACTGGGGCTAGAGCAGTATTTCATTATCAGTGCTGGCGCCCAGAGATGGCAATACATATTTGCATGAAATCTGAAGCTGGGAAATGGAGGGCGGTTCAGAGTCAAGTGCCAAAGCCGAGATTGAGACGCTTTGAGAGCCCAGCAAGACCAGCGTGGTGGGCATCTTGTGACTAGGAGAACCATGCTCTGAGAAAACTGGAGAATGTACTTCACTTGCTCAAGATCACATAATGAGACAGAACTAGGACTGAGCCCAGTTCTTTCGAAACCCAGGCAGTTTCCACATTAGCTTGCGTTTGTGTGGTGCTTTATCATTCCCTGGTAAGTTTACCCAGTCACCTCATTTGATCTTCATAGTAACACAAATAGCAAGGTGTGCACAGATATGTTTACTGTAGTTTATACAGAGTCTTATACTCCCAGTTCATGTTTCTTGCTTTTACTTGTCTTTGGAGTGGTGGAAGCACTTTAAGACGTCTCCATTCTATACAGGAGATGAAACAGATGGGACAGGTCCCTAAGATGTGCAGAAAACTGTTCTATTTCCTAAAATCTTACTCTTGGGGACCAACATCATGGGCAACAACAGTTCTGAACAAAGCACATGTGTATCGGAATATGGAGTTGAAGAAAAATAGGCATTTCTCTATCTCTGGGCACTAGAAACCACACACTGTTTGCTCTTTTCTGAAACAGTGCTCATCCTAACCAACACAAAGGCATCTCCAGCATAAATTGACACCATCTGTGAGACAAACAGCACATCTCAAGTGACCCATTCTCACCAAAGAAGGAACTTTTATTCCTGAACCTTGGTTGTGACTTGTTGGATAAAAGATGATGTGTGTTTGGAAATAATTTTCCATCAGCTTCAAGCTGAAGTGAGTGTCAGTGTCTTACTTTGGAGGAAGTCAAGTATTATGATGAAAAGAACAAATGGAAATTGAGTATAAATTTTCACTAAATAGGCTGATATGTGGAAAGATCCTTCCAGGCTCTTACAAAAGCAGGTGGCCTGGATTCAGAGGGCAGAGGATGGCAGCAGAGGGGCCGGGGAGTAAGGACCTTGCCTGTCCTTGAAGGAAGCTCAGGAAGCTGGGCCACCCAGCAGTTCTCTTTCGTTCCTCATACACCTGCCTCTGAGGCTGCTCCCAACCTGGGGTGAGCATCTCAGACCCTGAGGGAAAGTGCTGGGCAGGTGTGTCCATTCTGGATGACCTGTGCGCAGAGAGAAAGGCACATCCTAAGAACACATCTGGGGTTCTGAATGATCTTAATACTGAGTATTAATTGAGAGCATTTGAAAAGCTTGTAATCTCTTCTAGATCTTCAAGAAAGATGGGAACTAAGTGGGGACTGTGGATTGAGGGAAGAGGTCTGCTCTTCCTTTGATGAAATATGGTCATTCTTCAAGATTGGGAAGTTTAGGAAGGTCTTGCCCTACATTTCCTCACTGGTTCTTTCTGAGGTCAAGGTGTGTAGGATGGAGGACCAAGGGACCCAAGCTTGAGAAGGGTTTATTTGAAGCACCTCCATGACCTGTGGCTTCCGGTTCTTCTCTCTGCAAGGGTTCAGTCATGGAGCAGTTTCTTCTCTTGGATGAGCTCAAGAGGGAGGTGAGTGGCAGTCAGCAGTCAGACTCTGCCCTTGGTCAATGCTCTGTGGGGGCAGGTCAATCAGTTTTAGCATTGTGGGCAAAGATTAATGTTGTGCAATTTTTGTTCCCCTCAGTGTTTGGCATAATCCTGGTGCGAGGTGTGTGCCCTTGTTCTCTGAATTTTTGTTGGGAACTAAGTGTATCAGTGTGGTCCGGAACATTCATGACAAAACCTGTCTTCCATTTGTCTTTTCTTCCAGATTAGATTATTTGGGCTTTTTTTTGGGGGGGGGGGCATGCATTTTACTTTCCCTCTGCTTTTCTCCATCTTTTCTGTAGAAAGTTTGAATACATGGCATGTCAATTGGGGATTATAATATTTTTCATGATGTTGAGGAAAAATATTGAGAAAAAAGTGGAGAACTGCATTAAACTCTACAAATCAAGGCTGGGAAGGTTGGAAACAGACATTTCTCTTTGCTCTCTCTCCTTCTCTGACTCTCATCTCTTTCTCAAGCCATTTGTGGTTCATAGTTCTAGTGTAGGAGATTGGGTTAAGTTTGTGATAGACTGCACTTTACTCTCCTATGCTATTACAGCAAATCCTCCATGGGATCTATTTTAGAATGTGAAGGATGGGGTAACTGGGCCACAAATTTTAGTATACAATGGCCTTCACCTGGCAAAGAAGCTACTGGGTCATATTTTTAAATAGTCATATTTCTGTTTTAATAATCTCCCCACCCATGATCTTGAACACAGGGCTTCCCTGTTGGCTCAGATGGTAAAGAATCTGACTGCAATGCAGGAGACTTGGTTTTGATCCCTGGGTTGAGAAGATCCCCTGGAGAAGGGAATGGTTACCCACTCCAGTACTCTTGCCTGGAGAATCCCATGGATAGAGGAGACTGGTGGGCTACAGCCCATGGGGCTGCAAAGAGTCAGACACAGCTAAGCAACTAAGAGTTCTCTCCATTTATAGGAGTGTCTCCTGGAGGAAGAGAAGTATGAATGGAATGCAGACCTCATAAAATGCATGAGACTTCTCCTTTTTCTTCTCTCAGCCTATTGAAGTCCTCTCCTCTTCTCAAAAACAAAGTCAAGACAGCTCTGTAACTTGAAGCTATGGCAAGCTCTGGGATGGGGCAGTTGCTATGGTCCTTAGCACTTTGTTATCAGATCCGATCAAGTGCTTGGCTCATCCCTCTAGTCTCCTTTGAACAGCTCCCTGATGGTCTGCTTTCAATTCTCTTGTCTGCAACCTGTGACAGACAGTCTCTGCCTGCTTAGTCACTCAATCATGTCTGAGTCTTTATGACCCCCTGGACTATAGCCTGCCAGGCTCCTCTGTCCATGGGACTTTTTAGGCGAGAATACTGGAGTGGGCTACCATTTTCTTCTCCAGGAAATCAAACCTACATCTCCTGTGTCTCTTCTGCTTTGCAGATGGATTCATTACCCACCGAGACATCGGGGAAGACACTAGGGTGATCCAAAAACCCTCACTAACTGGTATTCATACTTCTCAATATTTTTCCATTTGAGTGTGGGCAGAACCTGTGGTTTGTTTCTAACAAATAGAATGTGGCAAATTGGGATGTCGCTTCTGAGATTAGCTTGTAAAAACACAGTGACTTCCATCTTGTTCTCCCTCTCAGTCTTCATAACTTGCTTGCTGCACCCTCCAGCATCCACATGAGTAATCTCGGGAGCTGATCTTTCCTAAAGTGGGCCTTGCAGTGACTGCAGCCTGAGTCAGAGACACCCCAACAGCCATGCCCTGAATCCTGCCCCACAGGCACAGCAAGATAATAAATGTTGTTGTTTTTGATCACTGAGATCTGGAGGCACTCTTTTATGCAGGATAACTAATAGAACCCCATATAGATCCTTTTCTTCAACTTTCCTGAACAGTACTTGATAGTGGTGTCTTGGAGCAGGGGCTTGCTTAAAATACACACATTTGTTGCTGCCCTCAGAGACTCCATTTGGATGCAGTCCCTGAAATCTCTCTTTTTAACAAGTTTCCTGGGGCTAGTGAAAAAAGCAACATTGAGAAATGATGCCTGAATGTCTTCTGGAACTGCTGTGATTGTTCTGAGTACCAAGGGTAGAGACCAGCTTCATTTACGATCATTCAATGTGATCTATGAAGTAGTTCCTAGCAAAAGTATCATGTCACTATCATAGGTTATATTTTTAAAGGAGGCTGTGACAATGTCTTCTGTCACACATGCTCTTCTACAAGGTGAACTTGACTCTTCTCCAAGCTGAGTCTGATTCTCACTCTTGATCTAGGCTGTTCTCATGACTCCCTTGTGACCAATGGAATATGATGCAAGTGAGGCTGTGTGACTTCCAAGGTGAGCCCAGCAAAGCCATGCCTTCTGTCCGGTTCCTTGGGGACCCAGGCTCTACAGGAAGCCAGACTCCATGAAAGAAGTATGATTATGCCAAGACCACCATGCCAGAGAGGCCATGAGTGCACACATTAGTTGACAGCCCAGTTTAGCTTTCACTCAATAGCCAACATCACCTGCCAGCTGTGTGAATGAGCCTTCATGAATGGCCAGCTCAGGAAGCCTTTGGATGACACCTGACTCTGGCCCCAAAGAGACCTTATCTTTCCAAATTTCTGACTCAGAAATCATGGTGGCTTTAAGCAGGTAATTACTTTGTCACACAGCTATAGTTGAATACTACTCAAGCTGGAAATACAGATTAGAAGCCGTTCTCTGCTCTCAGCTTCATAACTACAACTAGAACTATGGAAAGACAGACTTAAAATCAAATAAAATGATTGTGACTTACTGGGGACCATGTAGAGATAGAAGGAGCAAAGGAGAATGAGTCTGAAAGAGAAAAGTCATACTGAGCACTTGAGCTGAGGTTTGCCACACCCCCAGGCCAAGGGCAGCGCCTGTAGATGCATCAACAAGCCCTAAACATTACACACAATTCAAGAGAGGGTAAAGAGCCAAGAAAAGTGGGCAGGCTATCATGGACAAAGCAGCTACTACACGGGGAATCTACTATACCAGGCAAAAGAATGCTGGTTTAATCTTGCCCCAGTGGGTGAGCCACCAGAGAATTTGGAACATGCTTATCTGGGTAGTGTAAACATCCATTTCTTCATTAAAAAAAAAAAAAAAAAAGACAGCTATAACTCTTTGCCAATCAACTGAGTGGAAGAAGAGCTGAATTGCAACTCAAGCAGTTTCTATTTAAGTCCTTGTTACTCACCCTGTGATTGAGCAGAGATTACTTAAGGCTGGTGCCCTCCCTGTAAACACCTGTCACTTCCCTGGTTTGCAGAGATGCTGGGAGGTTAATGAGATCGCACATATGGAATGTATGCAAGTTTCTAAGAGAAAGAAACCAGATACATTCAAGATACTATTATCATTCCCCCAGCCGTCTGGGAGTCAGCTTTCTAGCAAACCCAAGGGTTCAGAAATCTGAAACTTCTAAATAAAGGAAAAATAAAGATAGGTATTTGGCCCCAGAGAAAGTAGGAAGCTGATTCGGAAATGGCTGAAGAACCAGAGATAACACAAAACAGGGTACAGACTGGTCATGAAGGAAATCCCCACACTCCTCGGAGGGAGCAACAATAAAAGCCAAGCCATTGTGTGTAGATATGCAGAAGCAAGTGATGCCATGTGGAGAGATGAGCAGGAAAGGATGGAGAGAGAGCAGACTGGTGGGCAGTGGCAGAGATCAGAGGATGCTGGCAGGAAGTTTGAGAGCAGAGAGAGGCTGAGCTGGGTGTGGATAAATGGAAGTCAAGGAGGAGGGTTTGGAATGGCAGGGTGGCAGCCAGCCTCTCCCAAGCTCAGAAGCTGGACATTTTTGCAGAATACCCTTTAGATCAGGGAGTAGGATCTTACTGTTTGAAAGTGCAGATGCAGCAGACATGTCTAAGCAGTGAGGTAAAAAACCATATGTTGTAGGAGGAGGCCACTGGTGTGGCTGCCTGGTGATAGAATTCAGTATGTGTGTAGGAGGGGCTCAGAGGACAAGTTAGAAGCAGTTAGAACTGGCCAGTGAGACTAATGTGTGACAAGACAGTGGCTGTCTGGAGGGCCCTATAGATGCTCTTGCCATTGCTGTGTGCTGTGCTAAGTCACTTCTGTTGTCCGACTCTCTGCAGCCCCACGGATGTAGCCCACCAGGCTCCTCTGTCCATGGGATTCTCCAGGTAAGAATACTGGAGTGGGTTGTCATGCCCTCCTCCAGGGGATCTTCCTGACCCAGGAATTGAATCCTCATCTCTATGTCTCCTGCATTGGCAGGCAGATTCTATACCACTAGCACCATCTGGGAAGCCCTGCTCCTGCCATGACCCGGTTTCAAACACCTGCCAGACTTATAGCAGCATTTCCATTTGTACCCACCTCTAAAACCTCCCGAGTCAGTCCACCACTGTTTGCAAAACAAACACCCCTTAAGGAATCCCAAGAGTTTCTTGTATACCTCTGCACCCAGCTAAATGCACTGGACTGAATATGAAAAAGAGAACTGGACACAAACTTTGTGGGGGACTATCCCTTGGGGGTGTGTCTCTTTCCCCTTCTTAGCTGGAAATCCTTGGCTGATGGTTCTGGGACCGAAAACTAACTTGGACTCTGGCTGTGGTTTACCCCAGCAGTCTAGATTCTAGAAGGCTCTTCTGATCATTGGAAAATGCTCCTCTGATTACGTGCCTCCTTCCTGTCGCAAGTGAGAGGATGGCAGCCCTCTGGGCTCACTCCTTGGAGGCCCTGAACCCAGCACCTCCACCCACACTGGAGTTCATGCCCTTCCTCCGGCCAGGGCAGTGCTTCCAAACTTGGCTGCATGTTGAAATAATGGGGAGCCCCTGCCTACCTACACCAACTACGTCAGGGTCTCTGGAGGTGGAGCCAGGGGTAACCTCCTTTTCACTCTCCTAAGGTAATCTGTGAGAATACCCTTGCCCCCCACCCCAGCCCCACAGCTTGGCTGGAATTGCTAGCCGCCATATTGGCTATTGGTGAGCCTTCTGCCACCTCCCATCTGAGGTCACTTCTGCCATCCCAACTACAGTAAATTAAGGAAGAATATTTCTCCTGTTCCTGGTGCTTGTCTTCTTTACAACTTCATATCTGCTTGTATAAATGACTTGACTTGTTGATGTTTACTCCCTTGGATCATAAGCTGCAGGAGGGCACAAACTAGGTGGGTTTGAGGTCAGTATAGTGTCTTTGGCACTTGTCCCAGTGCCTGGCACATAGTAGGTGGCCCATAAATATGGGATGAATAAACAAACAGATGGAGAAATACCTTATTTTCTATAACTTCTCTTCTCCAAGACATTTCTATGCACCTTTTCCCTTTCCATTGCATGTGGAGAAGGTGTGGGTAAATTGTTGCTATTGTTTTTCAGATGAAACTAAGTGTATGACTTTCCTTCTTGATTAATCTCCAAGGGCACTTGTTACAGAAAGAAGGCTGTGAGGAGGTCAGAGGTCATTCTCCCTGACTGTCAGTCCATGCTGACTGTTTCCCTTTGGTATCTGGTGCTCAAGACTGTTCATCTCTATGAGTTCAGTACTCCATCTCTCTTGTCTCCTTTCCTCACCTGTGAGGTGGGGGAGGGGCCTGACCCCAGGGCACCCCCTGGTACTGTGTTCAGTGCTCTGTGTCCCCTGGGGATGCACATATCACTTGCCCTTCCCATGCATCCTGAAGAATCAGACCCATTAAGCTGGTGGGTCTTTGTCCCCTGACCCCTCTCACTCCCCTTGGAGGCAACTGAAGATGACCTTTTCTGGTTTTTTGGGGGGGGGCGGGGGAGTGTTTCAGGTGATCTTTTGAGAGTGTGACATTTGTAGACTCAGCAGAGGGTTTGTAAATGTTTATTTTATAACTCAACTTTTATTCAATATTTGGATTCTGATACCTATTGATACTCCTTTTTTGCAATATTTCTTGTTATTTGGATACTGATCTAAACAAAATTGTGAAATATTGCAAAGGCATTTTATGTACCACATCTTTTAAAGTATGACTGGGTTGTCATTCCCTTTTCCAGGGGAGTTTCCCCGACCCAGGGATCAAACCAGCAGTCCGTGCACATTGCTCTTCACCTAGAGGCAGCAATGCGATCCTGCCTTTCCCAAGCTCAGGGGGGTGCATATTCAGTGGACAACCTTCTGAAAAGTCTGCAATTGCACAGAGGCAAAATAGCAGGGGCCACACCCAAGCCCTCTGTTTTCCATTTTTCTGCTTCCTCTTTCTGATGACGTAGGATTCTTTAGTCACGTCCTTAAGTAACCACCTGCCTTTATCCAGTCACATCCTTTGATGTACTGCCCTACAGCCTAGGGTCCATTATTCTATTTTTGTTTGAAAAGGTAGCCCAGTTCCGGGAGGTACATACAACAGTATAGAGAACATTTGGCAAGTGAAAAATTAAGCTTGAAAGCTAAAATATGGCATTTGTGTCCTAAGAGAAAGCAGAGGTGGGAGATGGGAAACCCAAGACACAGTGAACATGGTCTTCTTTCCTGCAGAAACCAACAGGACACCAAGAGAAGTGATGCTGTCTGCCTCTGCTGGAAAGCTGACCTGCGTCTGCAAGCCCTCCATACACGGGTGGTATACGGTTGGACACCACAAAAGAAGGAGCAAAAGGAAAGTACTCTAAATTGTGGCAGAATTATTAGAGTTTGCTGCCAGGGGAAATGAGCCAATCAACCACGAGGCTTACACACTTGAGAGACTTTGAAAGCTTGCCAAGGGTTTGCTGGGGGAGGTTGTGAGGATACTGTTTCTAGAGGCTCATAGACAAGGGGGCTGCCCATTAGAAGGGGCAGGGGCTGACGAAAGATGGAGCAAGTGGCCTCTTGTTGCTCTAGCTTCAACCTTGCCTGATGTCCTCTGGCACACCACTCCCATTACTTGTAGGAGAAAGCTGTGTGTCCACCCTCACTCACCTTGCCCTGTGTTAAGGCATTGGTTTTATTACGGGTTCTGCTGTTCAGATCTCCTTTGCAAAGCTTTTCTGGTGCTATGAAGCAGCAAACAGAGGCCACAGAGTCGTATTAATAGATTTAATCTTCAGCACCCAAACCCAAGGTGCTGCTCGTCTCTCTTGCTCTCTGAGCTTTGAATTTTATCTGACACCGTTTCAGTCATTTGAGCAGGAAAGAGAGGGTAAAGAGCATTGGCTCCTGAGGCTTATCTAGTGTGAGCTTTCCTGACCCACATCATTTGGCTGCCATGTTTTGAAAGCACAAGAGCAAAGAGGAACTCGGTAGCTAAGAACAGAATTATTTGTGTTCTGTGCCATCTTTTCTCTGTGCATCTCACAAAGCATTTCTATGATCATTCAAAATACTCTCACAGAGAGCTTAATGTGAAGCAGATTTCTTTGTGTAAGACAGGAAGGAGGCTGTTTGACAGCAGTTCTTGAATCCAAGGATCACAGAGGAACTGGGGGGCATGCGTAATTCCAGTACTAACCCTACACGGAAGGTCTCCCATGAATGCCCTGATGGTGATGTGTATTTTAATCTGGGCTCCAGGGTCTGACAAATTCTTACTCATTATGTTGAAGTACAATTTTTCATTCCTTACCAGATAGGTTAATGAAAAGAGTAAACACTAAACCTCACAGAAAGTGTTGTTGAAGAAATGTCACCTTTAATAAAAATGCAATGACTTGAATGAATGGGTGAGGAGACAGAGCCCCACCACTGTCTATAATACCCAATGGCTTCTAGGTCAAATTTGGCTTTCCCAACATGCTCAGTTGAGACATTGCTTTAGGTAAGCGCAATGTCTGAGACTGGGGCTTCCTTCTACTTTTTACAAGAAAAAAAGTCATGGCATGGGACTTCCCTGGTTGTCCAGTCATCCTAACTACTTAGCACTTTCACTGTCATGGCCCTGGGTTCAATCCTTGGTCAGGAACTAAGATCCTGTAAGCTGCGTGGCATGACCAAAAAAAAGAAAAAAAAGAAAAACCATGGCAACTGTGGGTATTTCAACCTAGATCTTTGCTTTTCACTTGCAGTTGTCAATATTTTGGATCAGGGCATTCTGACCATACTATGTTCTTCAATCCTCTGAGTATCTTGTCAAAACACAGAAAATTATTTCTGAGGTCTGGGGAACAGTCTGAGATTCTGCATTTCTAAGAAGTCCTCACGATCCATGGACTATGGTTAATTCATATAATCCTAACAGAACTAGAGATTAAATACTATTGCCCTCTTTTATTTTTCAGATAAAGAAATGGACACAGGGACTTTAAAGAATTTGTCTGTGGTTCTAAAGGAGCAGGTCCCAGGCTGGATTCAACAGTTGGTCTCCCAGAGGGGGCTGACCCTCTCCTGTGACCTGACATAGTTGATGAGCCAGAACAAGGTAGTGGAGGGGGCACTGGTTGGCATTTTGGCCTCTCCCATGGCGTTGGCAGCATCCCAAGGGGAAGTGAGCTAGGCTATTACCTGCACCACATTTTCTCAGGAAGTTGTCAGTAGACTGAGGACGGAGCTGAATTTCCTCCTTCCCCACGCACAAGGAGACCATCCAGAGGGAAGCTGCACTTATACAGCCCTGGTCCTTACACCACACTTCAACAGGGGGCTCCCTGCTACTAGAAGATAAAAGGAGATTCAGAATCTCATAGCACCTCAAATGTCCAGGGTCAGAACATTGTTTTGATTGAGTTAATGGAAACAGATTTTTATTAAGTAACTTAATATCAGAACAATAAAACTCTTAAAGAGTAATTCTCTTTACAGTGAATATATACTGTCAATATTTTAACCATTTTAACTTAAAGGCCCTTTACCATAAAATACATGATTTTAAATGCCACTCTAATTGAATTTACAATTGCCATGGCTTCCCTGAATATACAACACAAAAGAGTGTAGTAAATTAGAAAATACTAAACTCTATTGATACTTTATGATTCTCAGTTTGTGGTTTTTACCACACACACCTAATATATATTGATTTCTTATCTTTTCGTTGCAGTGAACAAGGTAATAGAACATCAAATATATGGTTAGTGAACACTCATTTCTGTCTACAAGACAGCAGGCAAAGACTGGGTTTCAATACTGATATTTAACTGTCCTACAACCAATTAGCATTATGTCATCATATGCCATCAACACAAATATTTTTCACTGAAAAAAAAATCAAAACTGCTATTTGCTAACATTCAAGTGAAATATAACTCTTCAGGTTTGATGCATATAGGATTTCAATTTTTATTGTAATGAGAAAAGCTCAACAACTTTTTTATGTTAAAAAAAAATGAAAAGCCCTTGTCACACCAAAAACAGAAGAACCATGGCCTGAAAGAGAAAAGACAGTCAAGAGACACCAGCATTAAGATGAAGCTGATGCTGGTATCATTCACAGGATTTTATTTATTTATTTATTTATTTATTTATTTATTTTTAATTTTTACTTTACAATTCTGTATTGGTTTTGGCATAGATTGACATGAATCCACCACAGGTGTACATGCGTTCCCAAACATGAACCCCCCTCCCACCCCCCTCCCCACAACATCTCTCTGGGTCATCCCCGCGCATCAGCCCCAAGCATGCCATATCCTGCATCAGACATAGACTGGCAATTTGATTCTTACATGATATTATACATGTTTTCAATGCCATTCTCCCAAATCATCACACCCTCTCCCTCTCCCTCTGAGTCCAAAAGTCCGCTATACACATCTGTGTCTTTTTTGCTGTCCTGCATACAGGGTCATCATTGCCATCTTTCTAAATTCCATATATATGTGTTAGTATACTGTATTGGTGTTTTTCTTTCTGGCTCACTTCACTCTGTATAATCGGCTCCAGTTTCATCCATCTCATCAGAACTGATTCAAATGTATTCTTTTTAATGGCTGAGTAATATTCCATTGTGTATATGTACCACAGCTTTCTTATCCATTCATCTACTGATGGACATCTAGGTTGTTTCCATGTCCTGGCTATTATAAACAGTGCTGCAATGAACATTGGGGTACATGTGTCTCTTTCAATTCTGGTTTCCTCTGTGTGTATGCCCAACAGTGGGATTGCTGGGTCATAAGGCATTTCTATTTGCAATTTTTTAAGGAATCTCCACACTGTTCTCCATAGTGGCTGTACTAGTTTGCATTCCCACCAACAGTGTAGGAGGGTTCCCTTCTCTCCACACCCTCTCCAGCATTTACTGCTTGCAGATTTTTGGATCGCAGACATTCTGACTGGTGTGAAGTGGTACCTCATTGTGGTTTTGATTTGCATTTCTCTAATAATGAGTGATGTTGAGCATCTTTTCATGTGTTTGTTAGCCATCCGTATGTCTTCTTTGGAGAAATGTCTATTTAGTTCTTTGGCCCATTTTTTGATTGGGTCGTTTATTTTTCTGGAATTGAGTTTCAGGAGTTGCTTGTATATTTTTGAGATTAGTTGTTTGTCAGTTGCTTCATTTGCTATTATTTTCTCCCATTCGGAAGGCTGTCTTTTCACTTTGCTTATGTTTTCCTTTGTTGTGCAGAAGCTTTTAACTTTAATTAGATCCCATTTGTTTATTTTTGCTTTTATTTCCAGAATTCTGGGAGGTGGATCATAGAGGATCCTGCTGCATTCACAGGATTTTAAAGCAACCATCATCAGAGTGCTTAAGCAAGCAACTGTGAATTCTCTTGTAAAAAATGAAAATATTTTGTCAATAAAGAAGTAGATGATACAAAAAAGAACCCTGTGAGAATTATAGAATTATATTACAAGCACAAAAATAAACAAAAATCAAACAAAAACAATCAACAAACAAGCAGCAACTTATAGGAGGGTTCAGTAGAAGCAGGCAGATGACAAAGAAAAGATCCACGGACTTGACAGAGTCCAGGAATTTACCCAAGCAGAGACAAAACAGACTGGGAAAAAAAAGGACAGAAACTGTCTCAGGGACCCATGAGACATGAAGCCAAAATCTAACATTGGTATCGTTAGAATCCCAAGAGGGGAGAGAGAAGAGGACTGAAATAAGTGTTTGAAGAAATAATGGCTGAAAACTTCCCAAATTTGGCAACTGGGATAAATCCAAAGATTTTCATATATGTGTCAGTATAGTTCATAATTAAACATGTATGGTGTCATATCCTAGAATGTGGTGGTTTGAGCTTGGCCTTGGAGCATCCAGGAGGACCATGTGACAAAGAAGGAAATACCACCATACGTGGATGCAGCCTCTCAGGGACTCCTAGTGAGGTCTTACAGCTTTTCAGGTTGGGTCCTAGACTGTTTGAGAATGGATGGAGATGATCCTTGCCCAGGAAGGTCACAGGTTAGCTGGGGAGGTGGACTCATGGACAATCTAGTATGGTGAGTATGCCATGATTGTTCTGCCCCTAGCTGCTCTCATGAGGCCTGTCTGGACTTTGAGAAAGTCCTCCTACCCTGCATGTCTATAAAATGGGTATATAAGCTTCTGTGCTCTCAGAGTGTTGGACACGATTAATATATGGAAGGTACCTGTGTAAAACACTTCCTTTTTTTCATGAATTAGAGCCAAGAAAAAGCTGACTTAAAACTCAATTCAAAAAACTAAGATCATGACATCCAGTCCCATCACTTCATGGCAAATAGGTGGGGAAAAAATGGAAACAGTAACACATTTTATTTTCTTGGTCTCCAAAATCACCGTGGACACTGAGTGTACCCACAAAATGAAAAGACAATTGCTCCTTGGAAGAAAAGCTATGACAAACTTAGTGTGTTAAAAAGCAGAGACATCATTTTGCCAACAAAGGTCAAAGTTATGGTTTTTCTAGTAGTCATGTATGGATGTGAGAGTTGGACCAAAAAGAAGGCTGAGCACAAAAGAATTGATGCTTTTGAACTGGGGTTCTGGACAAGACTCTCAAGAGTCTCTTGGACTGCAAGGAGATCAAACAAGTCAATCCTAAATAAATCAGTCCTGATTATTCACTGAAAGGACTAATGATCAAGCTGAAGCGCCAATACTTTGGCCACTTGATGAGAAGAGCCAGCTCATTGGAAAAGACCTCGATGCTGGGGAACAATTGAAGGCAAAAGGACAAAGGGATGAGAGAGGATGAGATGGTTGGAAGGCATCACTGACTCAACAGGAATAACTTTGAGCAAACTCTAGGAGATAGTGAAGGACAGGGAAGCCTGGTGTGCTGCAGTCCATAGGGTCACAAAGAGTTGAACATGGCTTAGTGACTGAACAATGAACAACTCCCTATTTCTGTGAAGTTCTGCCATTTTGGTTGCTGACTCCTGGCTGTGATCTGCTTAGTTGGATCCTCTCTCTCTTGACATTGTGACTCCAGGCTGTGAATGCAAGAAATGGTTCAAAAAATGATTCTCCATTTCTACAGCTTGACAGGTGCAGGAAAGATGAGATCCTTGCATGTGCTCTGGGTTTCTCTGCATGTCTTTGCAAGTATTTAATGACTTTGTGAAATTAGCTTCTGAAGGTGACTTTCTTTTCCCTAAAGAACTCCAAAATAATGCCTTGACAAACTCAAAATTTCATAGACCATGTAACTCATTTCCACTCCTGAATACTTCCTTGCACACTAGGTGGCAATTGAAATTCTTTCTAGTGAATTTGAACCCAATAGAAACTTCGACCTTTGTGCTTTGCTCTTCCTGCTTTAGTCACACACTCATCTGTGTTTACTCACCCATCCTCCCATTTTACCCGTAAGATGAAAGAAGCAGTGGGGTCAGAACAGCAAGGCTGTTGGCACAAGCGAGCCCCCGTGAGAGCTCTCCCTGGGTGAGAGTTGTCCCCATGATGGGGCAGGAGGTGAGGCCTGCCTCACTGGTGTGAGGAAAGGCCCCCTCAATCCCTCAGACACCTCCTGCCTGCAGGAACCCGGCAGAGGGGCGCAGGCAGCAGAGACTCATATGGGCACTGGAGTCCACACCAGGAGCCTGGGTGAGCCGAGTGGTAAAGGAAGGAAGGGGTCATGGATTCTACTACAGTAATCCTGCAAGCCAGCCTGGGGAGTTATCTGGCTGAACTACATTTCCTAGCCTCTTATTTGATTACTTTGCACCTTTTTCCCCTTCAAACCATCTTCCCATCCTCACCTCCTGCCTTATTAGTCCATGACTTTCCCGTTCCCTCATCTCTGGATCACCAAAGCCTCAATGCTGAATTCTTTTGCACATACCTTCTCTTTTTTCTTTCCTGGGGAAACTAACTTTCCCTGTCTCTTACCAAAGTGCAGTTCCTCAGTGTGTTTCCTGGATCCTGTCTTTTCTTACCTTGTCTCTCAATTCAGATTTTCTTTCTCCATGAGATCATTCTCAACCCCTTAGAAGCACTATCGTATCTCCCACTACTAAAAATAACAATAATCCCCAACCAATGACTTCTCCAGCTGCTCTTTTCTAGTCCAAGAGCCTTTTGTATGGGATACTCTCCTATAGTACTCAGTTTATTCTATACCTGTATCACCACATGGACTGTAAACCAGTCAAGTTTAAAACCTTTCTGTTATCGCATCCAGTCGCCTTACTTCAAGGTAAACAGAAGGGGAAAATGTGGAAACAGTGACAGGTTTTATTTTCTTGAGCTCCCAAGTCACTGCTCATGGTGACTACAACTATGAAATGAAAAGATGCTTGCTCCTTGGAAGAAAAGCTATGACAAACCTAAAAAGCAGAGGCATCTCTTTGCTGACAAAGGTTTGCATAGTCAAAGCTATGATTTTTCTAATAGTCATGTAGGCATGTGAGAGTTGGGCCATAAGAAAGGCTGAGCATCAAAGAATTGACACTTTTGAACTGTGGTGCTGGAAAATACTCTTGAGAGTCCCTTGGACTGCAAAGAGATCAAACCAGTCAGTCCTAAAGTAAATCAACCCTGAATATTTATTGAAAGGACTGTTGTTGAAACTGAAGCTCCTTGGCCAGTCCTTTGGCCATCTGATGAGAAGAGCCAACTCATTGGAAAAGACCTTAATGCTGGGAACGATTGAGGGCAGGAGGAGAAGGGGCTGAGAGAGGATGAAATGGTTGGATGGCATCACTGACTCAATGGACATGAATTTGAGAAAACTCCATGAGACAGTGAAGGACAGGGAAGCCTGGTGTGCTGCAGTCCATGGGGTCACAAAGAGTTGGATACGACTAAGCAACTGAACAACAGTTTTTCTCTTTGCCCTTCAGATAAATCATCTGAACTTCTAAGACTGACTTTGGGAACTTGGCATAACCTATTCCATCTGCCCTGCCCCACTTTAGTGCCCCTTTCATGTATTGCTACATTCCAGCCCTGATCCTCCTGATGGCATGAAGACCCCAAGCCCTTTCTGCTGTAGGAACCTTGCATGTATTTGCTCTGCAGAAATTTCCTTCCACATTCTGTTTGTATGGATATTATAACTATGACACTCTGGTAAAATGGAAGGCCACTCAAACCCATTTATATAGATCCCTGCCTAGTGTTTCCCTAAAGCCATGTCAACAGAAAGACATTTGGTCTTTTGCCAGAGATCAAATGGGAGCTGGTTAAGTACTTGGAAGTACCATCTTTTCCTGGCTTTGGCTGGCATCCAAATGCTTCCTTGTTACTTACCACTGAGGTGCTTTACAGTTCTTTAACATTCTGGTTGCTGTTAAGATCATGTGTAAACAAACTTAGTGTAAGAAGAGTAAAATTAACCAACATTGATCTGACATTGTTATTGATTGTCTGTAATGCGCTCTTCTCAGTTGGTGGCTAATTGCTTTAACAGTCAACCCCAAACTGTAGGCTTTTAATGCAATACAAATGTGTTTCTCACACTGCAGTCCTGTGTGAGTTGGAGGGGATTCTCTGCTCCACAGGGTCATTCAGGATCCCAGGGTCCTCCTATCTTATTTACCAGAGTTTTCTCCATTCACCTGGCAGATGGGAGAATTGCCAAGATTACATGTAGATTTTGTAGACAGGTCTGGGAGGGGTGAACATCACTTCTGCTTACACTCTACTGTCTGGAACTTAGTTATGTGACTCCAAGGGAAGCTGATAAACACTGTACAGGTATGTGCCAGGAAGAAGAAGAGCACAGGTATTGGTAAGAATTAGCCAGTTTTGCCTCATCTGCCTAGTCTCCCAAATCCAGAAAGCATCTATGATTCAGATGTGTCAATAAACAGACAAGGAAACAAAGGCAAATATAAGCAAATAGTCCAAAGCCAATGGAGAAGACGATGGCACCCCACTCCAGTACTCTTGCCTGGAAAATCCATGGATGGAGGAGCCTGGTAGGCTGCAGTCCGTGGGGTCGCTAAGAGTAGGACACGACTGAGTGACTTCATTTTCACTTTTCACTTTCATGCATTGGAGAAAGAAATGACAACCCACTCCAGTGTTCTTGCCTGGAGAATCCTAGGGACGGGGGAGCCTGGTGGGCTTCTGTCTATGGGGTCACACAGAGTCAGACATGGCTGAAGTGACTTAGCAGCAGCAGCAGCAGTTCAAAGCCAAGACTGTTTGCAGAAAGAAAACGCGATTTCAAAAGGGATTTTTCAAGCTAATCTGTATTAGGATAAGTTGTGGCCACACTCCCAAGCCAGTGGTCAGCCCAGCTATGGAACTACATCTGTTTCACTCTGCCATTGTGGTGTGGTGCCCACAGCAAGGCACTTAGTCACAAAGTGTGGTTGCTGGCCTCCCTTGAGTCAGGCCCATCTGCTGGAGGGACATGGCCACCTAAGCAATCCCCCAGCCAAGTGTGGGGGACAGGCCTCAAGCCAGAGAGAGCTGACTGGGAAGTCCCAGATTGGACATCTGCTCTTTTGAGAAGTCCTTGGGGTCGGGCTCATGGCCTGGCAGTCTCCTCTCCTTGCTTTCCCTAACAATAGAAGAGAGGATGCTTCTAAATGCTTCTGGCTGCCACAGCCAGGCTGTCTCTCTGCGAGGTCTGTGGACACCCCAAGGCTAAATTGGGAGTCGAAGGCTTGCCCTCCGAAAGCTCTGCCAGGACCCTCTGGGTGAAAGCCATGGTTTCCAAGGGGACAAACTGACCTGCAGAAGATGCGTCCAGATGACGTCCAGATAAGCCTGGGCTGTGCCCAGGGGAGACCAGCTTGGAGAGAACGGCAGCTTTGTGTATAAGTCAGGAGCCTGGCAAAGAAAACTGAGGCTGGCTGGCTTCCCTCCAAGTGAATGACAGAGAGCAGTGGTTGCAATGCTGAGGCAGGGCTGTCTACACTGGCATTTTCCCACTACACCTTGATAAGCTAGGGTTCTGGGAAAGTGGCTGATTTCTGCCTCAGTTTCTTCCCCTATCAAAGGGAGATAATCATCCAGAGGACTGTTAGGAGGACTAAGTGAGCTATGTAAAATGCCTGGACAGATCTTACACATATGGGCGCTCATGGATGCCCATCAGCTGTGTAACTTCCTGAGCGAGACTTCATGCACAACCTGCTGTGCCTGGTCACCCCAGTGCTCTCTCCGTGTGAGCTGCCTGCACACGTGCACCTAGACCTACACTGTCCAGCACCCCAGTCACTAGCTGCATGTGGCCACTTGTATTAAATTTAAATTTGTTAAAGTGAAAGCAGCCTGAAAATTAATTTCCTCCATGTTCAATAGTCACATGTGCCAGTGGCTACTACGCTGCCTGTCACCAATACAGAGCATTTCCATCTTTGCAGAAACCTCTGTTGAAAAGTGATGACCTAGTCAGAAGTTAATGGACAAGGATGTGTTGCTTATCTGGCTGCTCACCTCAGTCAGAAGGAGAGCGTTTCCAGGACACATCAGGTGCTGTGGGGGTGTGGCTATCTCCGCCACATGGTCACAAGGAGGAGGAGCCCCCTGCCAAACTCCAATAAATTGGAGACTAATGCTTGATGTGCCCTTGCTAAGTTTGAGCCAATTTTGGAGAGCACAGTAGGGAGCCAGCTGACATGCTGTTGTTGTTGTTGTTCAGTTGCTCAGTCATGTCAAACTCTTTGTGGCCCCATGGACTGCAGCACACCAGGCTTCCCTGTCCTTCACCATCTCCCAGAGCTTGCTCAAACTCATGTCCATCAAGTCTATGATGTTGTCCAGCCATCTCATTCTCTGACATCCCCTTCTCCTTGTGCCTTCAATCTTTCCCAGCATCAGGGTCTTTTCCAGTGAATCAGTTCTTCGCATCGAGTGGCCAAAGTATTGGAGCCTTAGCTTCAGCATTAGTCCTTCTATGAATATTCAGGACTGATTTCCTTTATGATGGACTGGTTGGATCTCTTTGCAGTCCAAGGGATTCTCAAGAGTCTTCTCCAACACCACAGTTCAAAACCATCAATTCTTTGGTGCTCAACCTTCTTTATGGTCCAGCTCTCACATCCATACATGACTACTGGAGAAACCATAGCTTTGACTAGACCTTTGTTGGCAAAGTAATGTCTCTGCTTTTTAATATGCTGTCTAGTTTGGTCATAACTTTTCTTCCAAGGAGCAAGTGACTTTTAATTTCATGGCTGCAGTCACCATCTGCAGTAATTTTGGAGCTCAAGAAAATAGTCTGTCACTGTTTCCATTGACATGAATTAGCACCAGCCGTGAGAAGAAGGGATTGGTCTTGAGAAGTGAGGTGGATCCTTTGACATAGAACAAGTCTATCTCACAGGCTGGCTTGTGTTGTTGAGATTTAACTGATAAGAGTGGATCAAATATAAAGTCATTTCTTCTTTTTTTTAAATTTTTTTTTTTTGCAAAATGGACTTTAATTCTAATCTCAATAGTTCAGTTCCACAAGCAGAGCTCAGAACACAGATATATAACACCTCACAGTAATGGAATATTCCACATGGACTCCTTGCCACAAGAGGATCCTGTTCTGCATCCTGACTCATTTCAAGGAGGTGGGCTGTCAAAGGACCTTTCCAGAAGGCAGTGAGGCCATAGTGGTGATATTGGTGGTGGTAGGGATATTGGGGAGTCCTCCCACCAAAACAAAAAACCAAACAACTCCCACCTCACATCTCCCAGTGACAAAAAAGAAACATGGTTTAAATAATCAGGAAGGTGATCTAACATTCATTTTGGTATTGCATATTTTGCACAATTACTCAAATTGCAAATGTGTGAAAATGTTGCCTCCTATGAAGTAGAGAGAAAGGGGGTGTATAACACTTCCTTGAAGAGGAAGAGAGGAGAGAGGCAGAAGGGACAAAGAACAGCAATAACAGCAATAATAATATAGCAAAAACAGACCATAATTATGAAGTGAGTAAAATATGTCAGGCCCATTTCCAAATAATAGACGCGTATTTATGCATCCTAAACTGACAGCAACTCCCTGGGGTAGGTATGGCTACTACCTCTCTTTTACAATGGGGTGACTGTAACAGACAGGTTAGGTAACTTGCCTGAGGTCACACAGCCACTGAGAAACAGAACTGGATTCAAATGTAGGTTTGGACTCTGGAGCTTGAACACTTGCTCCTTTGCTCCTGCACCTGCTCCGTTGCCTGAATTTTAATCTTCTGTCCCTCAGAATGTCTGGAAGATGTTCACTTTTCTGAGAGATGTGTTGGTAGACAGGTGCCTCACTCGTTGGTGAGCAGTATTTATACTAGTAGGTTTTATGTGGTTTCATGTTTATATCAGAAGTCATAAACTGGTAGTCCACTGCTATCTTTTTCTTGTTTTCTTTTCATTTCTTGGTCTAAAACATTTTGGGATATTTATGGCAAAACCAATACAATATTATAAAGTAATTAGCCTCCAATTAAAATAAATAAATTTAAATTAAATAAAAGAAAAAAGAAAAGAATAAAAAAGCAATATTTCAAAGAGGCATGCATAATTTTTCTCACTTCAAGGTTTTCTTAAAAGATAGGCATCTCTGGCAATCCTATGCCCTCCTTTCCGGGTGGAATTGAGGCTCAAGTGTGCCTTTGACTGGTGTGTTCCCTTCTTCTGTACCCCCAGTCACTCATACATTTCTCCTGTTGTTTCTCTTTTTTTAATTTTTACAGCATTTTAGAGTTACAGTTGACATATGAATAATCACACATTTTTAAAGATAAAATTTGGTGGGTTTTGAAATATGTATGGTATAATCAACTCAATGGACATGAGTTTGAGCAAACTCTGGGAAATAGTGAAGGACAGGGAATCCTGGCATGTTGCAGTCCATGGGGTCGCAAAGAGTTGGACATGACTTAGCAACTGAACTACAAATACATCTGTAAAACTATCAGCTCCATCAAGATAATGAATACAACCACCATCCCCAACCTGTCCTATGCCTTTTTGTGTCCTTCCCTCCCACCCTGAGGCAACAACTTGTGTACTTTTGGACACTGTAGATTATTTCATCTTTTCTAGAATTTTAGGGAAATAAAACCATATATCCTTTTATCTGGCTCCTTTCACTCAGTGTCACCACTTTGGGATACACTCACTTTGTTTGGTGTGTCAGTAGTCCATGCACTTCTATTTCCTTTTGATTGCTGAGCTGTATTCCATTGTGTGAACATGCTGCAATCTGGTCATCCACTCTCCTGTGTCTGGACATCTGGGTGGCTTCCAGTTTGGGACTCTTTCAAATCAAGCTGCTGAGAATATCTGTGTGCAAGTGTTCGTGTGAACACAGCTTCCAGTTCTCCTGGGTAAATATATGGGAGAAGAATGGCTGAATCACATGTAGGTATATGTTTAATTTTTAAAAAAAACTGTCAAATTATTTTCCAAAGTAGATGGATTGTGTGTGCATGGCAGGCACCGGCTGACATTTGCAACACCCCCTCACCGGCCCCATGATTTGTCTGAGAGTTGTCTCATGGCAACTGAGTACAGACATGAAGGGCGAATGCCTATAGAACCAAAGGGGATTCTTGTTGCTTTTACACAGAATACTATCATATTACACTTATGAAGAGCTGTGTGATGTTCAAAGACCTTTCACACAGATTATTTAATGTGATCTAAATTATGATTGAATGTAGGTAGAGTTTTGATTTCATGTACAGTGAGTTTTTTCCCTACAACAAGACAGAAGCTGGGCATGTAGCAACAACTTTCCGTGGACACATCAGAGAATTGAGGTCACAGGACAAACAACATTGTGAAGACAGGTGTCTGCAGGGAGACACAGCAGCTAGACTTGTCTGGTCTCGGGTGGAAACCACCAGAGAAACCAGTAGAAAAGTAGACGTGTGGATGAATTGTGTAGATTAGCATGAAAGTGTGGGTGGGGCTCCTGGGTGCTGCAGGCACAGACGGGCTCCTACATTTTGCTGAGCAGAATCTGAAATGACAAGAAATAATGGCAGTACTGCAGCTTCCGGGGCTGAATGGGGTCTTGCAATGTGAGGTTGCCTGCAATTAGAAGGATCTATTGGGTCCCAGCAAATAGCTGCTCAGGAATTCTGCTCCTTGGAGGAGAAGGTGACATTTGCTAGAAACTGGATGATGGTGTCAGCTGTCCCTCAGTACAGACCACAGATGTATTTGAAATGTGCTGACCAATAGACACATATCCAGTTTACAGACGTTGGAGCAGGAGATAAAGCATAGGGCAGTCTGTATATTTAACATACACGTGCTGAATATGCACTCACATCAAGCACTCTGCCAACGGCTTGGATACAATGGTGATAGACATCTTTATACGTCATTATCAACAATGGCAAAACCACTCAGAACGGACCCGACTTTCAGATCATTCCGGCCTCATAGAGGAGATGATATCTGACTGACTTTGGCCATTTCTAAGAAGAATTTGTGAGAGTCAGCTGGAGAGGGGCTCAGAGGGAAAATGGGAAGGGAGCAGGAGAGGTCCCTGTATCAAAGGCACGAGATTAGAAGGAGATGTAGGAATTACCAGGTTCGGGATGCTGGAGCAGAAAGTTTGTGTGTGTGTGTCTGCGTACACGTGAACATGTGTGCTTGCATGTAAGGAGTTCTGAAATTATCCAATTCTCAATTAAATCACAACACTCAGGAGGCATTCTTTTGTGGTGGCTAGATCCTTTGGGAGAGCCCCAGGGGTAAAAGTTGTGCAAAGACATATACGATCAGCTCCTGGGGTCAGGTGGGGCTGCTTCTGTTTCATAGATCTGAAAAGTGAATAGCTGTTCCTCCACTTAGGTTTGTAAATGCCACCGTATCTTGAAAAGATTATCATAAAAACTCAGAATATAACCAGCACTAGTCTGCCCACCACTTGGTTTCATGTGAATTCATACTTGGCCATTTTTGCTTTCAGATGTTTTCCTTTTGAGAAATGAAATGTAGCAGGCAGAACTGACCCCACGTCTCCTCCCTGGGTACGATGTGCCTCTTGCCGAGTATTTATCCCCCACATGTAATAGGACTGTAGCATGTAGGACTGTAGCATGTGCTTTACGTGTTACACAAATGGGACCTAAGTGTAAGTCTTGCTCAGCTTGCTCTTTCCACTAAGCTTACACTTTAGAGATTTCTCCATGTTGGCATATGGTTTTTTATTTTGACTGATACAAATATTCCATCATGTAACAATAGAAATTTTGTCCATAATTTCCCCTATTGAGGGGCATTTAAGGTGTTTCTCACATTCCTGTTATTTTCAAAAATTCCCGAATGACTCTTTGTGGAATGCAGGCATGGTTAGTGTCCCTTTGGGGCACTGGCTCTCACTTGGCTTCCACTTGAGTCAGCTGGAAAGCTTAATAACACCCATGCTTGGCCCCTACCCCAGAGTGCCTGGAGCATTCTGTATGGGGCTGTGGTCAGAGGCCACGCAGGACCAAGTGGGCCCTCAACCTGAGGCGGGGTGAACCATGGAGGATCTGGAGACTCGGGAGAGAAGGTGAAGCACATCAGTGATACTGCAATGCAGCTCCCAACCCAGCTGTTCATGATTGTGAACGGGGCCAGTGCAAAATGAACACGCCCATGTCTTAACCAGGCTGTGTGTGAGCATCCAACTCCTGCCTGCTTAAATCCCCAGACATCTCTCAGTACTGGCTGCTTATGGCTCTAGGAACAACTAGAGTGATTTTATTGTGTTTTCTGGAATCCTGAGGCAAAGGCACATTTGTGTTACTCTGAGCAGTGGCCGGTGTGGACGTTGGTTGACTTAGGACTGAGACTGGTCCCCATGGAAGGTAGAGAGGAGGAAGGGAGAAGCAGACGGAGCAAAGGTCATCTTTACATCAAGAGTTCCTGGTTTGGCACATGTGGGTGTCACACCATCTCCAACAGAACATCCCATACTGTCTAATGTAGGATGTGAAAAGAATATGTGTACATCTGTACTAAGCTTTGGATGTTCGAAGGGCCAGGGCTACCAAAGGTTAAGAAAGGCTGCTGCTAAGGTGTCAGAGTCTAAAAGGATGTGCTCTGAGCTCTGACCCCCAAACCAGTGCATCTACAATCAGGACTGGATGTGCCCTTTGTCCAGCACCTCACATATCCAGGATCTGACCTGCCTCGTGTCTTTGTCCAGCACCTCACATATCCAGGATCTGACCTGCCTCGTGTCTATTTGAATACTTTGTGGTCATATTTCATTTAAAGATAGTTGATGAAACCACAAATTTAACTGAAGGTAATCCTTGGATGACATTCTAGGTCTGATTCTTTTTTTCTCCTAAAATAGGCAACTAGATAGGAAATTATAAGGGGAAAAAATCTTAAAGAACAAGTGTTTGGCGCCAAGCAGTGGAGCTGAAATACAATTTCACTTTCAGGACCAATTGTGTTTCCACCCCTTCTCCAGCAGCTGAGAGTTTAATGCAAAGAGGGTGATGTAACGGTTCTGTCTCCATGGGTATCTGAAGGTAAGAGAAAACCTGTCATCTCACATTGCCCACTAATTTCTTGCTGAAATTATTAGCAGCCTAAAAATAGAACTGTTATCCTTAGCATTTGGAATGGCTGGTTCCATAGTGGGGGCCTGCAGGGTATAAAGGAGACCAGCTACACTGTGTAGCCCTTGGCTGTACCCACTCCATTGGGTGATGTGTTGGATCATGTTGGGGACACAGTGACACCAATTCATAGATTCACAACAGATTCGACTGAAAACAGGGTTAGGAAAAATCTGGACCAATTCTTTAGGATTGAAGAAGGGATGAAGCACTCAGGTTTGTCTGAAATCATCAGCTTCACATGGCAGGGCTCCTGGCAACCTCTGCTCCTATGCTCTTGGGTGTCCTGGAACTCTGAAGACATTAGCCTGTTATGTTCTAGAATGGTCCCCATCTTCTTCCTCCAGACCCCTCTGCTGAGCCAGCTTCACTCCTTCCTATACCTGGGCTAAGGCCCACAGAACTGCAGTGATGGAGCAATTCAGACCCCCACACACACCTGGCTTTATCCCTGGGATGGGTATGAGCAGGGCATTTAATCTGCAGGAAGTCTCCTTTCCTTTGTTCTATCCATGCTCATTCCAAATGTTAGCATCTATAATTATTAATTGCCTCTAGATGCATCGGTCTCTCTGTCACAGGTTGAACTATGTCTTTACAAAAAGGGCTTGCAAGAGTTCTGTTCCCCAGTACCTCAGAATGTGACTGTTTGGAGATAGTTCCTTTAAAGAGGTAACTGAGTTAAAATGAGATCATTAGGATGGACCCTAGTCCAATACGATGTCCTTACATAAAGAGGAAATGTAGACATAGACATTCACACAGAGGGAGCACCACGTGAAGGCAGCAGAGATACGACCATCTACAGACGGAGGAGAGAAGACTCAGGAGGACTCGGTCCTGCCCGCACCTTCATCTTCTAGCCTCCAGATTTGTGAGAGGATGTATCTCTGTTGTTAGTTCCCCAGACTGTGGTACTTTGTTATAGCAGCCATAGCAACCTCAACACTCCTTTACTGCATGGTAATCAGTTTTTGTACCATGTGGGCTCTGGGTGAGGTGACAGCCGAAGTGGGAAAGGCTGGGATCTCCTGGAGGAGCAAGCTCAAGGAGTCACAGTACCTGTCCAGCTCCCTTCAGACTCCAGGGCCAAGTTGCTGCCAAATAAACACAGGTTCCCCAGGCTACCCTTTGTTGCTCCTTCCCCAAGTGTTTGCTGACTATAGGGTGGTCACTGTGCTCCTTAGAAAGTTCCAGTTGATGCTATATGTCTGTCTATCCTTACATTTTAAAGGCACTTTAAAAACCATCGAGTCCAACTCTTTTAATAAAAGGGTTGGAAACCAATATAGGACCCTTACCATGAGTTTGCTCTTGGAAACCAATATGGGACTCTTACTATAACATTCTCTACAAAGGCCCCCATTCTTATGCTCCACTTCTTTGTTTTGGCAGAAGAAAGATCTGGTAGATAAATTACTTATATTTTACAGCCAAGCCACGCATCATCTTACATCACTCTCTTTCAGCATCTTACAGAACACTGCTTTCCTTTGCATCTGACATCTCCACCAGAGTTCCAACAATGACACAGAGATCAGTTTTAGTGGTGAGCATACCCACTTGGCTGAGCCAACATCCCCAGGCCAACCTGGGTGCTAAGGGCATATTCCCAGATCCCCTCCTTCCTCTCTGAATGCTCTCTTTTTGCTGGGAGCCCTTGCGCCTGGATTGCTAGTAATCCTAGTAATGCTACTTGGGTCCTTCAAGCCTCTCTCCAGGGGTATGACTTGACCCCTGGTCTTTCCCGCCTATAATCATAGCAACACACACACAGACACACACACGTACTCACACACATGTGTGGACACTTCTTGCCATAGATCAAACACAACCAGGAAATAATAAATGTGTGTGTGTGTGTATGTGTATGTAGGCACTTATGTGTCTTTTAATAATTGAAATGATTCATATAAAAGGGCTTAATTATTTCAGGAGCTTTTGTATATAAAGGTTTCCCTGGTAGCTCAAATGCTAAAGAATCTGCCTGCGATGCAAGAGAATTGGGTTCGATCCTAGGGTTTGGAAGATCCCCTGGACAAGCGAATGGCTAGCCACTCCAGTATTCTTGCCTGGAGAACTCCATAGACAGAGGAATCTGGCAAACTATAGTCCATGGAGTCACAAAGAGTCAGACACGACTAAGTGACTAACACTTTGTATATAAAGAAGTAAGCTAATTAACCCAAAGGATATTTATATAGCAAAAAAGTTTAAAACTTAGTTTAAACTGAGTTTCTGACTTTTTTAAAGCAAAGTTTTATTTCATAAATGTATCCTAGGTGAATATGTGAAACAGCAGAGTGTATGGAAGGAAATTAAATGAAGTGTGTAAGTTTCTCCCAGTGGCTCAGATGGTAAAGAATCCATCTATAATGCAGGAGACCTGGGTTCGATTCCTGGGTCAGCAAGATCTGGAGAAGCGAATGGCTACCCACTTTAGTATTCTAGCCTGGAGAATTCCATGAACAGAGGATCATGTTGGGCACACTTCCAGCCCCCTCAGTTCTAAGGCCTACATTCAGAGTGGGTCTTTGAGGAAAACTTCCAGAAGAATGCTGTGCACATGGCTGTGTGTACATGGCTTTCAAATCTGTGCACATTGAATCATTTTATACCATTATTCATATACCTTAGGCCTTTATTTTTTCAATAAAAATATCATTGATTTCCATCCACATTCCTGCGTTCAGACTGACCAACATGTTCAATAAATATGTTGATAAGTGGCTTAATTGTTATCATATAAAATGTGGAATGTTTTCTGGAATGGATTAACAATTAACGGTTCCTTATTGATGGCTATTTAGGTTGTTTCTCATCTGTCTTTTTGTTTGTTTGTTTTTGCTCTTACAGACAGTAATGCAAAACTATCCTTCCAAATCTATTAGGCATAGTTTTTGTGAGCATACTTGCAGGAAAAATTCCCAACAGAGAAACTGCTGAGTCAAAGGAGATTTTCTTTTAAAACTTTAATAGATGTTGCCAAATCACTTTCCAAAGAATCACACTAATTTATATTCCCACAATCAGGTTAAGTGTCTGCTTAATTCCCTATGGTTGCACCCATATATTGGGTGTTATTCAACTTTTTAATCAAGGCCCATCTGCTGGTTAAAAAAAGGCATTTTGTTGTTAACATGTATTTGTATTAAATCATGAATGAGGTTTACAATCTCTTTATTTGTTTATTAGCCAATTTTACATCTTATTAGCAAACTATCTCTGCTTAATTTTCTATATCATTGTTCATCTTTGCCATAGGGATCCATGTAAGCCCATTGGAAAAAAAATTAGTCACTTGTCGAATATGCCAGATATTTCTTTCCAGATCATCATCTTTGAAACTTTGTTTTTTTTACATGGAATTTAATTTTTTTACATAGTCTAAGTTAAAAAAATTTGCATAATCTTTTGTTTAGAGGTGCCGATTTTAATGATAGGAGAACTTGCTTTTAGGCTCATTGTCCAATTAATCCTCTTCCAATGCCATAAAAACTGCCTTTTTTAATCAAAAAGCATAAAATTTAATCTGTTTAAATATCACTTTTCTTTTTTTAAATTTAAATTTATTTATTTTAATTGGAAGCTAATTACTTTACAATATTGTATTGGTTTTGCCATACAACAACATGAATCTGCCACGGGTGTACACGTGTTCCCCATCCTGAACCCCCCTCCCACGTCCCTCCCCATATCATCCCTCTGGGTCATCCCAGTGCACCAGCCCCAAGCATCCTGTATCCTGCATCGAACCTGGACTGGCGATTCGTTTCTTATATGATATTGTACACGTTACAATACCATTCTCCCAAATCATCCCACCCTTTCCCTCTCCCACAGAGTCCAAAAAACGGTTCAATACATCTGTGTCTCTTTTGCTGTCTCGCATACAAGGTTATCGTTACCATCTTTCTAAATTCCATATATATGTGTTAGTATACTGTATTGGTGTTTTTCTTTCTGGCTTACTTCACTCTGTATAATCGGCCCCAGTTTCATCCACCTCATTAGAACTGATTCAAGTGTATTCATTTTAATGGCTGAGTAAAAACTGCCTTTTAATTAACACTCTAATACACTACTCTTTAATGATTACTGACTACTGATCTAAAGTAACAGGCTTAAAAACAAAGATCACTGAGACAAACAATGGCTTTAAATTCTATATTAGAGAAAATGTTCTATCTGATTTCAAAGTTCATAGAATATGTTTGAAAATAATTGCTGGAAATTAAAGGAGATGTAAACAAATGTAAAGACAGTCCATGCTAATGGATAGGAAGACTCAATATTTTAAGATATCAATACTATCCAAAGAAATTTACAGACTCAATGCAATACTTCTCAAAATTCCAATGCCTGTTTTTTGTTTTTTGTTTTTTTGTAGAAATGGAAAAGCTGATTTTCAAATTAATATGGAATGGCAAGAATCCCCTGGAGAATCAAAGCAATTAAAGAAAGTTAAGTTGGTATACTCTCATTTCCCTATTTTGAAATTCAGTGCAAAGCTTTGGTAATAAAAATAATGTGTTACTGGCATGAAGAGAGACATAGAGACCAATGTAATAGGATTGTGAGTTCAGAAATAAAGACACAACTATGATCAATTAATTTCCAAAAAGGGCACCAAGTCCATTCAAAGGTAAAAGAATATTTGATTCAAAAGATGGTGCTGAGACAACCACATATTCACATGCAAAAGAATGGAGTTGCACCCCTACCTCATACCATGTACAAAAAGTAACTAAATGGATCAATGTCCTAAACATGAGCTAAAATCATCACTCTTAGGTGAAAGCATGGGGTAAATCTTCATGACTTTGGATTTAGCAATAGATTTTTTAGATATGACACCAAAAGCATAAGTAGCAAAAGAAAACAACATAGATGAATTGACCTTCATCAAAATTAAAAAAAAAAAAATTGTGTGCATCAAAGAACATAATCAAGAAAAAAAATTTTTCCCCACAGGGTGGGAAAATATTTGAAAATCATAAATATAATAAGGAATTGCTATCTAGAATTTACAAAGGACTTCTAAAATTCAATAGCAAAAAGAACACAAACAGGCATTTTTCCAAAGAGGATATATGAATGACAAATAAGTACATGAAAAAGCACTCAACATCACTAGACATGGGGGAAATTCAAATCGAATCACAGTGAGAAACCATTTCACACTTACCAGGATGACTATGAAGGTTCACTGCTTGTGGGATTGTAAAATAAGGCAGCTGCCATGAAAGCAATTTGGCAGTTCCTCAAAGAAAAAGCAAGAGAGTTCCAGAAAAACATTTGCTTCTGCTTTATTGATTAGGCCAAAGCCTTTGACTGTGTGGATCACAGCAAACTGAAAATTCTGAAAGAGATGGGAATACCAGACCACCTTACCTGCCTCCTGAGAAATCTGTATGCAGGTCAAGAAGCAACAGTTAGAACTGAACATGGAACAACAGACTGGTTCCAAATTGGGAAACGAGTATGTCAAGGCTGTAGATTGTCACCCTGTTTATTTCACTTATATGCAGAGTACATCATTCCAGGCTGGATGAAGAACAGGCTGGAATCAAGATTTCCAGGAGAAACATCAGTAACCTCAGATAAACAGATGACACCACACTTATGGCAGAAAGTGAAAAACCAAAGAGCCTCTTGATGAAAGTGAAAGAGGAGAGTGAAAAAGCTGGCTTAAAACTTTTCTGAAGAAAAGTAAGATCATGGCATCTGGTCCCATCACTTCATCAGAAATAGATTGAGAAACAATGGAAACAGTGAGAGACTATTTTCTTTTTTGTGTGCTCCAAAATTACTGCAGATGGTGACTGCAGCCTTGAAATTAAAAGATGCTTGCTCCTTGGAAGAAAAGCTATGGTCAAAAATAGACAGCATATTAAAAAACAGAGACATTATTTGCCAACAAAGGTCTGTCTAGTCAAAGCTATGGTTTTTCCAGTAGTCATGTATGGAAGTGAGAGCTGGACTATAAAGAAAGCTGAGTTCTGAAGAATTGATACTTTTGAACTGTAGTGTTGGAGAAGACTCTTAAAAGTCCCTTGGCCTGCAAGGAGATCTAACCAGTCAATCCTAAAGGAAATTAGTCCTGAATATCCATTGGAAGGACTGATCCTGAAGCTGAAACTGCAGTACTTTGGCCACCTGAGGCAAAGAACTGACTCACTAGAAAAGATCCTGATGCTGGGAAAGATTGAAGGCAGGAGAAGGGGATGACAGAGGATGAGATGGTTGGACAGCATCACTGACTCAATGGACATGAGTTTGAGTAAGCTCCAGGAGTTGGTGTTGGACAGGGAAGCCTGGCGTGCTGCAGTCCATGGGGTCGCAAAGAATCGGACATGACTGAGCAACTGATCTGAACTGAACTGAAAATGTTAAACACAGACTTACAATATCATGCAAATCCCACTTCTAGGAATATACACAAAGGAATTGAAAGCAGGGACTTTTACACCAATGACCATTATGGCCCTATTTATAATAGCCCCAAATGGTGGAGACAACCTGAGTGTCAGTGCTTGGATGAAGGATAAACAAAATGTGCTATACACATACCATGGAGTATGATTCTGCTGTGAAAGGAAGGAAGTTCTGATATAGTTGATAGCATGGATGAATCTTAAGACATAATAAGTGAAGTAAGCCAGGCACAAAATAAACAAATAAGATTCTACTTATATGTAATGTCTAGAATAAGCAAACTCATACAGACAGAAAATAGATTATGGGTTACCAGGGCTTGGGAGAAGGAGGGAATGGGGAATGATTGCTTAATGGTTACAGACTTACTGTTTGAGGTGATGAAAAAGTTTGGAAATAAACAGTGGTGATGTTTGCACAACATTTTTTTCCACTCAGATGCCTCATCTGGACACTCTGAGTGCTGTTTTCACTTGGTCCAATTGGGAGTGGTACTTAGAATTAATCACTTGATTTTACAGAAGGAGTTGTAATAGAGGACTCCTTTTCAATCTACAATATACACAATATCACCTTCTTTGGATGAAGACCTGCCATTGGTGGTTCATTTTGCTTGCCTCTCAATTTGTTCCATTCCATATTATTGTTCAGTATCTACTTTTCATTGCCCATCACACTTTGTTTTAAAAACTGAATTTTTCTATTATGTTTAAGTAAAGAATTGCGTGTAAATAAATACAAGCATGTAAATACAGCAAAGAAGGGTTTTTTTTTTTTTTTGCTTAACTTATATGAAAACCAAGCATGAAAACAAAACTAGTGAAAATAATTTTCAATGCTTGATTTGAATGTTTTGAGTATGTCAACTACCTTATGCATGATATAACATTGATTATTCTCAATTAATGTCTTTATTTGATTTCTATCAACTTCAACATGTCTTCCTGACCATGGAGCACCATCCAGCAAGAAATCTCTAGCATAAACTTTGCAAATCACTTTAAAAAATTATGAACCATTTTTTTCTTTTTTAAAAAAGATTTATTTATTTATTTTACTCTGTTTTTTGGCTGTGATGGGTCTTTGTTGCTGCATATGGGCTTACTCTAGTTGTGGTGAATGGGGCATATACTCTGTGGCAGTGGACTACTCATTTTGGTAGCTTCTCTTGTTGCAGAGCACAAGCATATGGAATTTAGTGGTTACCCTATATGCACTCAGTAGTTGTGGCACAGGGGCTTATTTGCTCTGCAGTGTGTGGAATCTTTCAGGATCAAGGATGAAACTGGGGTCCCTTGCATTGCAAGGTGAATTCTTTACCACTGGACCAGCAGGGAAACCCCAAAACCCACTTTTGACATGTTTGATCAGTCACAGCACCTTCTCCATACACTGCACAATTCTTTTTTTCATTTGGGTTTTTACCTTTCCTGAAATCATAAAGAATAATATGCTGAAAATGTTGCATTTTTTCCATCTTTAATATTAAAATAACTACACAAAAATCACCAATTTTGATAAATTTCCTTTAAATTCATGCTGATATGACAGCCATCACATACAATCTAATACAATTGTTTCAAATGAAGTTTAAGACAACTGAGTGCTACTAGAGTCATCTTACGGAAAAAACCAAATGAAGTTTTTGGCTAATCTCATATATACAAGAAAATGAAAATATATATTCATATAAGAGCCTGTGAATGAATATTAATAGTCATTATCTATTATAGCCACAAAGTCAGTTTCAAAGTTCACTTATTCTGATTCCATTTATATGGATGTCAAGAATAGACAAATTTATGCAGACAGAATGTGGATTAGTGGTTGCCAGGGCTGAGAGCAGGTCACAGATGGGGAATTAGAGGACGGGACTCCTAATGGGTACAAAGTTTCTTTTGGGGGTGATGAAAATGTTCTAAAATTAGAGTACAGTGATTGTTGTACAGGCTTGTAAATGTACTAAAACTTATCCAACCATATATTTTAAATGGGTAAACTTTATGGTATGTCAATTACGTATCAATAAAACTGTTTTAAAAAGAGAGATACAAAATCAAACCTTGTTACTCTGTGTCTCCAGTGTTCCTTCTCTCTAGACACATATTGAGAGTTAGTGTCGCTCTCTTGTGTCTTACACAAACACACACATATACACATATTATGATCTTTTTCTTTTCATCTTTCAAAGACATCAGCAATTTGGAAACTCTGTTCCCAGTAAGGAGATATTATCAAAATTACTGAAATCGCAAGCAGACAGGCAAAAGAAGCTGACCCTTAGGACTTTGGTTTCCAGGAAAATAGGGCATGTGGAATTCTCATGGGCTTTCTTTTCTTTCTTACAAACAAATCAAAAGGTGGATAAAATAACTTCAAGAGGGAAGAGATCCACCTTGTCTAGTAAGGGGAGATGCATCTCCCTAAACAAGGGACAATGGATGGCTGCCCCCTCAGTGATGGAAGTGAAAACCTCTGCCCAGTGGACCAGTATGTGCCTTCAGTCATATCCAACTCTTTGTGACGCTCTGGACTCTAGCCCATCAGGCTCCTCTGTCTATGGGATTCTCTGGACAAGAATACTGGAGTGGGTTGCCTTGACCCTCTCCAGGGAATCTTCCCAATCAGGGATCAAACCTGTGTCTCTTACATCTCCTGCATTGACAGGAAGGGTTCTTTACCACTAGTGGCACCTGGGAAGCCCAAGGGACCAGGGATATCACTAAAATGCTTGGTTCTGATGAGGCATCTGAGTGGGAAAATAGCACAATGCCCAAGGAAAAGGCTAGGATTGAGTAAGGGTGAAACACTGAACTCTTAAAGAATATGTCTTCATTCAAGTACCCAGGAAACAAGTGGAAGTCTCCACAGATGTCAAGATTTTTCCTCATCTGAGTTGTAGCATCTTTCATTGGGTGGGCTGTTGCCAGGCAAGGAAAAAACTTTTCTTCTGCTGAGTAGTAAAGTAGTAACCTTCTTTCTTTTGGAGATAAGAGATACATCTCTTCCTGTTGGTTCTACAATTGATGTGGAGGGTAGGGCATGAGAACTCCTCCTTCTGACACCCAACTCATTTTATATGAGGATTATTAATTTATTACTTATTAATTTTCACAATGACAACATAGGAGACTCCTGAACTCACCTCCTTTCACATCAGATCCACAGTTACATGTGAAACAATTTCCTCTGAAAGAAACTCATAAACTAGATGAGCAACTCCTATGCAATAGGAAAATGAGGAAAAACACACACACACATTGAAACAGGTTTTGGCACAGTCTCAGCTACTGGTAGCCAATGATTAACAAAACAAAACAAAACAAAACAAAAAACCTACTTCGACAATCACGAAGGTTTGAGACAATCAAGAGATAGTTCAGTTCAGTCACTTTGTTGTGTCCAGCCCTTTGCAACCCCGTGGACTGCAGCACACCAAGCTTTCCAGTCCATCACCAACTCCTGGAGCTTACTCAAACTCATGTCCATCAAGTCGGTGATACCATCCAACCATCTCATCCTCTGCTGTCCCTTTCTCCTCCTGCCCTCAATCTTTCCAAGAGACAGAAAGGAATGGCATGCATATTCAAAGTGCTGAAGAAAAAACAAAAAAACTGCTGCCAAAAATCCTCTACTCAGAAAAGTAGTTCTTCAGAATTATAACTAGGATAAAGAATTTTCCAGAGAAAGAAAAACACTGGCCTTATAAAAAATGTTAAAGGGATTTAATCTAGCTATAATAAAAGCATGCTAATGAGTAATCATGTGAAATGCCAGGCTGGATGAAGCATAAGCTGGAATCAAGATTGCCAGGAGAAATATCAATAACCTCAGATATGCAGATGACACCACCCTTATGGCAGAAAGCGAAGAAGAACTAAAGAGCCTCTTGATGAAAGTGAAAGAGGAGAGTGAAAAAGTTGGCTTAAAACTCAACATTCAAAAAACGAAGATCGTGGCATCCTGTCTCATCACTTCATGGCAAAGAGATGGGGAAACAATGGAAACAGTAACAGACTTTATTTTCTTGGGCTCCAAAATCACTGCAGATGGCGACTGCAGCCATGAAATTAAAAGATGCTTGCTCCTTGGAAGAAAAGCTATGACAAAGCTAGACAGCATGTTAAAAAGTAGAGACATTACTTGGCCGACAAAGGTCTGTCTAGTCAAAGCTATGGTTTTTCCAGTAGTCATGTATGGATGTGAGAGTTGAACTATAAAGAAAGCTGAGCACCAAAGAATTGATGCTTTTGAACTGTGGTGTTGGAGAAGACTCTTGTGAGTCCCTTGGACTGCAAGGAGATCCAACCATTCCATCCTAAAGCAGATCAGTCCTGAGTGTTCATTGGAAGGACTGATGTCGAAGCTGAAACTCCAATACTTTAGCCACCTGATGCAAAGAGCCGACTCAATGGAAAAGACCCTGATTCTGGGGAAGATTGAAAGCAGGAGGAGAAGGGGCCAACAGAGGATGAGATGGTTGGATGGTATCACTAACTTGATGAACATGAGTTTGATCAACCTTCAGGACCTGGTGATGAACAGGGAAGCCTGGCATGCTACAGTCCACGGGGTCACAAATAGAAAGACATGACTGAACTGAACTGAATGAGTAATAGGAAAACATATAAAAGTATAAATCTCACTGATAAAGGTAAATATATTGTTATATTCAGAGTAACGATAGTGGGTAAATCACCTAAAAAATAGCATGAAGATTAAAAGATAAAATTAATAAAAAGAAATGTAACTACAACAATTTATTAATGGGTATGCAAATTTAAAAGATGTAAATTATAACATAAAAAATGTAGAAACCTGTTGGGGAAGAATAAAAATAGAGGGCTTTAGTATGTGTTTGAACTTAAACTATTGTCAGCTTAAAATAAACTATTATAACTATAAGATGTATATAAGCCTCATGGTAACCACAAAAGAAAAGCATATAGTAGTTATACTAAAGATAAAGTTATCTAATGTAACACTATAAAAAATCATCAAGTCATAAAAGAGGAAACAAAAGGAAGAAAAGAACAAAGGAATTATTAAGCAGCTATAAGACTATGAACAAAATAATGGTAAGCCCATGCTTATCAATAATTACCTTATTTTTTTAATTGGAGGAAAATTGCTTTACAATGTTGTATTGGTTTCTGCTGTATAACAAAGCAAAACGATCATATTATATATGCATCCTCTCTCTCCTGGTCCTCCCTCCCCCCTGCCATCACACCCTTCTAGGTTATCACAGAGCATCAGGCTGGAATCCCTGTGTTATACAGCAGCTTCCCACTAGATGACTATTTTACATATAGCAGTGTATATATATCAATGCTACTTTTTCAATACGTTCCACCCTCTCCTTCCCCCACTGTGTCCACAAGTCTCTTCTCTACATCTGCATCTCCATTACTTTTCCTGCAAATAGGTTCATCAATATCATCTCTCTAGATTCCATATATATGTGTTAATATGCAATATTTATTCTTCTCTTTATGACTTACTTCATTGTGTATAACAGGCTCTAGGTTCATCCACTTCACTAGAACTGACTCAAATTCATTTCTTTGGTTGAGTAAATTCCATTGTATATATATATCACATCCCCTTTATTCACCTGTTGATGAGCACCTAGGTTGTTTTCATGTCCTGGCTATTGTAAATGGTACTTCAGTGAACATTGGGTACATGCATATGCCCAGTAGAGGAATTGCTGGGTCATGTGGTAGATTTATTTCTAGTTTTAATAATTATTTTAAATGTAATGGTCTATATTCTCTAATCAAAGGACATAGGGTGGATGAATGGACAAAAAACCCCAAGAACTATTTGTTGTCTACAAGAGACTCACTCTAGCTTTAAGACCATATGGACTGAAACAGGAGCATTCCATCCAATAGCAGCAGAATGCACATTATTTGCAAATGCATATTCAACATTCTCCAGGATATACTATATATTAGGCACAAAACAAGTTTTAATCAATTTAGGAAAATTGAAATAGTTATCAGGCATCCTTTCTGACCACAATAGTATGAAACTAAAACTCAATTGAAGAGAAAAACTAGAAAATTTACAAATAGGTAAAGATTAAACAACAAACTATTGAAAAACCAATGTTCAAAGAAGAAATCAAAAGAGAAATCAAAATGATATCCTCACATGAATTAAAATAGAAAGACAACATATTGTAACTTAAGTGATGCAACAAAAGCAGTCCTATGAGGGAATTTCATAGGTATAAACACTTATGTTAAGAAAAATGAAAAAGCTCAAGTAAACCAGACATACCTCAAGGAACTAGAAAAAGAAGAACAAATTAAGCCCAACATTAGGAAAATGAAGGAAATACCAAAGATTGGAGCAGATATTTGTGCTCATAAATTGGAAGATTAGTACTGGTAAGATGTCCATACTTACTTAAGCAACATACAGATTTAACGTAATTCCTATCAAAATGTTAATGACTTTTTTTTATAGAAATATTAAAAATAACCTTAAAATTTGTAGGAAACCACACAAAATTGCTTCTGTATAACAGAAACAATCTTGAGAAATAATAACAAAGCTGGGGACACCATATTTCTTGATTCAAGCTATATTACAGTTATAGTAATTAAAACAGTATGCTAGTGGCATAAGAAGACACATGTAGATCAATGGAAGAAAACAGAGATTTCAGAAAAAAACCATTGCTTATATGGTGAACTAACTTTTGACATAGGATCCAAGCATTTATGATGGGGAGAGGATAGTTTCTTCCATAACTGGGGCTGAGATAACTAGACAGCCCACAATCAGAAAAATAAAGCTAAATCCCATCTTAAACCCTATACAAAATCAACTTGAAATGATAAAACGGAAACAATAAAACTCCTACAAGAAAACATAGCAGGGTGAGCTCCTTGATATTCAATCTTGGCAATCATTTTTTTTTTTTGCTTGACACCAAAGAACAAAAGCAACAAAAGTGAAATGAATAAGTGAGACACACCAAATTTGAAAGCACCTGATAGGAAAAACATCAACAAATGGAAAAGTGAACTATGAAAATGGAACCATTTATATACTTTTGAACCATTTATATGGTAAGGGCTTAATATTCAAAATATACAAAGGACTCATAATACTCAATAGCAAAAAAAAAAAAAAATCCAAATTCAAATGGTCAGAGGAATTGAATAGACATTTTTCCAAAGAACACACACACGTGGACATGGACAATAGGTACATGAGAAGGTGCTCAACATTACTTATCATCAGTTCAGTCCAGTTCAGTCGCTCAGTCGCATCCAATTCTTTGCGACCCCATGAATCACAGCATGCCAGGCCTCCCTGTCCATCACCAACTCCCGGATTTTACCCAAACTCATGTCCATTGAGTCAGTGATGCCATCCAGCCATCTCATCCTCTGTAGTCCCCTTTTCCCCCTGCCCCCAATGCCTCCCAGCATCAGAGTCTTTTCCAATGAATCAACTCTGCATGAGGTGTACAAAGTATTGGAGTTTCAGCTTTAGCATCAGTCCTTCCAGTGAACACCCAGGACTGATCTCCTTTAGAATGGACTGGTTGGGGCCCAAGGGACTCTCACGAGTCTTCTCCACAGTTCAAAAGCATCAATTCTTCGGCACTCAGCTTTCTTCACAGTCCAACTCTCACATCCATACATGACCACTGGAAAAACCATAGCCTTGACTAGATGGGCCTTTGTTGGCAAAGTAATGTCTCTGCTTTTTAATATGCTGTCTAGTTTGGCCATAACTTTCCTTTCAAGGAGTAAGCGTGTTTTAATTTCATGGCTGCAATCACCATCTGCAGGGAACTGTAAATCAAAACCACAGTGAAATATCACCTTATACCTGTTAGAATAGATATCATCAAAAAGAAAAGAGAGATAACAAACACTGGCAAGGATATGGAGAAAACAGAATCCTTTTGCACTGTGGTTGGGCAAGTAAACATGAAGAGTCCTCAACAAATTTGAAATATAACTACCATAATATCCAGCAATTCTACCTCTGGGTATTTATAGTAAAGAAACAAAATCACTATCTCAAAGAGATATCAGCAATTTTATGTTGATTATAGTGTTATTTATCATAGCTAAGACATGGAAACAACCTAAGAGTCCATCAGTGGATGAGTGAATAAAAAAATATGGTATATGTATACAATAGAATATTATTCAGCCATGAGAAAGAAGGAAATCTTGCTACTTGTGGCATGAGTGGATCTGGAGGGCATTGTAGTCAGTAAGATTCACAAACCACTTATTTGTGAAATCTAAAATGATTGAATTCATAGGAACAGAGAACAGGTTGATGGTTGCCAGAAGCAGGAGGTGGAGGGGGGAAATGGGTGAAGGTGATCAAAAGATACAAATGTCCATCATTATTTATCAAAAGATAAATAAGGTCTGGAGATATAATGTATAGAATGATGACTATCTATAGTTAACAATATTGCTTCGTATATTTGAGATCTGCTAAGACAGTAGATCTTAAAAGTTCTCATCACAAGAAAAAGTGTAAGTATGTGAGATGTTAGATGTAAACTAAACTCACTGTGGTAATTATTTCACAATATATACATATATCAAATTGCTAGAATGTACACCTTAATACAGTATTTTAAGTTAATTATATATAAAACTGGAAAATTGTGTTCTATTATTATTATATTTTAAATATCATAAATAAAAATTTTGTAGAAAAAATAATTAAAATGCAATCTATCTTAAAACTGGACAAGCTCAAACACATTTCTTGAAAAATACAAATTCTCAATATTGTTTTAAGAATAAACAACACCTAATTGGACCTAAAAAGCTATGGATAAAAATTTACTTATAATTTCCAATTTTTACCTAATTAGATAAAATAATTGCTGATTCAAAGTTCAGACTCCAAATTGCTTTCATTTGCCTAAATTTTGCAAATTATTCTTTCGTCATTTTCAAAACAGGCTTCCACCAAATTTGTACTTCACACATGCTCCATGGGTCTAAAGTTCTCATTTAATTTATTTTCTCTTTTACCACATTTCTTATGCTAGGCAACAATTATTTTATGCTACTAGATTCCTTAAAAGATCTTAATAATTATCTATACTGAAGCATATGCCTTCCCTAGCATCCTTACTTGGTACACATCGTTTGGTGGCACGAGCAGCTTACTTAGTTCAGCTTATATTATTTTAGCGTTCTCTCTCTCTTTCATCAGAGAAGGCAATGGCACCCCACTCCAGTACTCTTGCCTGGGAAATCCTCTGGGCGGAGGAGCCTGGTGGGCTGCAGTCCATGGGGTCGCGAATAGTCGGTTATGACTGAGCGACTTCCCTTTCACTTTTCACTTTCATGCATTGGAGAAGGAAATGGCAACCCACTCCAGTGTTCTTGCCTGGAGAATCCCAGGGACGGGGGAGCCTGGTAGGCTGCCGTCTATGGGGTCTCACAGAGTCGGACACGACTGAAGCGACTTAGCAGCAGCAGCAGCAGCAGCAGCAGCAGCAGCAGCAGCTCTCTTTCATGGAAAAAATGATACAACCACATGCCTTACATGGACCACTTTGCCCTGGGGAGTCCCAGTTTATGCCTCTTGTCCCTGGTTAATTCAGAGCCCCACCCCCACCCCATATACTCAGAAGTGACACCACCGTCTGGTAAATGCGATAGATGCCTGCCAGTTAAGGAATCTTTCATCCTAATCATGCGGTGAGTGTGACCTCAGGCAGACCCACAGCTGTTGTCTCTACATTGGAGCTACGTGCAGGCAGGCAGCAGCCTGTATGTAGATTGCGTCAAGCAGTTTAACAGGAGAATCCACCCATCCTGAAACTGCCTTTGAAACAGTAGTGTGGGATGTACATTTTCCAACTGCTGGTCAAGGAAATATAAACTCATCTGGCAGGCGGCAAAAGCCTACCGTCCATTTGCTCTAGAGCTTCTGCGTTTGAGGTAACATTCCTCTCTGGAAGAATGAGATTTATTCATTTGGTGAAGTGGCATTTCTGCATCTTTCATGGGCATTGAGTTTTAATCAGGAAATGGGGCAAAAATAGCCTGCAGTCAAAGTTCCTCCCCAGAATGACTCTTCAGAATGGAAACTGACAACCAACGATCCGATGTATATGCTTCTCCCTACAAGGATGGTGGTCCCTGTTCTTTACTAGAGGGCATCTTGAAATATTCAGCCAAAATAGGCATTCAGGCCAGAGAATCTTATTCAGAGTTATGAGGTGCTTCTGTTAGGAAAAATTAGGTTTGAGGAGTTCTATTGGTGAGGGGGTTAAAGGAGGATGCTTAAACCCTTACATTTTTGCTCCCTCTTGGCTCTCCCACCTACTCATGGGATCTGTGGTTTAGCACGGACTTTGTTTTGGTGGTGATGGTGGTGGGATATACCATTATCTTTTTTAAACTGAAGTATAGTTGATTTACAACATTGTTTTAGTTTCAGGTGTGGAGCATAGTGATTCATATTCTTTTTCAGATTCTTTTCCCTTATAGGTTATTACAAAATTTTGAATATAGTACCCTCTGTTATGTAGGGGTTCTTTGTTGTTTATCTATTTTATATATAGTAGTGAGTATACGTTAACCCAAACTCCTAATTAATTCCCCCCCATCCCCCGCATAGAGGATTTGTTTTAAGCAACAAGATCCCTATGTATTTGATCCTATAATCCCAGGAATAGATACACAGCTCTTCATGTAAACTCTTGTCAGATTTCCCTGAACATTGGTCTGTTCTCCTCACTCACAGAAAACCTTATGGCAGGATTTAAGCCAAACTGTTGCTTCTTTTTAAAACTCTTTCTGAAAAATTTCCTTACCACAAAAGTAATGTTAAAAAAAAATGTAATCAGTCTGACAATATAGACAACTATAAAAAATGTGGACAGTTTCTCCTGCTTCTCTCCAATCTTATTTCTCCAGGAAATGAGATCAGTGCCTTTCACTTTGTTTGTACAAATAAATCATATATAGAATGTATCTTTCTATCTCATTCAATAATTTATTATTTTTATTTTTAATTATGGTAAAATACACATAACAAAAAATTTACCATATCTACCATTTTAAGTGTAGAGTTCAGTAGTGTTGAGTTCATTCACACCGTTGTACAACCATAACCAGCATCTACCTCCAGAACATTTTCTTCCTGTTAATTGAAACTCTGTCCCCATTATAGGCTAACTAGCCATTACCACCCCCACAGTCCCTAGAGACCACATTTTACCTTCTATCCCTAGAAATCTGACTATTCTAGGGACCTCAAATAAGTGGAGTCTTTCAGTATTTGTCTTTTTGTGACTGGCTTATTTTGTTTAATGTAATTTCCTCAAGGTTCATCTCTGTTATAGCATTTCCTTCCTTTTAAAGGCTGGGCAATATTCCACTGCAGGTGGCACTAGTGGTAAGGAACCCACATGCCAATGCAGGAGACATAAGGGATGTGGGTCCATCTCTGGGTCGGGAAGATCCCCTGGAGGAGGGCATGGCGACATACTCCACTATTCTTGTCTGGAGAATCCCATTGACAGAGGAACCTGGCGGGCTGTAATCCATAGTGTGGCAAAGAGTCAGACACAACTGAAGCGACTGAGCTCACAGCACAGTATTCCATTGCATGCATATACCACGTGTAATGTGGTTATCCACTCTTCCATTTATAGACAGTTGAGTTGCTTCTAACTTGAACACTATTTCTGGAAGAAAACTTCTACCCAGCTCACTTAACTTTGGAAATGAACTTATTCTCATTTATTTATTCATGAATTTATTTGTCCTTATATACGTTTCTTTCCTAAGTGCCTAGAATTTTCCAGGCAATCCCACCAGATGTTGATTACACAGTTCAAGATAAAATGGAAATGAGTTTGCTCTCAAGAAGCATATGCTTGAATGGCTCAGACAGAATATGAGGGACATGAATAGAACTGTGAAATGGGTTATGAAAAAAACAAGTCAAGTCAATGAAAGAGACCAAGGGAGGGGCCAACTGTGAAGGTCAGATGGTATGTCTGAGAGATTGATGGTGAAGCTGAGACCACTGGGATTCAGAGTCAGACTTGAAAATGAGTGAACTGAAGGAAAGGGAAGTTTATCATTTGGAAATGCCTTGGAGCAGAAAAGAGTTTGGCAAGAGATGGCACAGTGAGGAGGCTGGTAGGACAGGTACACAGTGAGCTGGAGAGATGGTGGCAGGAGATAAGAATGGAGAGGACTGGATGAAGGTGTGAATTTGAAATATACTCTAGGTGCAGAGGGAAACTTCCAAAGGCATTAAGTCGGGATGTGGTGTGACTGTAGTTACATTAAAAATAATAATAATAATGATATGGCCACTGGCAGGAGAAAAGGTTAAAGGATAATAGAAAGGGAAGTAAGAAGGCCATGAAGGTGGCTACTGCAATAGTCCAAGCATGAGATAAAGGGGGCTAGACCTAGGGTGGCTGCTGTGGTATTAGGGAAATGTAGATGACTTTGATATGAAATTTGGAATTAAACCAAAGGGGCTTGTGGGTGGATTAGCTGTAAGAGATGAGAGAGGAAAAAAGTGAAGATAAAGCCTTTCTTTTCAGTTTCTTTGATCTTGAATGCTTGGTCAGTATCCCTGAGCATAGTAGGCTTGGTAAACCTAGCATACTCAGTGCATTTGACAATGTGTTTTTTATGGACTGGAGCCCTCCTCTTGCTCCCACTTTCAACAGCTGCAGAACGCAGGCCCAATTCAACATCTTTAATTTCCCCTCACCCTCTCTCTCATTTAAGCAGCTGTTGCTGGGCTGGTGGGCTCAGTGACAACTCTGCTTGACCAGCAAGAAGCTGCTTTGATCAGAGCATGCCGACAATCTAGAAGCACAGGGACCTTGTATTTATATTGCTTCCCCTTTTCTAAACTATATCACAAACTTTATCTATTATTCATATAAACTGTTTTTTCAAATATTCTAATTCAAAGCTATGAAGAGGGAGAAACAAAGTAAAAACTAGAGAAATAAGACAAAAATTCTAGTCCTTACTACAGCTGTCTTTCTTTGGTGGGGACATAATCCCTTATGTTGAAAATAGACGATTTTATTCAAATTTCCAAGTTACCTTTCAGCCTCACAAATTTTGCACTTATAGTATTGAGTTGGCCAAAAGTTTGTTTGTTCGAGTTTTCCTACAATCATGAAAAGACCCAAAGGAACTTTTGGGCCAACCCAATAATTATCTACTTCTGAGGACAATAAAATAACATCCACTTTCCAAAATAGAAACAATGCCCCTTTATCAACAAAAATATGAAACTGAAATTTAAATACCTTTGCATGTGTGGAACTTATAATGATTATAACTGTAAAGGCATTTATTTTCTTTTCAAAATTGAAGTACAGTTCAACTTCTGGATATGATGGGATAGTTTAGAGCAGACTAGTGTTCTTGCTAAGAACCACTACAAAACCAGATAAAATATTAAGTCTGTTGAATGTACGGGAGAGTCAGGAAGACACCTCAAGGGAACCATATTCTTTTTTTAATTATTATTAAAATATACAAAATTTTAATTTAGGACAGGATGGCTGCCTTAAATTTTGGGTAACATTATTCAAAATTGTAAGCCAAATGTCTATTATACATTATTAATTTATTTTTAAATGGATATGTTTCTTTTTTTTGGATTTGAGGTTTTTTTTTTATTTTTAATTGGAGGATAATTGCTTTACAATATTGTATTGGTTTCTGCCATACATTAACTTGAACCAGCCATAGGTATACATATGTTCTCTTTTTCTTGAACCTCTCTCCTACCTCCCACCCCATCCCTCTAGGTTGTCACAGACTACAGGTTTGAGCTGGGAGGAGCCATATTCCCTAAGGGCCAAAATCCTGGCAAGAAGACAAATATAGATAAGAAAGGCAATTTTCCACTGCTTATTACCCTGGAGTATCTTCCAACTCTTGATATGGCATGAGAGAAACCAGCAGAGGGTTTAGAAATCTCACAGACCTGACACGTTGGAAGTCAGGACTATGAAGGTAGGAAGAATCTGAGGAGGCTGCTGTGTGGGAAGGTATGGTGTATGGTGAAGTATAGCACTCCCCAAACTGTTAAACTCCTTGGGAAGAAGACTAAGATAAATAGCAGGAAGCTGCTGAAAGATAGAACAGAGTTTGGCACATAGCAGGGGGCACTGGATTTATAAACTAGCTCCATCCAATAGTCTCTAGTCAGATATGTATGCAGTATTGCCCCAGCAGCATGCCTCACAAATGTAAATTGTTCATATGAGCAATTGTAAGCTATGGACATCTTGCTCAAAGTGGTCCATCCATAGGAATTTTCCTCTGAACAAAGATGACTGATCTTCCCCCACGTTATGTTGCTGTTATGTCCCAATAGACCCATTGTAAATTGAAAATACCATAAGTGAAAAATGTATTTAGTACTCCTAACCTACTGAGCATTCTAGCTTAGACTAGCCTATCTTAAACGTGCTCTCAAAACTTACAGTAGCCTACAGTTGGGCAAAATCATCTCACATAAAGCCTATTTAACAACAAACAGTGTTGAATAGTTCTGATATATTGGATACTATACTGAAAGTCAAAAATAGAATGGAGATCTGAGTACAGAATGGTTGCAAGTGGATTCCTTATTTTGCCTTGTAATCACATAGATGACATGCATATCACTTTGAACCACTATAAAGCTGAAAAATTGTAGATGGAACCTCATAAGTCAGGGAGTACCTTGGGAGTATTTACCTGGAAGTCCAGGGTTTTGCTTTATTGTCTTTCCTCCAGGAGTGTCTCTCCACTCCCAATAACTGAAAGAAAAATGCATCACAGACTAGCTATTTTGACTCCCTTCTCTGTGGTGATTAAATGGGAAAATTCAAAACCATGCTTCTAGGGGTTCTAAACTTGAATTTGAGTAAATTTTGGTATGTGAATCTATCTATGATACTTCTGAAAAAATTGAAGTAGTAATAGTATTTTTAAGTAAGCTTTTAATTTTAGAATAGTTTTAGATTTATAGAACAATTTTGAGGATAGTACAGAGGGTTCCAGTATGTCCCATACACAAGTGTCTACTTGGTTAACATCTCACATTATTATGGTACATTTGTCACAATACTTAAACCTATATGATATAATTACTCAAGTGTTTACAATTTTTTTCTGATTATATTTGTTTTTACAAAGCATTCTTTTTCTGTTCTAAGATCCTCATCCAAGTTACCACCTTACATTTGGTCATTGTGTTTTCTTAGTTTCCTCTAGGCTGTGTTAATTTCTCAGACTTTCCTTGGTTTTTATGACTTCAACAGTTCTGGAGAGTATTGATCAGGTATTTTGGAGAATATCTCTCAATTTTGGCTTGTCTGATCTCCTTCTCATAATTATGAGAATTATGGTTTTTGGGAAAGAAGATTACAGAGCTAAAGTGACAGTCTCATCACAGTAAACCACATATACATACTATTGCCATGACATATTTCTTTGGTGTTAATCTTTAACAGTTTTAAAAATTAAAGCATAGTTAATTCACAATGTGTTAGTTTTTATGCTCTATAGAAGATAGTTCCCTGTGCTATATAGTAGGATCTTGTTGTTTGTCTATTTTATATATAGTAGTTTGTATATGCTAATCCCAAACTCCTAACTTATCCTTCTATTAGTATATAAGAGCTTCCCAGGTGGTGCTAAGTGGTAAAGAACCTGCCTACCAATGAAGATGATGTAAAAGATTCGGGTTCAACCTCTGGGTCCGGAAGATCCTCTGGAAGAGGAAATGACAACCCACTCCAGGATTCTTGCCTGGAGAATCCCATGGACAGAGGAGCCTGGAGGGCCACAGTTCATAGGGTCTCAAAGAGTCAGACACGACTGAAGAGATCTAGCATGCATTAGTGTATATAAAATAACAGTATTCTAATGATTGAACTGTTATGAGCATTAAATGAGCTTTGCTCTGCTTGTCATACTGTAAGATCTCAACAGATACTCATTATCGTTATGATTGGCTTATCTAAATTAAAAAAGATAAGAAATAGAACCGGCATAAACAAAGTTGTCAAAAACATAGCTGACTCACGGTAAGGGCTAAAATAAGGGCTTATGGGGCATCGTTGTGGAAATATGGTCAGACTGTGTACACTTTTAAAATAGTCCTTTATAGATATAAGCTGTATGTGTTCAGACGTGGTCTCCAGTCAGATACGTGTTCTCTCTATTCCAATCAGATGCTTGAAAGGCAGGTGGCAAGTCTGGAGAATATCATCCTATGACCACTGGGTCTTTCTGCGTGACTTTGGCTTCAGTGCCATCTTATCTGATGCCACCAGCTGACAGGAGGTTGTAGTTTTGACCATGGCTCTTCCTGGCCCCCATTACACCTCTGGACTGACATCTTTCACACTAAGTAAACCATTTAGCTGCTTAAATTCATGCAAGTGTGAGCCCAACAATTTGGATGCATGTCAACATCCCAGATGGTTGGAACACAAATGTGGTCATTTTGGAGAATCAGTGTAATTATCTCAATCACTGGTTACTGGAAGGCCATCAAGAGCATGTCTACTGTAGCTGTTTCATTTTCTTTCTTTGCATTATACATGTACAACATGATTGTTGTAAAATAAAATCAAATATTACAGAAAGACATAAAGAAAAAAGTTAAAATTACCTTTAATTCTCCCAGTGGCTGTGCTTTTTGAAAACATGATCCATTTTGGTTTTCAAACTGCATTTGGAACTAGAGTTTTTTATTTTTGTTTTTCTAAATCAATAATAATTAATGAAATATTAGTCTCAAATCTCATGGAGGCTTTAATAGTTAAATTTATTTTAGGATCATCAAATACTGCAAGGTGTTTTTGGTAATATTAAATGGCAGATTATGAGAAATTTGTTTCATGGTATGCTTGCTCATGTTTTCTGAGAGAAATTCTAATACTTGCAGCAACATTGATACAAGGAAATTTGATTATTGCCCCGGTCAAAAATTGAAAGGTAATAAAGTTGTGTGACTACAACCTGCCTAGTCAAATGAATTCGGCATTGTGGTGCTTATAAGTCAGTAATAAGCATTTATTTTCTTCTGTGGTCTAATCAGGTTATCAATTAATTTTCTATATGCTCCAACTACTAACCTGAGGATAGACTTCAAAGGAAAACTTGAAAACATGCCCACCTTCTTAAAAAAAAAAATAAGAGAAGAAGGTATAGTTCTGGGCATTCCTTCCTTTAGTGTTTCATCTTTTAATAGGAACCTTGCTGCCTTTTATAATGGATATTTCCTCTTTGACTAACCTGTGGTCCTTTGCAAAGCTTAAGGTGAATGACAGAAACTAGTTAAGAGGTCAGATGATGCGGCTCTGTTTCTTTCTCAGATACTTTATCCCCTTAAAAGTGTAAACTCTGCATAAATTTGTCATGGAAGGTCACACACCTGAGATTGGAGGTCATTTAAGTCACTTAACTTGGCTCCTGGAACTTCTAGTTTCTGCATTTTTAGAGCAGTCTAAAATAAATTAGAAAGGATTAAGTTTCCATTTCCTGCCCTTATATCCACCATTTCATTACTGGTCATCCCTCCGTTCACGGTGGGAGGGTATTTCTCTTTCTATTCCGGACAGGCCCCCGCATTTGAGTGCTATATCCTATCTTTTCTCACAGGCATAGCTGTGTCAGTATCTCCTCTGCTTCACAGAAGGAGCATCCATCAGAGTGACAAATAGACATGGAGGAAGAAACCCCTCTCTGTGAGTACAAGCCCCTCCATAGAGAACTCCTGAGCTCCGTTTTTCTCTTTATAAACCTTCTTTGAAAGAAGCCAAACTGCTTCACTTTCCTCTTTCGTTTTTATCATTTACTTCTAACTCTGATACAAGGCTTCCATCCTCACCACTTCACTAAAACTAGAAGGTCATTTCTATTTTATTTTTTGGCTGTGCTGTGTGGTATGTGGGATCTTAGTTCCCAGATCAGGGATTGAACTTGTGCCCCTGCATTGGGAGCATGGAGTCTTAACAACTGGAAGACAAGGGAAGTCTCTTAAAACTAGAAAGTTAGATTCTAGAAGTCCTCCAAAGGCCCAGTTTATTTTTTGCTTAATCTACACACACACACACACACACACACACACAATTTTACATATTTGCATTACTTGACATCCTATGTTAGTTGCTGATGCTGATAATTCTTGAATCTGAAATTTCAAACTATATTTAATTTGAGCCCTAGCCCAGTATCCAGTTTCTTAATGGATCTGAGCATCTTCATTTAAACGAGTCTAAAACTTGGAGATCAGTCCTGGTTGTTCATTGGAGAGACTGATGTTGAAGCTGAAACTCCAATATTTTGGCTACCTCATGCGAAGAGTTGACTCATTGGAAAAGACCCTGATGCTGGGAGGGATTGGGGGCAGGAGGAGAAGGGGACGACAGAGGATGAGATGGTTGGATGGCATTACCGACTCGATGGACATGAGTTTGAGTGAACTCTGGGAGTGCCTGTAATTCGTGGGGTCGCAAAGGGTCAGACACGACTGAGTGACTGAACTGAACTGAAAACTTAACTTAATTTCTACTTTTCCAAGCTAAACCTGCCCCTTCTGGAACCCGTGTTTGTTCACGGAGTCAATTCTCACCCAACACCTAAAGATCATCCTGGATGCTATCTGCTCCTGGTCTCCCCCTTCCACCAATCATCCAAACCTCAGGTTCTGCCTCATAAATCACTGACTTAGCTCATGCCTCCACTTGTGCTTAAAAACTTTTAATAATTGTGGAATACAACTTACAAGAAATAGCATAAAATTCAAATAAACCATATATTTTTTAAAAAGCCATGTAACTAGCATTTGGGTCAAGGAAAAGAACATGCTAAAATTCCAGAAGCCCCTGACTTGTCTTTTTTGGATAACTTCCACTTCCTCTTTCCTACTTCTTTGTGGGACAACCACTTAACTCCTTTTAGGGGGACCACTCCTTGATTTTCTCCTCAGTTTTATCACGAATACCTATTATCTCTAAACTGCTGAGTGCAACTTTCCTGTTTGTGAGCTGTGTATATTCTTCCATTCTGTGATTTTTGTTTTACTTGTTCATTTACCAATATGAGCTTGAGTTTCATCCATGCTGCTGGTCATGTCCAGTGCTATGCGGTGCTCCATGGCAGACACATGGAGTACTTCTCCTGGTTGTTCACTTGGCGGATATTTGGAAGGTCCTAGTTTTGAGCTGATCATAGTGACCTCACTACAAACACTCACTGCCCCTCCCTTGCTATACATGCCTGAGGGTCCCAGGGTATCTTCCTTGGGGTGGGGTGAATGCTGGTCCCAATTACTCAGCTCACCGTTAACCTGGAGTGTAAGTACAACATGAATTCAGAAGTGATTTTGCAATAACTGATAGATTTCTCTTTTTTCCCAAATGACTTCCTTTCTTTTCCCTTTCATACTGAGGAACTTTTCAAGAAGCAGATCTGTTGATGTTCTTTTTCTACTTAGCATTTTTCCATGGCTCCTCTTGGTCTTGCTGCTGCTAAGTTGCTTCAGTCGTGTCCAACTCTGTGCGACCCCATAGATGGCAGCCCACTAGGCTCCGCCATCCCTGGGATTCTCCAGGCAAGAACACTGGAGTGGGTTGCCATTTCCTTCTCCAATGCATTAAAGTGAAAAGTGAAAGTGAAGTCGCTCGGTCATGCCTGACTCTTAGCGACCCCATGGACTGCAGCCTACCAGGCTCCTTCGTCCATGGGAGTTTCCAGGCAAGATACTGGAGCGGGTTGCCATCGCCTTCTCCACCTCTTGGTCTTAGACAAATCTAAATTCTCTGACAATGGCATTGTGGTTAGACATCTGCCCACCTCTCCAGACTTCAGTTCTGCCATTTGAAGCCCTCAACTCCACCTGTCATCCACACAGAAGTGCTTGCAGATACTGAAACACAACAGGTTCTCATCAATATCTGGCCCTTTACACGTAGTTCTTCATTTAAATCAAATCCCCTAGGAGATTATTCCCTCATTCCCAGCCTGAGTTCAGTTCATGTCCCCAGCATTCTGAAATTACTCTGATTGTACATGTATCATTGTGGCTACTGAGCTATGTTAGAAGTGCCTGTTTACATTTTATTTATTCATATCCTGCCTTCTTATGCAAAGGGATTGTATAGATAAAATACAGTAAAGATAGAGCTGTAAGTAGATAAAAATCAGAATAAAGCAAAGTGTAGCTAGATTACATGATAAAGAGTGGGACATTGGAAATGAGATATGCAGGCTAGGGAATTCTATATGGTCATTAAAATTGGGCCCTTATATATACTGAGATTAGAGACCACAAAACAGATAAATGCTTTTTCCACCATACAGTAAGGGTAAAGAAAGTGAAGTCACCCAGTCCTGCCCGACTCTTAGCGACCCCATGGACTGCAGCCTACCAGGCTCCTTCATCCATGGAATTTTCCAGGTGAGAGTACTGGAGTGGCCATTTCCTTCTCCAGAGAATCTTCCCAACTCAGGGGTCAAACCCAGGTCTCCCACATTGCAGGCAGATGCTTTACCATCTGAGCCACCAGGAAAGCCCTACAGTAAGGGTAGGGGTTGTATATTTCATCTCTGCATCCCCAATGTCTGGGACCTCCTTTCTTCAGGTGGATGTTGGAGTGGATACTTAAAAGAATTAGTCACCTTTGGGAACTGCGACCTTATTCATGCATTTTAGAATGAAAACAGAACGTATGTTCAGTTCAGTTCATTTCAGTTGCTCAGTAGTGTCAGACACTATGCCATCCCCTGGACTTCAGCACACCAGGCCTCCCTGTCCATCACCAACTCCCAAAGTATACGCAGACTCATCTCCATTGAGTCAGTGATGCCATTCAACCATCTCATCCTCTATCGTCCCTATTCTCTCATCCTCTATTCTCCTGCCTTCAATCTTTCCCAGCATCAAGGTCTTTTCTAGTGAGTCAGTTCTTCACATTAGGTAGCCAAAGTATTGGAGTTTCAGCTTCAACATCAGTCCTTCCAATGAATATTCAGGACTGATTTCCTTTAGAATGGACTGGTTGGATCTCCTTGCAGTCCAAGGGACTCTCAAGAGTCTTCTCCAATACCACAGTTCAAAAGAATCAATTCTTTGGCACTCAGCTTTATAGTCCAACTCTCATATCCATACATGACTACTGGAAAAACCATAGCTTTGACTAGACGGACTTTTGTTGGCAAAGTAATGTCTCTGCTTTTGAATATGCTGTCTAGGTTGGTCATAACTTTTCTTCCAAGGAGCAAGTGTCTTTTAATTTCACGGCTGCAATCACCATCTGCAGAACAAAAATTGGAGCCCAGTGATTTGGGCTTCAATGATTTTGGAGCCCCCAAAATAAAGTCTGTCTCTGTTTCTACTGTTTCCCCATCTGTTTGCCATGAAGTGATGGGACCAGATGTCATGATCCTACTTTTCTGAATGTTGAGCTTTAAGCCAACTTTTTCACTCTCCTCTTTCATTTTCATCAAGAGGCTCTTTAGTTCTTTGTTTTTTGCCGTATGTGTGGTGTCATTTGCATATCTGAGGTTATTGATATTTCTCCCAGCAGTCTTGATTCCAGCTTGTGCTTCCTCCAGCCCAGCATTTCTCCTGATGTACTCTGTGTGTAAGTTAAATAAGCAGGGGGACAATATACAGCCTTGATGTACTCCTTTTCCTATTTGGAACCAGTCTGTTGTTCCATATCCAGTTCTAACTGTTGCTTCCTGACCTGCATACAGATTTCTCAAGAGGCAGGTCAGGTGGTCTGGTATTCCCATCTCTTTCAGAATTTTCCACAGTTTATTGTGATCCACACAGTGAAAGGCTTTGGCATAGTCAATAAAGCAGAAATAGATGTTTTTTTGGAACTCTCTTGCTTTTTCGATAATCCAGCGGATGTTGGCGATTTGATCTCTGGTTCTTCTGCCTTTTCTAAACCAGCTTGAACATCTGGAAGTTCACGGTTCACATACTGTTGAAGCCTGGCTTGGAGAATTTTGAGCATTACTTTACTAGCATGTGAGATGAGTGCAATTGTGTGGTAGTTTGAGCATTCTTTGACATTGCCCTTCTTTGGGATTGGAATGAAAACTGACGTTTTCCAGTCCTGTGGCCACTGCTGAGTTTTCCAAATTTGCTGGCATATTGAGTGCAGCACTTTCACAGCATTATCTTTTAGGATTTGAAACAGCTCAACTGGAATTCCATCACCTCCACTAGCTTTGTTCATAGTGATGCTTCCTAAGGCCCACTTGACTTCACATTCCAGGATGTCTGGCTCTAGGTGAGTGATCATATCATTGTTATTATCTGGGTTGTGAAGATCTTTTTTGTATAGTTCTTTTGTGTATTCTTGCCGCCTCTTCTTAATATCTTCTGCTTCTGTTAGGCCCATACCATTTCTGTCCTTTATTGTGCCCATCTTTTCATGAAATGTTTCCTTGGTATCTCTAATTTTCTTGAAGAGGTCTCTAGTCTTTCCAATTCTATTGTTTTCCTATTTGTTTGCACTGATCACTGAGGAAGGCTTTCTTATTTCTCCTTGCCATTCTTTGAAACTCTGCATTCAAATGGGTATATCTTTCCTTTTCTCCTTTGCTTTTTGCTTCTCTTTTTTCACAGCTATTTGTAAAGCCTCCTCAGATGGCCATTTTGCTTTCTTGCATTTCTTTTTCTTGGGGATGATCTTGATCACTGTCTCCTGTACAATGTCACGAACTTTTGTCCATCATTCATGAGGCACTCTGTCTATCACATCTAATCCCTTGAATCTATTTCTCACTCCCACTGTATAATCATAAGGGATTTGATTTAGGTATGTATGTTAGACTCACTGAATCATCTGGATGGATGAGTGTTATCTGAAAACTGTAATTCCTAAGTCACTTGTCTGCAGGGGCAAACTGTCAACAAAAATTAGTAAGACTAACCAGGGGTAGGAGGTATGAGGTACTGGCTGGCCTCTGGTAACAAGGAGAACTCCTGCTCTCTGTAAATGGGGAGCACACAGTTGCCAAATTATATAGATTTCCAAGAGAAAAACAGATGCTGAGATTTTTAAAAATTTATTTTTAATAATACTGTGTTGTAATACTATATTTAGTAATAATAATATTGTGTTTAGTAATACTGTATTTTTAATAATACTGCATTTTTAGAATACTGTGTTGGTTTCTGCCATATATCAACATGAATCAGCCATAGGTACACATATGCCCCCTTCCCTCTTTAACCTTCCTTCCACCTACCACCCCATCCCACCCCACTAGGTTGTCTCAGAGCACCAGTCTGAGCTCCCTGTGTTATACAGCAAATTCCCACTAGCTATCTATTTTACATAACCTAGTGTATATGTTTCCATGCTAGTCTCTCCAATTGTCCCACTGTGTCCGCAAGCCTGTTCTCTGTGACTGGATCTCTACCTCTGCCCTACATATAGATGCATGGTCATATGTATGCATTAATATACAACACAATATTTGTTTTTCCTTTTCTGACTTACTTCACTCTGCATAATAGGCTCTAGGTTCATCCACCTCATTAAAATTGACTCAAATGCACTCCTTTTTAGGCTGAGTAATATTCCATTGTACACATATACCACATCTTCTTTATCCATTCACCTGTCAATGAACATCTCGGTTGCTTCCATGTCCTAGCTATTGTAAATAGTGCTGCAATGAACATCAGGGTACATGTGTCATTTTCAATTATGGTTTTCTCAGGATATATGGCCAGTAGTGGGATTGTTGGATCATATGGTAGTTTTATTCCTAGTTTTTAAAGAAATCTCCATACTGTCTTCCATAGTGACTGTATCAATTTATATTCCCACCAACAGTGTAAGAGGGTTCTCTTTTCTCCATACCCACTTCAGCATTTGTTGTTTGTAGATTTTTTGATGATGACCATTGTGACATATTCATTGGAAGGACTGATGCTGAAGCTGAAACGCCAATACTTTGGCCACCTGATGTGAACAGCTGACTCTTTTGAAAAGACCCTGATGCTGGGAAAGCTTGAAGGCAGGAGGAGAAGGGGATAACAGAGGATGAGATGGTTGGATGGCATCACCAACTCAATGGGAATGAGTTTCAGTAAACTCTGGGAGTTGGTGATGAACAAGGAGGCCTGGCATGCTGCAGTCCATGGGGTCACAAAGAGTTGGACATGACTGAGTGACTGAATTGAACTGATTGTGACTGATGTGAGGTGATAGCTCATTGTATTTTGATTTGCATTTCTCTAACAATGAGCAATGTTGAGCATCTTTTCATTTGGTTATTAGCCATCTGTATGTCTTCTTTGGTGAAATGCCCGTTTAGGTCTTCTGCCCACTTTTTGGTTGGGTTATTTGTTTTTCTGGTATTGAGTTGCACGAGCTTCTTGTATATTTTGGAGGTTAAACTTTGTTGCTTCATTTATTATAATTTTCCCCATTCAGATGCTGGGATATTTTAAATGTGAGATTTCTAGCTTTTATTTTTTATTTTATTTTATTTTATAATATGCTTTATTTTATTCTATTATTTTATTTTTTTAATTTTTATTTTTACTTTATTTTACTTTACACAATACTGTATTGGTTTTGGCATACATTAACATGAATCCGCCACGGGTGCATATGAGTTCTTTGGCAACTAATTTTGTAATTTTTGTACTTAAAAATACTGTAGAGGTCCTAAGTGAGTGGGCCAAACAGATCTCAATGGTTTGCATCTTGGTGTTGACTGGAAATGAAACCAATAATGGAGAGCCTTTTAATTCAAATAAACATAAAGAAAAAGAAAGGATAGCCAAAATCTTTTATTTATTATTATTTATTTATTGGCCACACTGTGGCTTGTGGGATCTTAGTTCCCCCAACCAGGGGTCCAGCCCATGGTCCTGTAGTGGAAATGCAGGGTCCTAAACCCTGGACCAGCAGGGAGTTCCAAAATAACTTTTGTAAGCTTAACTATTCACATTTTCCAGTTTCTCTGAATATTTTTAATGTAGTTGGTAAAAGAGCATTCAGGTTTAAGAAACTGTGGCATAGTAAGAAATACATGCTTGGTTGTTGTCTCTGCTCCCTGGCACACAGTTACTAAAACCTTTGCAATCTCCAGAGTGATGAGTGTCATATTTGCTAATGAGAAGACTGGTGGCTGGGGACACTGAGATTGCTCTAAAATGAGGGCTCATCTCCAGAAAGTCCAAGCCTTAATTAGTGGGTGGGAACTTTCAGCCCCGACCCCTGACCTCCCTCTAGAGAAGAGAGAGAAGGTGGAGATGGACTTAATCATCAGTGGCCAATGACTTAACCAGTCATGCCCACTGAATGAAATCTCTATTAAAATCCCTACACAGTGGGGTTCAGGGAGCTTCTGAGTTGGTGAATGCATAGAAATGCTGGGAGAATCGAGCACTGCCTCCCTTCCCCCGATAGCCTTGTCCCACACATCTCTTCACTTGGCTGCTCCTGATTTGCATCCTTCTTAATAAAATATCTTTCTGAGTTCTTGAGCCACTCTAGCCAATCACCAAGCTTGAAAGGAAGGTAGCTGTGGGAATAGCTGACACTGTAGCCAAGTCGGACAGGAGTGTGCGTACCCAGGCAACCAATCCTTGTGATTGGCCTCTGAAGTCAGGACAGTCCTGTGGCACTGAGTGGGCCCATACACTTGTGGGATCTAGGCTAGTCTAGGTAGTGTCAGAAGTGAATTGAATTTTAGGACACTCAATGGGTGACTGAAGAGTTGGAAAACTGATTTTACTGTGAAAAACCTCACACATTTGTGTCAGATGTGTTGTGAGTAAAAACAGACCATTTAAGAGTTGGAAACTGTCTATTAGCAACTGCTCTCAGTGACCCAAAAGGACCAGGAGGTAAAAAACAATTTATTTAGAAACCAACATGGGTTCATAAGCTAGGTTCTCTCATGACCACTACCTGAGAGGCTGCCATACACACAGGCTGAACACAGGGGATAAGGATCTTAGATTTACTTTCTGCACATTGCACCCCCTTCCTTCAAACCACTCACTATGTCCTGTTATATGGACCAGCAGAACTTAGTCTACTGTCTCTTGACCCTTTAAACTTGACTTGGGAATTTTTACCTCTAGCCAATAAGAGAAATTCTTATTTCTCTCAGGAAAATGCACTAAGATGGAGAATATCCATATTACATTTTATTCTGTGGATGAGCGCTGAAGAATTGATGCTTTTGAACTGTGGTGTTGGAGAAGACTCTTGAGAGTCCCGTGGACTGCAAGGAGATCCAACCAGTCCATCCTAAAGGAGATCAGTCCTGGGTGTTCATTGGAAGGAATGATGCTAAAGCTTTGGCCACCTCATGCAAAGAGTTGACTCATTGGAAAAGACTCTGATGCTGGGAGGGATTGGGGGCAGGAGGAGAAGGGGATGACAGAGGATGAGATGGCTGGATGGCATCACTGACTCAATGGACGTGGGTTTGGGTGAACTCCAGGAGTTGGTGATGGACAGAGAGGCCTGGCATGCTGTGGTTCATGGGGTCGCAAAGAGTTGGCCACGACTGAGCAACTGAATTGAACTGAACTGAAACTCTTTTTAATCAACACTTTCTCATTTTCCAATTTCTCCATAGCAGTCTTATGCATGAGACTAAGTAAAGTTTTCTCAGGACACTTACTGTTTATTCAGTAAACCAGACAATTGTCATCCAGTAGTCTTATTTAATTTGTTGTTGTTGTTAAATTGCTATAATATGGTTCCTAAATCTCAAAATTCTAGGAAAATAAAGCTTCAGGGAAAGGAAGATTTGTTTTATACAATAGCTAGGCAAAACCTAAAATTAGTAGAAGGAAAGAAGTCATAAAGACTGGAGCAGAAATACATTAAATAGAGATGAAGAAAGAAACATCAAAGATGAATAAAACTAAAAGCAGACTCTTTGATAAGATAAAATTTCGATAAAACTTTAGCCAGACTCATCAAGAAAAAGAGGGAGAAGACACAATCTATAAAATTAGAAATGAAAAATAAGTTACAACTGACATCATAGAAATACAAAGGATCATAAGAGAGTACTACAAACAACTTCATGCCAATAAAACAATCTTGAAGAAATGGATGAATTCTTAGAAAGGTACAATTCCCCAAGACTGAACCAGGAATAAATAGAAAATATGAAATCAGACCAACCACAAATACTAAAATTGAAATTGTGATTTAAAAACTCCCAACAAATAAAAGTTCAGGACCAGGTGATTTCACAGGTGAATCTATCAAACATGTTCAACATTGCTAATTATTAGAGAAATACAATTCAAAATCATAACGAGATATCACCTCACACCAATCAGAATAGCCATCATCAAAAAATCCACAAACAGTAAATGCTGGAGAGGGTGTGGAGACAAGGGAAACCTCCTACATTGTTGGTGGGGATGTAAATTGATGCAATCACTATAAAAACAGTATGGAGATTCCTTAAGAAATTAAAAATAGGGTTACCATAGGATCCTGCAATCCTGATCTCTTCATCTCCCTCCATGAGTTCTCATTACAATCAATACCCTTGATATCCTGTCTCCCATTAGTACTAAGAACTGATGCTTTTGAACTGTGATGCTGGAGAAGACTCTTGAGAGTCCTTGGACTGCAAGGAAATCAAACCTGTCAATCCTAAAGGAAATCAACCGTGAATAGTCATTGGAAGGACTGATGCTGAAGCTGAAGCTCCAATACTTTGGCCACCTGATGGGAAGAGCTGACTCATGGGAAAAGATCCTGATGCTGGGAAAGATTGAGGGCAGGAGGAGAAAGGGACAACAGAGGATGAGATTGTTGGTTGGCATCATCGACTAAATGGACATGAGTTTGAGTAAGCTCTGGGAGTTGGTGATGGATAGGGAAGCCTGGTGTGCTGCAGTCTACGGGGCTGCAAGGAGCTGGACATGACTAAGCAATTGAACAACATTTATTGTTACCTGCCAAAACCCTAATCTCCTTTAGCTTAATTAAGTACCATTCTTCTTTCAATCTATATCTAAGCAGAACTTGATCATAAAACCATTATTTAACTGGACTGACTGGTTTCATTTTAAATCATGGCCATGACCCCAAATAGACACTAATCCTATGAATCAATACTGGCTAGTTTCTTTCACCAGCAGTTTGCCAGTGTGCAGGCCTAGCTTGAAGACAGATCAATAGAATTTGCCCCATCTGAATAACAGAAATAAATAAATAAATAAAACCAAATAATAGAGCCTCAATGATCTGTAGGACAGGACTACATAACAAAGACCAAACATTCATATTATTAGAATCCAAGAAGGAGAGGAGAGCATGGAGGTACAAAGATACTCTAAGAAATAATGGCTTAAAACATCCAACATTTTGCAAATGACACAAACTTGTAGATTCAAGAAGCTGTACAAATTCCAATTAGGATAAGCAAAAGGAAATTCATGGCAAGACACATCATGATTAAGTTTCTGAGATCTAAACACACACTCACAGATAAATGACACTTTCCCTATAGGGTAACATTGATTCAGATGACAGTAGGTTTCTCATCAGAAACCACAGAAGCCAGAAGGATGAGCCACAATGTTTTTCAAGGGTTAAGAGAAAAGATCTGTCAACTGTGAAGCTTAAATCCAGCAAAGCTACCCTTTAGGACTAGAGAGAAAACCAAGGAGCTCTTCATATAAAGGGAACCTGAAAGAAGGTTTTCTAGAAGACCCACCCTGAAAGACTGCTAAATGCAATTCTTCAAACAGAAAAGAAACGCTAAATTAAAGAATCTTGGAGCATTAGCATGGTGGAAGGAAAAGTGGAGGGAGCAGAAATACGAGCACACAAACTAGACTGTACTTTTGCTCGAGTTTTTTGCTTTTTTCCCCGTATAAGTCAACATTCATTTATGATAAATCTTTTCAAAGTAGGAATAGAAGAGAACTTCCTGAACTTGATAAAAGGTGTCTACCAAAAATCTATAGGAAACATACTTAGTGGTGAAATGCCAATGACAGTCCTTTTAAAATCATAAATAAGACAATAATGTCCATTATCATTGCTTTTGTTATGTTCCAGGATGTTCTATTCAGTTCAATAAGACAGGAAGAATACATCAGAGTATAGGATTGAAAAGAAAAAAGCAAAACTCTCACTTTTCATAGATGATGCAGTTACAAATGAATTGAAAATTATCTACTGATACCTTTTTATAACTTTTATGATAGTTTGGCAAGGATGCTGGATACAAATGAATATCCAGAAATCATGTTCCTTTAATATTCAGCTACAAATGATTATAAAACATACTTTAAAAATATCATTTAGTGTGGCAACAAAGAATAAATCTAATGAAAATATGCAAGGACTTATGGTTATAACAAGAAAATTTTATTAAATGTTAAATAAATGAAGACATCTCATGTTCATGTGTTCATGAGTTTTTAAAATCATATATAATGAGTGAAGCAAATATTATGACACCATCCGATACTCAGGACAAAGATAAAAGTGGAGAAGGTAAAAGGATGTAAATGGAATGAGGCATCCGCAGTTCACTTGAAGGAGTAAGATAGGTCTTATGTTCACCCATTCAAAAAAAAAAAAACCCCTCCTTTCTCAATGCCACATTCCCTTCATTATTGCTCCAATTCTGATTGTCATTTCACAGCCCCACTTCTTAAGAGACTTTCATCAACCCACTGCAATTTTCTTTCTCCTCACACGGCTCCACCAAAATTGGTCTTTTCAAGGTCACTTGCAATTCTGGCAAGAGCTGACAACAACTGATACTTTCCCAAAGTGTCTCCTGTAATCAAAGACATTTTCCTGTCAGCTGTCTCTGATGTTAGGATTATTCAGAATATTTATTTTCTGAGTCATCCTCCTTCGTTGCCTTTGGTGCCTTGACAATAGAGCTATAATAGCTTTACACATTAAAGCACAAACACTCCTAATATCTCATACCCCAGCTGGCATTTTATCATCTGTAACTATTTGTTAAAACAGTTGAAACACTTGCAATTAAAACCTGCTCACGTCTACTGGAGTCTCAGCTCTGACACATTGCTGGAATCCCACAGTAGTGTGGGGAATGATAGCACTGCCCTTTACATTCCCAAGGCAAAGAACAAAACTCCATATTCTCACTGTATATGGAATGAACTCTTACAAGAATTAAGCTTTGTCTTATCTTCCCACTGAAATTTTTTGATGTTATGCAAAATAACAGCAATCCTAAACATGGGGCAAAAATAAGTCCTTTAATTTATTCTTACGTTGACAGCACTTTGAATTGAACTTTGAGTATTTGAGTTCAGTTTTAATTTGTAAAGATGTACAACTGAGCACAGAACAACCTCCAGTTGAATGAAGGTTATGTTTGTACCAAGCGCTCTTTTTTTTTTTTAAGTTGAAAAATAAAAAGAGGTAGAAATGAAGATATATGTGTATGAAGTGTGTGTGTGTGTGTGTGTGTGTGTGTGTGTGGTATTAGGGAGAAGGAGATACTGAGACAGGGACAAGGAGAATGGTAAGCAGGCAAATGAGAGTGAATCTTTGGAATTCATTAGCATGAGTTCCAAACTTCACTGTGTAACCTTGGGCAAGTTACACAGAATTTCTGAGCCTCACCTGTGAAATGGAAGAATAAGGCTGCGTTCTAGGGTTATGGAGTTGTGATAGTCACCAATACTGAGTGTCCTAGATCTAAGTTTTGCTGTCCTTGATCTCCATGTCAAAGAATCAAAGAACAGGTCTTCATGGTCTGGGTGCGCTGTGAGTTAAAACCTGTGAACCATGTCACGGCCATGTTGAACACTGGATTTTCAGTTCAAGGTCTCAGAGCTCTTTGACCTTCCACATGGCACCTGGCAGCTTTTAAGCTGGTAGCTGCCCCAGTGGCCTGGCCTCTGAGCAGCAGAGATGAGCAGAGACACTTGCTCTCTGAGCTGTCTAGGTCAATGAAAGTGTTAGCCATTCAATTGTGTCTGACTCTTTGCGACCCCATGGACTGTGGCCTGCCAGTTTCCTCTGTTCTTGGAATTCTCCAGGCAAGAATACCAGAGTGGGTTGCCCTTCTCTTCTCCAGGGGATCTTCCCAACCCAGGGACCGAACCTGGGTCTCCCACATTGCTGGCCTGTTCTTTACCATCTGAGCCACCATGTTAGTGAGCTGAAATTAAACCTTGGATCTTCCAAGCTCTGAGACTTTCAGTTATGTATTGTCATGGCATAGCCAAGTCTCTGTTGTGTCAGATGTATAAGACAGTCAGAGGTCAGGGGGCTTTTGGGAGAGGAGACCACACATGTTAATGTTGCTTTTGTTGTGAAATTGACTCTCTTCTGTGTTTTAGAGAGTGCTGCAAACTGTCTTACAATTCCATCTTCTCTTAGGTACCTTCCTCTCTTAAAGTGTATAGTAGACTCAAGCTCATGTAAGGACAGAGAACAAAACTAACTTTCTGATAGAGCTGAGAGTTCAACAGAAGTAATCTGGTTATTGGATGGAGATATTAAACCCTCGTGGTAAGCCAGTGAAAATGCACGTTCTGGTAAATTACGATTGTGGATGGGTCCCTCCTGTTCCCTATTTCTGTTCTCATTTCACTAAGCTTACAATAACCAGTCCGATTCTCTGTCATTCAAGTCATGGGACATTCCCACTGAAGACTTGAGACCCTTCTTGGTGATTGTCAGAATGAATGAGTTTGGACCACTTTCTATCACCAGATCCACAGGAAGAATGATGTACGCACTGAGCAGACGGATGGCTGTCTTGCTGGAGTGTGGTAAGCGCTTCTCACCTTTCTTTATGAATCATCTATGCCAGCTCGTTCAGTCCTAGGGAGCTTACAGTCATGACAAAGGACAACAAGCAAATGGGAGCCATGCTGGCCATGGCTGGCATACATATTCATAAGCCTGAAAGGACTGAAGGACCCTGCCACAGCTGGCTGCGAAGGGAGCAGCCGAATGCCACCGCCAACACCAATTGTCCTCCTTCTATCACCTGCCACGTTTCACACCTGCTATGTTCATCTTCCCAGAACATGGCTTTGATCATGTTACATCCTGGCTCCAAAATATTCCATGGCTGTCCACCCTCTGCGGAACACAGGCAAACTCCTACTCTGAGTAAACACAGGCCACGTGGCTTAAATAACAGAGCCTTACTGTCCTTCCTCCCCACCCCAGTTGTGAAGGCTGGAAGTCCAAGATCAAGGTGTCAGCAGTGTTAGTTTCTTCTAAGACCTCTTTCTTCTGAGTTTCTTCTGAGACCTCTCAGAAGAATGAGGGAGAGTCTATTGCAGGGACAGTCCATTGCAGGATGAGTCTCAGACGAATGAGGGAGAGTCCATTGCAGGATGAGTCTCAGAATGAGGGAGAGTCCATTGCCGGCCCGTCTCCCAGTTTCCGATGGTTTGCTGGTGAACATTGGCATTCTTTGTCTTATAGAAGCATCATCCTGACCTCTGCTTTCAGCATCACATAGGCTTCTCTTTGTGTGTGTTTGTCTCTGTGCCCAAGTTTATCTTTTGTATAAGGACACTAGTAATGTTGAAGGCCCACTCTAATGACCTCATTGTAACTTGACAACATTAGCAAAGACCCTGATTCCAAGTAAGGTCCTCCTCGGAGGTATCAGGGGCTAGGACTTCAACATATCTTTTGGAGGGGACAGGGTCCAGCTCATGACACTGTCCTAGTCACCCAGTCAAGGCATCTTTTCTATCCTTTCTTTACCGTCTCGTATTCCAAATTTTGAGTTCCTTTCTGACTGTGCCTATTCTAGACAGACTGCTCAAATACCACCTTGATTAGAGGCTCTAACTTCCCTCTCAGGTCTATCCATCTTTTAGGACCCAGCTACATTTGGGGCTTCCCAGGAGGCACTGGTGATAAAGACTAGTGGTAAAGGAGAAGGGGATGACAGAGGATGAGATGGTTGGGTGGCATCACTGACTCACTGGACATGAGTTTGAGCAAGCTCCGGGAGATGGTGAAGGACAGGGAAATCTGGCATGCTGCAGTCCATGGGGTCACAAAGAGTTGGACATGACTGAGCGAATGAACAACAAAAATCTGGGGTTTCCCAGGTGTCATTAGTAGTAAAGAGCCTACTACCCCCTTCCAAAGCAGGAGACAAAAGAGACAAGGGTTCAATCCCTGGGTTGTGAAGATCCCCTGGAGGAGGACATGGCAATCCACCCCAGTATTCTTGCCTGGAGAATCCCATGGACAGGGAAGCCTGGTGGGCTACAGCCCATAGGTTCACAAAGAGTCGAAATGCCTGTAGTGACTTAGCACGCATATGTCACTTTTATAGAGGTTTTCCTAGATTCTTCCAACCCTTGGTAATATACGTGAACTTATTAAATGTGTTTTTTTTCAGGTACTACAGTTTAGGGAACTATCCATAGACTTTGCTGCAATTCTCCTGTCTTGTAGGGTTCTACAGCTCTTTCATGGGCAAGAAAGACCTTTGCTCTGAGTCCCTGTGGGATGAGAGATCCATAAAGCCAAGAGAACAAGCCTACCCAGAGACTGCATCACCTTCTAGAGTATTCTTGCTGCCCCAAAGAGCCCTCAGGCTGCTCCCAGGACCCACTCTGCATCATCCTCCTGAAGGTGGACCACACCACCTGGTCTCTGCCCCAGACCTGAGGGTGGCCAAGGGATGCTGGAGGTGGTGGACAGAGCATGACTGTGCAGGCTGTGTAGATGCACACTGAAGGACCTCAGAGAGGAGGGGACAGAGCCAGCCAAGGGGAAAGGAGGGACATGGACATGATCACACTCCAGGGCTGGAAGCTGGATCTTCTTGTGTCAATGCCTCCAAAGAAAAGGAGAATTTTAGATTTCAGTTTGGCTCCTAAGTCATTATGGAGGTACATTTGTCAAGGCAGAAGAATAGAGCATATTCTATTTAACAATTTGTAAGCTTGATTGATACCTTTAAAATATTTAGCCTATTATACATGGGCCTCCATTTTTATTTTTGCTCAGGGGGTTCCAGCAAAACTTAGGAGTAGGTGTGCTCCAGGCAACCTTTTCACTCTGTGTCTGATTGTGAATTTCTACCTGTTCTTTTTATGATGAGGGCAAGCCAAAGCTGGTCCTTCCTGACCCTTGAGCATTCTTTTTAGATGTTCCTGTTTGGTCTTGATATAACCATGCCTTTGCTCTCCTGTTTTGTGCTGCTAATAATAAAATGTCTCCTCTGGAAAAGAGAGTCCTCCCAATGAAAAGACTTAGAATGAAGCAGTGGGACAAGGATCATGGATCCAAAACACACTTCCACAGTCAAAATATCTCCTGATAAGGGAAGAGGAAGTATGAGTTCAGGCAAAGGGCTTAGTGGGGTGAGGGCTGATAGTGTCTCTCCGTGGAGAAGCTTCAGTCTCCTCATACACACCTGCTTGTGCTTGGTGTGGCAATAGATGTCCATGCCTTCCCATACGTGGCTCTCACTGAAAGATCTGATGTTTATGGGGTATGGGTAGGAAACGCCTCACATGGCCCCAATGACAAGAAACTATTTCCATTCTTGTGTGAGTAGAAGAAAGCATTGCCCAGTGAGCAGGGATATCACTACCCTGAATCTATTTGGAAATTTTCAAAAGTAGACAAATGCCTGAAAGTTAATGCAAATTATTGAAAGTTATTGACAGAAGTTATTTGGTCAGATATAATAGCATCATTTATAATGGCATCATTTGCCAAAGAATGCTCAAACTACCACACAATTGCACTCATCTCACATGCTAGTAAAGTAATGCTCAAAATTCTCCAAGCCAGGCTTCAGCAATACATGAACCGTGAACTTCCAGATGTTCAAGTTGGTTTTAGAAAAGGTAGAGGAACCAGAGATCAAATTGCCAATGTCCACTGGATCATCAAAAAAGCAAGAGAGTTCCAGAAAGACATCTATTTCTGCTTTATTGACCATGCCAAAGCCTTTGACTGTGTGGATCACAATAAACTGTGGAAAATTCTGAAAGAGATGGGAATACCAGACCACCTAACCTGCCTCTTGAGAAATCTGTATACAGGTCAGGAAGCAACAGTTAGAACTGGACATGGAACAACAGACTGGTTCCAAATAGGAAAAGGAGTACGTCAAGGCAGTATATTGTCACCCTGCTTATTTAACTTCTATGCAGAGTACATCATGAGAAACGCTGGGCTGGAGGAAGAACAAACTGGAATCAAGACTGCTGGGAGAAATATCAGTCACCTCAGATATGCAGATGACATCACCCTTATGGCAGAAAGTGAAGAGGAACTAAAAAGCCTCTTGATGAAAGTGAAAGAGGAGAGTGAAAAAGTTGGCTTAAAGCTCAACTTTCAGAAAACGAAGATCATGGCATCCGGTCCCATCACTTCATGGGAAATAGATGGGGAAACAGTAGAAACAGTGTCAGATTTTATTTTTCTGGGCTCCCAAATCACTGCAGATGGTGACTGCAGCCATGAAATTAAAAGACGCTTACTCCTTGGAAGGAAAGCTATGACCAACCTAGATAGCATATTCAAAAGCAGAGACATTACTTTGCCAACAAAGGTCTGTCTAGTCAAGACTATGGTTTTTCCAGTGGTCATGTATGGATGTGAGAGTTGGACTGTGAAAAAGGCTGAGTGCCGAGGAATTGATGCTTTTGAACTGTGGTGTTGGAGAAGACTCTTGAGAGTCCATTGGACTGCAAGGAGATCCAACCAGTCCATTCTGAAGGAGATCAACCCTGTGATTTCTTTGGAAGGAATGATGCTAAAGCTGAAACTCCAGTACTTTGGCCACCTCATGCAAAGAGTTGACTCATTGGAAAATACTCTGATGCTGCGAGGATTTGGGGGCAGGAGAAGTGGACGACCAAGGATAAGATGGCTGGATGGCATCACGGACTCGATGGACGTGAGTCTGAGTGAACTCTGGGGTTGGTGATGGACAGGGAGGCCTGGAGTGCTGCAATTCATGGGGTTGCAAAGAGTCAGACACGACTGAGCGACTAAACTGAACTGAGTAGCATCTTGGTTTTTCCTTTCTGCACGTGGGAGGAAACTGTGGCTTTTCTTTTCTCCTGGCCCAGTGTCATCCTCTCAGCTGGGAGGGCAGCCAGGTCTTTCTGGTGATTCATGCCACCTTCTGGTTTCCATAGGCATCCTGCCTGAAGACTCCCCCTGGCCCATGTCCTCCCTTCCCCTTCAGGGGCATAATGAAAGTGAAAGTGAAAGTGGCTCAGTCGTGTCCAGCTCTTTGCGACCCCACGGACTGTTTAGTCCATGGAATTCTCCAGGCCAGAATACCCAACCCAGGAATCAAACTGGGGTCCCCTGCCCTGCAGGCAGATTCTTTACCAACTGAGTTATGAGGTATAAGTAGTGAATGAGTTCCTATTTCCCCTGTGGTACATTCATCACAGCTAAATTAATTTCACTTCCAAAAATTCATTTGCTCAAAATCAACCTCTGTCACCCTTTAATTCTCTCTCGTTTTCTCTTTGAAATCTCATCCAAATGTTTCTGCAAAACCTTTCTTCTTTTTCTCTTTCTATTCTATTTGTGGATCAAAAATTGACTTCTATCATAGTTGGAACAGAAGTGCACCCTTTTGAAGAATATTAAGAATGGAAAATACCTTCTTTTATGTGTTTGGTACAAAATGTATCTTGATTTTGTTCTCCATGGCTTACTCTGTGCTGGTTAAATGCAACTTCATTTTATTGAGAAGCACATCAAGTCCTGGGGATATTCTACAAGAGTTGTTTGTCAGTTCCACAAGTCAGTAACTAAGTAAATATTATGATTCTTTTTTATAGTATCACTTTAATGTACTGTTAACGTAAGGGGATTCGAAATAACAATACAAGTAAGATAATGAAATACTATCAGTCACTAAATCAGGAGTTTTGAAAATAGACTTTCAGGTGTCTAAGAAATTGTAAGCAAAAACTGGTATGTAGACACACATATTAATCATTAGTTTTACTTTGTGTGGCAATGATTGCAATTTGCTAAATAGTCACCTCTCTTTTCTTCCTTAACCATAGAACCCTATTTTATTGGGCATAACAAATCCAACTATAAAATCCAAATTTCTGAACCTTCACTGCTTGTTGGTATGGCTATGCCTGAATTCTGGACACAGATTTAAGCAAGAGATGTTGGATGGGGCTTCCAGGAAAGCACATTAAAAGAAGGAAGAATGACTGGCACATCTCCTCTTATCCTTTCACCTTTATACTTCTTCCTGCCTGGAATGCAGACATGATGGCTACATTCTGGCAGTCATATTAGACGATGAGGAGGTCGCATTGAAGTTGGAAGTCATTCACCAGGGACGGTGAAACGGAACTTCAGAAAGAGTCTGGGATTTCTTTAAACTTGTTTATTCAGGATAAAACCAATCCCTATCTTTAAACTGCTGACATATGACTTCCGTTTTTTGGAGTTTAATCTAATACTAGCTGATATGTTCCACTGCTCTCAAATGCAGGAAATACCACATTATTTTTTGAAATCAATAAGAAATGAATTTCAAGTCCCACTGAGCCTTTGGTAAGAAATTCAGCTATTAATAGACGCAGGGAAGTATAACATATATCTCCTGGATATGCCCAGAAAATGTGGTGGAAAGCATCTGGTATTTGGCTCATCAGGGTGGTTGCTACCTTGTCTGTAAAATGGAAGGCGAAGTGGAAAACCAAAAAGGTATGAAATGGAAGGATTTTTATATTGATTTGGGAGGAAGAAGGCAATCAGAGCCTACTAGATGAGGGTGTAGCTAATGCCTTGATGTATTTGACAACAGGAGCATGACTTATGAGAAAAATGGTCTCAGTGAAAAGACAGCTTATGCTAGTGATTGTCTTTTAAGTAAGTTGAAGCTATTATGGATTTTACTACATCATAGTTACATAAAAAAGGCAGACAGCAGATAAGACAGATATCTGACCTCTTGCCATCTGAAGTCAAGGATGAAAAGGAGTTTGTTGTAAGTAATACATGTATAACAGTCCTTATACAAATCTAGCACTGGCCTCTCACTTGAAGTTAAGTAAAATGTTTTACTCCCCAAATATTTAAAACCACTGCTGAGTCTAGACATGGGCGGGGGGGTATCAGTCCCAATTTCTAATCATTCAGCAGATGTTCAGATGATTCTGCCTCTGCTTTCTCATCTGTATAATGGTTGCAGAGGCAATCACCTCCACCCCTAAAGAGGTCTGATTAGCACCAGTGATTTAATGCATATCAGGCTTGGTGGAGCAAGACAGCCACAGAGACCAGTTGTCACTGCTGTTACAGTAATGATGATTGTCTGGGGCCTGGGTGTGTGTGAACTCACAGAGGTCACGTTCTGACAGGCTGGCTCCCTGGGACTTTTTGCCTGGCACTTGCACCTGCCCAGGGAACAGGTTATGGAGTTCAGGCTTGTTTGGGTTTGCAACAGGTAATGATAGTTTCAGAGGCGGTTGTGTTGTTGAATTCGGAGCTGGAGTTTGGGCGTTCACATCTGATTAATTTGCCCTTCTGACTCATTCCCTTGCTTGGAGAGCCGAGAACCAAGTGTGAACACAAGGAACTTGAATCACTATTTTTTTTTTTCCCCGGCAAAGCTGTCCAATAGCCTTATTTTCTCTAAACGCTACCTATGGTCACATTGAAAGAAAGCCCCAGTGGGGTCCTTCTGAGTCAACCACTTCATCCCTTTATTTTTTTTCAGCCTACTGTATTCCTTTACAAGAAAGAAAATTAGTCGACTGAATAGGTTAGCTAACACAGTACACAGATTGCAAGGGAAGTCATGGATGAGTCAGGAAATCATCTTAAACTTGTGTTTTTGGATGAGGGAGAGATACATTCAAAGAGCACACCACTGATCTCTACTAACTGAGTCTGAGTTGTCAAACTCAGAGGATGGTTGAGTCCCCAGGTCCCAAGATGATATGACAAGAGGTGTGATGGGCTGCAAAGGGCCAGGAGCTGCCAGGAACATCCACACCTCTTCACCTAGACAGTCTTTCTTCGTGGTGTCTGCTGTCTCCTGACCATAGGAACTTGTCCAAAGGCAGAGTCCCAGCGTGTACTGAGCTGTAGAGCATTTAACATGAATGGATAAGAAACTGGAGAAAGAGCTGTCTTCTCTGGGCTCAGGTCTCCTACGATCTGTAAACTACTTGGTGGATCCCGAGCTTCATTCTTCCCATTACACCTGCATCCCATGAGGTCTTCCTTTCCTGGGACACAAGGCATTCATTTCCCTCCATGAAAAGGGCTGTGCTGGAAGGCAGCTGGGCCAGCCTGGCCAGGGAGTTGCAAGATGTGAATGAGAGGTGAGAGGACCTGACTGACTTATGAGGAGGCAAATCATACATGTTTACCATGTCAGGCATTAGGTGGAATGCAGACGGGATAAAAAGGAGCATTGAGAGGTAGCAGAAGCTGTTGGTGCTCTGCCCACAGCCCTTGTCTCAGGCAAGACTTTCTCTGGATGCTGTGGCACTGGACCGCTGCAAGAAGGGGGGCAGAACTTCTCTGGAGTTAGTAAGCCCCCTCCAATACCCTGGAAACTGGTTTTAGCCAATGAGCATCCAGCTAGCTCAGTCGGTTGATCATGAGACTCTTAACCTCAGAGTCATGGGTTTGAGCCCAAAGTTGGGTGCATAAAGTTTGGGGAAGGAAATGGCAATCCACTCCAGTATTCTTGCTCAGAGAATTCCATGGACAGAGGAGCCTGGCAGGCCTAGTCCAAGGGGTCGCAAAGAGTTAGACATGACTGAATGACTAACACACTTTACTGTACTGAGAGACAGGATCTGGTGGACAATTGCTCAGATTGCAATGACTCAGAAGCAAGTGTTTTAGAGCGTTCCCCAGGTAACCTACTCAGCAATGTACCTTCCACCCAGGCATGTGCTGAGAAAGCCTTAACAGCTGGCTCTCCAGAAAAGCACAAGTGTTGGCATTCATAGACTTTGCTGGTTCCCACCACACAAACACTCCCACCAGCTGATTTCAAAGTGTCAGCTGTGTCAACGCCACCCTAGGGGGTTGGCAGCTTTGGGAGCTAGCTGATAGGAAAACGTGCTAAAATAGTTAGGGAGCCAGGAGTGTTAGCAGCGCTTTTTGTTTTTGATACAGTTGATGTAATTGCATGTTGATATCACAATTTTTAATAATAGCTGGCCTTAACAACTAGCTTGCAAAACCCTGAAAATTTAACAAGCTGGCTCCCTGCTTCCTTCCCCTCCCCTGTCTGTCTTCACTCCCTTGTGCCTCCAGGGGCTGCTTCCTCAATTAATGACTCACATTGGCGCCCTACTCTAGGGAGAAGAAGAAATCCTCCTAAAGAAAACGAGCCCTTGTGGCTGCTTCATCTACACTTCGGTCAAGCTGACCTCAGACTTGGTCCTCGATCCCAGATTCCTGCTTTCTTCTGCTGGGACTTTCCGCAGTCCCTTGTGTGACTCCTCTCATCTCCTGGGACAAAGCAGGCAGGACCCATCCCTGTTCTCTTGCTCTGTTTCTTCTTCCTAGAAACATGAGGAGCCTCTGTCAGCCTGATGGGCTGCGTACCACGCTGGGGCACCCTGCTTCTAGTTGCGAGTGCCCTACATTTGGGCGATGTCAGAGGGTAATACATGTGTATGCATGTGTAGAGAAGTGTATAAAAGTGTAAGCATGTATAAGAGAATGTGCACAATTGTATATGTGTAAATGTGCCTGTGAGTGTATATTTGTCAAGGTAATTTGTGTGTGACTATATATGAGTTGTATGTAAGTATATGTGTGTTTGAGCAACCATCTGTGTTCGTGTTTGTGTATGAGCGGGGTTCCCTGGTGGCTCAGATAGTAAAGAGCTTGGCGGCAAAGTGGGAGACTTGGATTTGATCCCCTGGTGGGGAAGATCCCCTGGAGAAGGAAATGGCAACCCACTCCACTATTCTTGCCTGGAGAATCCCATGGACAGAGGAGCCTGGTGGGATGCTGTCCATAGCATTGTGAGGAGTTGGACATGACTGAGTGACTAACACTTTTGTGTATGAGGGTGTGTGTGTAAACATGTGTATTTGTGTAACTGTGTGCAGTGTATTAGCGTGTGTGTTTTGTGTGAGTGTGTGAGAAGAATGTGGGTATTTATAAATGTGTATGAGTGCGTGCATGACTGAGCATGTGTGATATCAGCACCTCTTGCCTCTTCCTCTAGCAGCAAGCTGCATGCTGTTTTTCTTTGGGGCACCACCCTCAAGCCCCATGTGGTCCCTTCAGAGCTGCCAGTTTGGGTGGCCTGATCCCACATGGGCAGAGAAAGAAGAGAAGGGGCACCAGGGCTGAGAGAGCTGACCAGTACCTCTATTCTTAGCCATAATGATTGATCAGGAGAACAGGAGGCATGAACAAGGTTCTGGGAGTCTCATATGGAGGGGCTGTAAGATAGAGTATCCTTGTGGAACTTGCTGCTCAGAGGAGGGAAGAGTAGGGGTATGGTTGGGAGCTGCTTAGCACCTGTTTGTCTGGCAAAGAGAGCAGTGATGCTGTGCTAGGTGAGGGGATTGAGGGAGGGAGATAAAGGGATAGCAGTTATGAGGATGGCTGTATCATTAGGGGCATTAGGATGAATCAGCTGCTTCTCAAGGTCTTTGGGGCTCCCCCAGAACCTGGGCTCATACAGCTCCTTTCCCTGTGACACATGGTTGTGATCAGCATCTGAGAGAGCTAAAGATCAAGGAATTGTACCTCTAGAAGGGTTACTGACTTCCTGCCTGGGAAGAGGCACAGCAGGGTTGAGATGGGAACAAGATAAAACAGATCCGGGGTGCCTCCCCAATGCTCCCATGCCTAAGCTGCCTTAGACGTCAGATGTATTCTACATTCTGTCCATGCTCAGGATTACTAGCCATGACCCCAAGGGAGCTGAAAGCTAGTTTCACAGTTTCCTGCAACAAAGGGGCAGATTCTCCCTACAGTGCCTGTGGTCCACCGACCTGGCTTCAGAAGATGTAGGGGTTGTGAGCAAGGATCCTCTGCACCTTCCCTCTGGCAGGCTGCCAGGAGGCACGTGGCTTTGACGGGCAGTGGTGGCAGAGGCCAGAGAGGGGCATCCTGTCCTGTACCCGAGCCCCCTGTACCTCCTGTACTGTCATGGCTCAGAGCTACCCTACCTGGTCCTCAGGCCTTTCCTGGGATACACGCTTTCTTGTGCTGTTTTATAAATGCCTTTCCTTCTTGACTCAGCGAGGGCAAGGAGTTGTTTTCGTTCCATCGCTCAGCGTCTCCAACTCTTTGTGACCCCATGGACTGCAGCATGCCAGACTTCCCTGTCCTTTAATGTCTTCTGGAGCTTGCTCAAACTCATTTCCATTGATTTAATGATGCCATCCAACCATCTCATCCTCTGTACCCGCCCCCTACCCCCCACCCTGTCTCCTCTTGACTTCAATCTTTCCCAGCATCAAGTTCTTTTCGAAAGAGTTGGCTCTTCACATCAGGAGGCCAAAGTATTGGAGCTTCAGCTTCAGCATCAACCCTTCCAATGAATATTCAGGTTTGATTTCCTTTAGGATTGACTGGTTTGATCTCCTTGCATTCCAAGGGACTCTCAAGATTGAGTCTTCTCTTGAAGACTTAGGGCAAGGAGGATTGTTTGCAAATACAGGCTCAGTTAAGTAACTGTGTTGTAGACTGGCCTCTGTCGTTCCATCACAGAAAACACCCCTGGCTGTGTCTTGCAGGCAAAGGGCAGGTTAGGTCTCAGTCGCTCAGTTGGGACTGGCAGAGGAACAGGAACATGGGCTGTTGCTAAGAGACGGAAACTGCAAGGATGCTGACAACAAGATTTCTTCCCTGAATCTATGTATTGGACCAATCCAAGAACCAGGGCGATAATGGAGAGGGATGGTACTTAGAACAAGAATTCCATCGAATCTGAGAACCACATGCTGCCCTATCATATCATAAAAAGCAATGTGCTCTGAGCTCTTTCTGTGTGCCAGACAAGTGACGTTACATCATCAAACCATTACGGTCTCTGGAAAGCTATAAAAAAGCCATTAGTATCCCTGGGGTCTAGATGGTGCCCCAAACTTAGGTAACCTCAGGCACACAAGGTGACAAAGTAACAAGCTGGTCAGTGAGAGAGGCGGGAATTCTGTTGTCCAAATCCAGAGTCACCTCTGGGGTAGGGGCTTGGGAATCCGCATTTTAACTTCTCGCCCCTCCCCCCACCACTAGAGGGTTGGTTATGCCCCTTGGTTGGAAAACCATAGCTTTACTTAAACAGTGTGATCACTATATTGTGAAACCTGACTTAATTTTTACATATATTGTTTGCATGTGATTTCTAAAGGATGCGTGCTTTTGAGATTCTACCCAGTGTCACCTGATCCGGACGTGGCATACACCAGCCCCTTACCTGCAGCACCTTTGTGGTACACTCAGGCTCTCTTCAGCCTCCCCTGGATCCTGTTGTCTGAATGTTTGTCTCACACAGGCTGCTTGGTTGCAAGAAAACCTTGATGAAATCAACATGCCCTTGAACATGTTTCCAGTCGTCCAGAATCAATTATGGTGAACCTGGGGTAAGTTGCGACAGCCACTCTGTTTGGACCTGGCACACAGAACGCTCAGTGGAAAACTATTAAGTGCTGGTCACATCATTTGTTTTGTTCCCAAAGTGAAAGGAACAGAACATATAGGTGGATAGACCTGCAGGGGCAGTCATATCATTTCAGATAAAAACAAGCTGTTTCTGACACACTCAGATATTTTGTTCTCATTCTGTTTGTTAAAGTCCCATTCCCTGAATTGAAAACTTGTCTTCAAGCTTGCTTTCCCTGGGTGAGGGAACAGCTGAGATGGGGGGAGAAAACATATTTTTTAAAAAAATTAATTTTTATTGGAGTATAGTTGCTTTACAATGTTGTGTTAGTTTCTACTGTACAGCAAGTGAATCAGTTATATGTATACATGTATCCCCTCTTGGTTAGATTTCCTTCCCATTCAGGTCACCACAGAGCACTGAGTAGGGTTCCTTGAGCTATACAGTAGGTCCTCCTTAGTTATCTATTTTATGCATGGTATCAGTGGTGTATATATGCCAATCCCAATCTCCCAACTCATCTGCCATCCCAATTCATCCCACCTCCCCGCTCTCTCCTGTCCATAGGAGAAAATGCATTTTAAATATATATATTTATCCTTGCTTTACAGAAGGTCAGGCGTCTGACACCAGGTCTCAGTGTTACTGGGCTGCATCCCCTTCTCTTTGAACTGAAGCTTCATCACTTTAGTGAACACAAGAGGCCTCTGTAGTCTCATGTCCCCTTTGCTCTCCGTTTGCTTTGTTTTCAATTTTTTTTTTCTTGTTCTGTTTCTTTTCCAATTCTCTCTGCCAGCAACTTCTGGCCACTGCTTCTGACTGGCATCTTTGACTGCCCCTGGGGTCTTCACTTGGAACATGGCTAGCTGGAGCTTTGAGGGTCTGGGGTGGCCCTAGGCATTGGGCAGCCTCAGCCATCCCCTATGGATCTTGTTTTTCCTGTCATTGTGTGTTCATCACATCTACAAGGGTCTTTCTTGGGGGGGTCTCCTCACTTTATCACACAATAAGTATTTTATATTGGCTCTGTTTTAAAGAGAATCTATGAAATCAAGTAAACAACTTGCCTATGGCTACAGAGCTACTTAGTAGCTGAGCTCAGTCCCTACCCTAGATCATGTTGGCTCAGAATCTTGCTTTTATCTTGCTGTTATTCTCTTTTTCCTTGAATTATTTGGTTTACTCTAGCTGTCTCTTCCCTCTTCCCACACAAATGGAGATTTTTCCAGTAGTCATGTAGAGATGTGAGAATTGAACCCTAAAGAAGGCTGGGCACCAAAGAATTGATGCCTTCAAATTGTGGTGCTGAAGAAGACTCTAGACTCTTGGACTGCAAGGAGATCAAACTAGTCAATCCTAAAGGAAATCAAACCTGAAATTCATTGGAAGGACTGATGCCGAAGCTGAAACTCCAATACTTTGGCCACCTGACGTGAAGAGCTGACTTATTGGAAAAGACCCTGATGCTGAGAAAGACTGAAAGCAGGAGGAGAAGGGGATGACAGAGAATGAGATGGTTGGATAGCACCACCAACTAGATGGACATGAGTTTGAGTGAGCTCCAGGTGTTGGTGATGGACAGGGAAGCCTGGCATGCTGCAGTCCATGGGATCACAAAGAGTCAGACATGACTTAGCAACTGAACAACAACAAGAAATTAGAGTTAACACAGGCTTTACAGGCTGAGGGCTCAGAGCTACAAGAGTGTGCTTATTTCGGATGCTGGATGCAAATCCCAGGAATCACCCACAATTTTGACTTGCCAGTTATAAGCTTGGAGGCTCCCAAGACCCTATCCAGGTTCAACAGTTCACAAGAACTACTCACAAAATTCAGAAAAGTGCTTTTCTTACTATTCCTGGTTCATTATAAAGGATAAATGTGGGAAAAGCCTGATGAAAGAGAGGCATAGGGTAAGGCATAAGTGTGGGGTGGCATGGAACTTCTGTACTCTCTCCAGGTACACCTCTTCTCAGCATATCAGTGCATTTTCAAACCCTGAAACTCATTGAACCCTGTAGTTCAGAGGCTTTTTTGGAGGTTTAATCACATAGGCAAGATTGATTATGTCATTGGCCGTTGTCTCATAATTCAATATCCAGTCCCTTTCTGTATTTTATTGCTTATTATAGCATAGCACTATATCCAGAAGCAGGAGAAAGTTTCTTGATTTTAGCCCCAACCCCAGGTTGACCAAGGGGGCTGCATGGCTGGTGGCTGGACAGGCCCACTCTCGTTTCCAGGGGTGACAGAGGTTGCAAGGGGGAGGAAGGGCCCAAGAGGAGTCTGAGTCCCTGCTGCCTGCCAGAGGGAGCCAGGAGGTGAGCTTCTGCCTTCCTGACTCTCTCAAAGGTGTTCTCCTGCCCCCACCAGCCCTTGTATAGGGCTGGTCACACCTTGGCCTCCGTTAGTCCTGCTTCTGGCTCTGGGACTTCTTGCACCTTCTCCTCTCTGGAGTGGCTTCATGTTGGGAAGGCTAATTTAGAAGATGCTTGGTTTCTAGGCCCTGATATTTGGGGGCTTTGAAGGACAAACTGGAACTCTTTGAATGTGTGTATTTGTATCTGTGTGTGTAGTGGGCTCCTGTGCTGTGCTTAGTCATGTCTGACTCTTTGTGACACCATGGACTGTAGCCCACCAGGCTCCTCTGTCCCTGGGGATTCTCCAGGCCAGAATACTGGAGTGGGTTGTCATGCACTCCTCAAGGGGATCTTCCCAACCCAGAGATCAAACTCAAGTCTCCCACATTGTGGGCAGATTCTTTACCATCTGAGCCACCAGGGAAGCCCAAGAATACTGGAGTGTGTAGCCTATCCCATCTCTAGGGGACCTTCCCAACCTAGGAATTGAACCAGCGTCTCCTGCATTGCAGGCAGATTATTTACCAGCTGAGCTACCAGGGAAGCTCACAGTAATGAATCTACCTTCAATGTTGGAGACCTTGGTTCGATCCCTGGGTTGGGAATACCCACTCAAGTATTCTTGCCTGGAGAATTCCATAGACAGAGGAGCCTGGCAGGCTACAGTCCATGGGGTCGCAATGAGTAGTGGGCTCTTAGTTTGTAGCATTTGCCAGTTTCCACAGTGTTAAATCCTCCTGGCAGAGTTCCAGCTACCAGCATGATGTCACCAAACAGAGCTAGAACAAGGCCTGCCATAGTCACCATCAAGTCTTTCCACCAGACAGATGCCACGGGCACAAATAACCTGAAGATCACAGACGATGCAGCATGGTGAAATAGAGGGGATGAACGATCAGCGTTTATAATTAATACCTTGGATTTTAATGTCTTTTATTTATTTATTGGTGCATACATTTTAATTTTTAATAACAGACATGCCTAACAACTGGTTCCCAAATTCATGAACATCTGGTAATCAGCTCCAACAAATAGACACAAGCCAGCTATGTGGCTTATATTAGTTTATGCTAACAAACTGTGGCTATTAACATGCCTGTCTATTGTTTATCCCCTGGGTCTCTCTGGCTGGTCTGCTCTGTGGTATGATGAGGTCCTTCCCACCCTGAGACAGACCTCTGTCCTAAGGAAAAGGAGAGTTTTTGGAGACACTGACTATTTCAATAGGGTCCTCTCAGGTGAATTTTGCAAAAGAGTAATGGGACATTCAGGAGGATCCTACTGGCTTTGGGTGTGGCTTAGAATTTCTCAGAGGAATTGTTCTCTGGGGCTTATACTTGAGGTCCCATGTGCAGTTTCATTTTTTAAAACTACGATGTCAACATGCTTAGGGGCTTCCCCATGGCTCAGTGGTAAAGAATTCACCTGTAATGCAGGAAATGTAGGAGACACTGGTTCAGTCCCTGGGTCAGGAAGATCCCCCAGAGAAGGAAATGGCAACCCACTCCAGTATTCTTGCATGGAGTATCCCATGGACAGAGAAGTCTGGTGGGCTACAGTCCCTGAAGTCACAAAGAGTCAGACAAGACTGAAGCGACTTAGCAGGCGCACATATATATGTGTGTGTGTGTGTGTGTGTGTGTGTGTGTGTATGTGTATGCATACAGACACATATACATATACACACAGTATAGATATACATTGTCTCTATTTAACTGGAGTTGGCAGAAGGTTTTACTGTGGGGACCAGCTAGGATAATCAGTTTGTCCAAGAGTTTTGGAGACTTGCAGGCATTGCCTAAGTGCTTTCTGTGACTTAGGAGCCCCAAGGCAATGGCACCCCACTCCAGTACTCTTGCTTGGAAAATCCTGTGGATGGAGGAGCCTGGTGGACTGCAGTCCATAGGGTCGCTGGGAGTCAGACACGACTGAGCGACTTCACTTTCACTTTTCACTTTCATGCATTGGAGAAGGAAATGGCAACCCACTCCAGTGTTCTTGCCTGGAGAATCCCAGGGATGGGAGAGCCTGTTGGGCTGCCGTCTATGGGGTCGCACAGAGTCGGACACGACTGAAGCGACTTAGCAGCAGCAGCAGCAAGATGCCTTGCAGGGTTCTGACCTACTTGCATGGTACAAATGCTCTCCTTTCAATAGGCACCTTGCAGCTGCTGGGGCAGAGAGAACAGACATCTCAGAAACAGAATTAGCTTAGAGTTGCCCCCCGGCCTCCTGCCATGTAGAGCTATCAAACGTGGCCCTGACTGGGTTTCTGACCTAGCAAATCTGAAGATGGACTGCCCTGGCTGAAAGCAGACCTTCTTCTAGGATGTGCCAGGGAGCAGGATGTGGGAGGGGGCAGGAGCTTCCTGTGGGCTGCGGGGGTTTCTGATCTTCCCCAAGGGAAGGGCTGGAGGAACAGTGCTCCAGACATACACCAGCATCTGCAGCCACTATCCTATAAAGCTGTCTGGGGTCAAGGAAACCAAGGCCTCCTTCCTGAACAGCAGGCAGTCATTCTCAGGAGCAAGCTTTCACTTTCTAGACCTGACCATCACAGCTGTGTTTGGGGGCTGAGAAGAAATTCCTGTTGTCCTGTCCAGAAAGTGAAAATGATTGAGAAGGGGCTGCGAGTCACTGGAAAATCAAGTAAGCATCAGATCAAGAAATCCTGTTAGCTTGCCAAAGGAAGAACTTCAGCAACGCCAATCTGAGTGCTGTTGGGAGCTCCTGCCCGGTTCATGACCCATCAGTGACATGCCAGTACTGGTCTTTTAGCAAAACGGTGGGGGTGGAGCTGTGCCTGAGCATCGGTCAGTGCCAGGGCCTCTGAATCTATTTTAAGCCACGTGTAAACTTAAAAAAGCCTCTTTCGCTTTTTCTGACTATTCCTGTAAAAGGGATTGTATCTGTATTGCCAGTTTTTCAGCGTTCCTGTAAAGAGCAAGATAGTGTTATTTTGACATTTTCTTTTAAAGGTGAAGTGAGCAACGTTTGGAGGTTCTAATAGATCACACTATTTACAGGTTCTTTTCTTTAAATTATTATTATTATTTTGGCTGGTTTATTTCATCTGCAGTTCTGAAGGTAAGTTTCTATTTCACCATCATTTTGGCCAGAGTTTTCATTTAGCTTGGTTTGGTTTTTAAATGCAAGAGAAGGGAATTAGTTTTTATGGAGTGACACCTATAGACACATGCTGACCTAGGGGTTATGCCTACATTGTGTTTAATCACTTGACATGAGAATGTCTGTAAAAATAATGAAGGATAAATGGTAGTTCTTAATTTATTTTTTTGAAGGAAAAAATAGTCTCTTACTTGATTTGTGGTTACAGACTGTATTAGAACAATTAAACTGAGTCCAAACTTAGGAGTCATCTCTAAACATTTTAGCTGGCTTTTGGAACTTTAAGTCTTTTGCATAGAAGAAAAATCCAGGTGGCAAACTCTTACTTGTGGATTCCGAGAAGTGTCACAGATTATGAACTTCGCTGTCCTCAACTTTGCGTCCTCATAATTATTTTCTGTCTTTCAATGCCAGCAGGTTGAAATCTTCTTTCCCACATTACACCTTTAGTCAATATTTGAAGGCTTATTTATGTAAATATGAAGATCTGTCAGAACTCCCTGCAACCGAAAACCTGACGCCCAAATGCATCATGATAAACAGTCACTGACCAAAATAACAAACCAGCTTCCTGGAACATGCTTGCTCAGAACCGTCAAGAAAAGCACCAGAAATATTAGTTTGACCTCTGCCTCCTCATACACAAAGCCTGACCTTCAAAGATCAAACATTGTAGCAAATACAACCTTCATTTTGTAATCCTCCAGCTTGTCACAGTTCTCTGTTATCAGCAGAGGCCCTGGGCCAACCATGGCTTATGTCTGAAGAGGAGTGGGTACAATCCCTAGGTTATTCTACCTTTGTGATGCTGGTATAAGACACCTTCTCCCCTGGATGTTCTGATAGGGTGATCTTTCGAGTTTTGCTTGAGTCTGACTTTACAGTAAACTAAAATAGAGGCTTACAAATAGTAAAATATCTCATTTTCCTATATGAAGCTAAAGATACACAGGGCAGAAAGAACAAGTTAATTAAAAAGTCATAATTCTTTCAGTGGTGGTGGTGCTGTCATTTAGTCACTAAGTCCTGTCTGACGCTTTGCAACCCCCATGGACTATAGCTGGCCAGGTCCCTCTGTTCATGGCGTTTTCCAGGCAAGAACACTGGAGTGGGTTGTCACTTCCGCCTCTGTCCATGGCATTTTCCAGGCAAGAATGCTGGTGTGGGTTATCATCTCCTTCTCCAGGGGATCTTCCCGAATGGATGAACGTGGGATTGAACCCGTATCTCCTGTCTCTCCTGCGCTGCCAGGCAGATTCTTTACCACTGAGCCACCAGGGAAGCCCCCTTTTAGTGTTAATACGAGAAAAATAATAGTATCAATAACAAAGATAGGCCTGTGTAAGAATGACGAGTCTGCCCTGTCACTTGGTCAGATGACACGTGTCTGACAATTTAGGAGCCAGAGGAATGGACAATGTCTGGAAGGCCCCAGGCAGCAGGGAGAATTCCTGCTGGTTTGTAATTTGCATCAACTGTGAACCGGTGAAGTTATGATCAGGAGCATTTTCTGCAGGGCTGTGCCTAGTGGTTCTTTCTGACCCTAGGGCCACTTTGCAGGGTTTTCCATATCTGTATTCAAGTAGCAGATGAGATGCTGATAATACAAGCTCATATCTTTCACAGAGATTCGTGGTCTGTCTTTGCACAACTGCCCTGGGTTTGTTTGCAACTTGCATGGAAGCAGCTCCAAGCTTCTGCTATAAAAGAAATTCTTTAGGAAAACTTTTTCATTAGGAAAAGCATCTAGCCAGAATTCCAATAATGGTGGAAAGGATTAAAATAATTACTCTGTATCCCAAGACAAGCTGAACATCTGGGTTATTACCATTGGTTTGGATCCAATACCAATCTCCTCTTCTCCCCTACTTCCTTAGAAACCTTCAGTTTGCATGCTTCTCTCTGGGAGGGACTACAAAGGCCAAGTGCCTAAATACTTCATTCCAGGATGCATTCCTTTCCTTGTGATTCGATGATCCCAAAGGAAAGTGGGAAGAGTGGGCTTGTAGCTGATGGGAATGCAGTCCAGAGATTGAATTGGTAACCATTCTGTACTTAAAATGAACATCGTTACCACAGAAACAAGCAAAAAGACAACCAAGAGTCTGGTCTACCCAGGCAAATGAATGTTTTTCCTTGCTACTTGCAGTGATCCTGTTAAATTCTGCATAGTTTCTCTCTGCTGAAGTGGCAAGAGCTGTAACAAAATTCATTTATCACCCTATCCTCATGTCACAGACTGACAAGGCCCCCTGTGTTTGTTGATACAAGCTGGCTACATAACAGCTCCCCACAACTGCAGCCCCATAACACCTGCTTACTTGCAACAGGTGCTGCTTTATAAGACCCAAACCCCAGAATCTGGGTTTACAGGGGGGGCAGCTGCTTAATTTTTGTTTGGCAGTTTTTCATCTATGGAGTGGTGGTCCTCTGGAGAGATTGGTTAATTTGAAACCTTATCCTCACCTAAAGAACACTATCAGAATTTTCCTTTTGCTGTGGGCCTCAAGTGCCACAGAGAAGGATAAGAAAAGGATTTGGGCCACTTGCTTCAGCTTTGAGACCAAAATGCTGAGCCAACCAGGCCAGCATGTGAGCTGCTGGCATTTCAGGAATGCACGCGAAGAATTCAAGTGTTGACTGCGTTTCCACTAGTGAATGCATGCTTAGTCGGCAGAGTTTGAGTTACAATGAAAGTGGCAAATAGAACCTTGCTGTTTCTATTCAGTTTTGCATAATATGGTGTGTTAGCTTAAAAATGCCCACAGTGAACATTGCCATATACATCTATTCTCAAGAAAAATACTGTGGGCAGTTTCTATTCTGGGAGAAACTTCTGGTGAAGAAAAACCTCATTTGGGTGCTACTCATCCTGCTATTTATGTCAAAATAGATGTTTTAATAGCAGACAAGTGGCATTTTATAATATTTATACCAACTCAAAGGTTAGATTCTCCCACAAAGTCTTGACCCAGGCTTTCTTGTCCTTGAGATTTCTTTTTTTTTTTTTTGGCAAGGGGCTATTTATGCTAAAAGCTATGTTTTCAAATTTCAAAAGTAAAAATGACACAAATGCATGGAAAACCAGGAAAGCATAGGAAAGTAACTAAGTAAAGAATATACATAATTGATACATATAATATCCCAACCTAAAAATTATGACTCTGGGGTGTTAATATATTTTAGGGTGTTCACTCCTCTCGGGCTTCCCTGGTGGCTCAGTTGGTAAAGAATCTGCCTGCAATGCAGGAGACGCAAGTTTGATTCCAAGATCGGGAAGATCCACTGGAGAAGGGATAGGCTACCCACTCCAGTATTCTTGGGCTTCCCTTGTGGCTCAGCTGGTAAAGAATCTGCCTGCGATGTGGGAGACCTGGGTTCAATCCCCGGGTTGGGAAGATGATCCCCTAGAGAAGGGAAAGGCTACCCACTTTGGCATTCTGGCTTGCAGAATTCCATGGGGTTGCAAAGACTCCTCTCAGAGGGATCACAAAGAACTTCCTGGCCAAGCTGTGATGATGGCTAGGGTCAGGAAAAAGAGAGATAATCAACAAAGACCTACTGTATAGCACAGAGGACTCTACTCAATAGTCTGTAGTGACCCACATAGAAAAAGAACTGAAAAAGTATATATATATATATATATGTATAATTGAATCACTTCTCTGTACACCTGAAAGTAATACAACATTGTAAATCAGCTATATTCCAATATAAAATAAAAATTAACAAAATAATAAAGTGGGTGTCATAACCAAAAGAAAAAAGAGAGGATGATTTGGCTGGGTGCTTCATGAGCAAAGGGTGAGGTCACTGGTGAAGTCTCTTGGCGACATCAAGTGCTTGAAGAATCTGCTTTTATCAGAGGAGAGCAGAAAAGTCACAACTTAGTGCTTGCCTGAGAAGAATATCTGGTTCTCAGAGAAGTGCAGAGAAAACCCACGGGACTCCATACTGAGTCAGAGAACCTCCTTCCCCCTTGGAGGCCACTCTTCTCCTTAGAGCTCAAAAGCTTCTGGATCCCACCAGAAACAAGCAGTCACCCTCAGCATCCTCCCATGTCTTATGAGGTGGATACAGGGAAGGCAGGAGGACCCTCAGGTGCACAGTGACACCTCTATCTACCCCACGGGCAGATGGAAGTCATGGCTAGAGCACCTTGTGGATTCAGGAGTGACCACCAGTGGCCTGGTGGGGGTCATCGGCTGGGAGGGGCCTTGGGGTCCAGTTTTCAAAAAAGCAGCTCCTCTGAACTTCCAGTTTGTTCTCCTTACAGAAGACGAGGGTGAGATGGGAGCTGAAAGCACATGATGAGCTCATCAGCTTCATGGCTTAAAGACCCCTGGTCTACAGCTGCAGCCTGGTTCCACTTCAGGCCTTCAGGTGACTGTGGTCAAATCCTTTCAGGGTCTATCTACCTGGCAAAAGCTAAACACTGGGTCTCCGTCCCACACCAACCCACCCCCTCTATATTCTGCAGACTGCTTCTTGTTGATGCCATTTCACCACCCTTATCCCCAGCTGATGATGAATCCTTTCAGTTCTATCTCCAGAATATATCAAGAGCCCCATCCTTCCTAGATTACTGCCTCTTGTCTTTTACTCAAAACATTGCCTCCCAATGGGACCTGCTCTGACCACTTTATTTAAATCACTGCTCCATCTTGATTCCTCTGACAATGTTTTCTTTTCATTTCTTTCTGCTGCACCACCAACTGATCCCATAGGTGCCATGAGTCCTATCCAGAGACAGCCCATTTCTCTACCTCTTGAATCAGGCATAAGTCTGTGACTCTATGTCCTATAGACTATGACAGAAGTGATGTCATGCAACTTTCAGTCAGGCTAAACCTTGAAGAGAAGTGGCAGCTTTAGCTTCCTTCCTCATGGAAAACTTGCTAAGAGATGATCTCCACTGGAACCCAGACTCCTTTCCCTGGGGAGCTCCAGTCTCACCCAACATATACCTCTACTCAATAGCCCCAGCTTAGGTCCGCCTGCCAGCTTACATCCACCAGCATCCATAAGAGTGGGCTACATTGGACATGCATTTCCAGGAGCTCCCAAATACCCATGGCACCAGTGATGGTATGTGGAGCAGAAGAACTGCTCAGCTGAGCCCAGCTGACCCACTGAATCATGAGTGGTAACAATATTGCTTTTGTTAAGCCCCCCAGTTTGAGGGGTTTTATTACATAGCAATAGATTACTAGCATGGATATTATATAATTTATGTGCATATTATACCTATTAGTTATCATCTGTTCTCTTTGACTCCCCTCATAGCAAGAATGAATCTCCACGGGGCAGAGACCTTTGTTTTGCTCACAAATGTATCCTGAGCACCCACAACAATACCTGGAGCTTAATATACATTTATGGAACAAATGAATAAATGTGCATTAATTTAGGGGCTTCACAGTGGTTCAGTGGTAAAGAAGCTGCCTGCAATGCAGGAGATATAATGCGAGAGACATAAGTTTGATCACTGGGTTAGGAAAAACCCCTGAAGGAGGGCATGTAGACAAATGAATAAACTGTAGGCTTGAGCTTATTTTTTTGTTGCTGTTGCTATTTTAAGGGAAGATTCCTATAGTCATAATTTATTCATTTTTTAAAAAGTAGGACTGACTATTAAATTTATTTTTTTCAGAATTTATCATGTCAATATATCATTTTATTTATTGATGTGGGGCATTATATTAATGCAATTCTTAACCTTGTGTTTCTGCTATATATCTGACTTAGTCTCCAGGGATTACTCTTATAATGAACTGTATAACTTGATTTTCTTTTTTTTTTTGGTAGGCATCTTACCTGTACAATTTTTATTTAAAGAAGTCTGTCTATATTTAGGGCCTCCCTGATGGCCCAGTTGGTAAAAAGTCCACCTCCCACTAAAAAACAAACAAACAAACAAACAAACTCTTTTGGGGGTTTTACATGCTTCATAAAGTGAAGTGATATGATTCCTTTTATACTGTGGAAAATATATACACATGTATCAGTATGTGTATATGTTAACATTCATAACAATACAAACAATATTAAAAGCTTTGGACAAAAAACCTGAATTGCTTGCCAGAGTCATGCTACCAGTGATTTACAGACCTGCAACTTTGACATTTCCTTGAATGAGTTGTTCTGAAAATAAGCCTTTCCTTGAAGATGATTTTTAAGAAATGTTAAAAATATGCCAGCTGCTATAAAACTAATAAAGTCCGTTTTATACAAAGAATTGTACAGATACAACATGAATCAGAAGTTCTCCTTGCCTTTTTGGTTTCTTAGTAAGGAGCGGTGGAGCTTCCTCTGAGATCCTGGCGTGTTTTTACGTTTAGAAACACCTGCAGTGTGGCTTAGATGGATTTAGTTATTACACTTACTACTTTAGAGCCAGACTGCCTGAGAATTAATTTTGCAATAGACTACGTGCACTACCTGGGGGAAATTCATCTCCCAAGCTTTGCTTCTTCATCTATTAATGTCAGTGGTTATAGTGCCTGCCTCTAGGACTAATGAGATAGTCCATGGGGCAGGCCTAGCCCAGACACTGATTTTTTGTAAGTATTTAGCAGCTGTTGATAAATTTCAAATCTGATATCATCTGAGCATCGTTCCATTTTCCCTTGGCTTTGCAGAAAGGTGAGCAATGGTGTTAAAGGTTAGCAGGTTTGGGGCTCTGGGGTGTTTTGATAATCAGATGATCATTCAAGTTCTCTAACTAGAAAATAAAAGTGAAGGCAAATACAAACTTCCAAATCATTTCAGAAGACAAAAGTCTACACTAATACCCAAGAGCTGAGTAAGTTCCTGGTTCCTTCCCCAGGGAAATGGACCTCAGCTTTTAGAATGGCAGGCAAGGGCACTAGAATGGGAATGTAAATTGTAACAAGGATCTGGGTGCTTCTGATGCTTTAAATCCTGCCTCATCCCTTGCTCCCCCATCACCCTGCCCTTTTTTCCCTTCAGCTGTGTTTATGTTGTTTGTTTGTATCTTATTCGCACTGGAAATGCTGTGTTTGTTAGCCATCTGCAGTTCCTTGTTGGGGAGTGCTCACATGCAGCATCACACGTGCGGCTCACAGGTCTCCAGCACTCACCGGAGGCAAGGGGTCTGTTGTTGTTCTGACTACGGTGAGGCTGTGGTGCTTGGCAGGGGGCTTTGGTGGATCCAGTAACTGTTTATCTCCTGTTGCTTATCATATCACTCTGGAGCTAACCAAGCAGCCTCCCTTTCATCTTCCACGTTCCATGGGGATTTATGCTCTGACTCTTCGGAGACCAGGCCCTGCTGACTCTCCCACGCTGGTTTCTGGGTTTCTGGTCCTACCATCTGTCCCTGGACAAGCACACCCAGGCCAGGTAACATGATTCCTGGAGTCGGCAACCACCAGATCAGTCAGGATGGAGAGCTCCCCAGACCACACAGTGCTTTCTGGACATGAAGAACCCCTAGGGGCCAATTCTTCCTCCATATAGATCCTTTCCTTTCAGATTCCAGAAGCTTCTCTTGGGTACTGCATGGTTCAGAAAGCTCTAATGGCTGTCCCTGGCTGTCGAGTTAAGTCTAAATTTAATGCATACCCATTTGGACATTCAAAGCCATATGGGACTTCAGCCTTCTAATCATTATCCTATTCACATTCCTGGTGAGCTGCTTGTCCCCTTGGCTTCCTTGACTGTTCCCAATCCACCTCGACTTACTTTTAACCCAGGGCTATACGGATGGGCATTTGAGACCTTTTGTTTCCCTTAATATAGACCTTTCACTTTGCAAGGGTCTGGAGTCATTACCAGAGTTGTTACTTGTCAGAGTACAGTTACTTCTCACGACCCTTGAGGTTCCTTTTACTTCGGAACCTACAGAACTGGCGTCTTGGTTTCAAAGATGTGTTGGTGTAAATGGCAGGCTCTTTCTATTCTGCCCCTTGAGGTCCTGCCCCATGTCATCCACATATGCCACAAGTCACACTTCTCACTCAGAGGGAGGAACAGAAGGAACTAGTTCAATACTCCTCATAGTCATTTTATGTACAGCTCCCTATGGTACCAGTGTTAACCAAAGCATCAATCGGACACCATTTGTTTTTCTGAACACATTCATTTCACAGGGACCAGCCTTTCCTCAGAGTCGGAATATTGACGTGACGGTCTCTTCCAGGGGCAGATGGATGGGAAATGAATTTTAAAGTTGTCCTAAGACCGCAGCCCTATCCGTGTAAGGCCTGCTTTTCGCTCTGCCTTGCTGACCAGTGTTCTTTGCGTTGCTCCTGTTTGCATATCACCTCTGCCCTGATTTCCGTCTCTGTTAGGAGCCTTTTTTCCAGGGTCTTATATCATCCGCAGTCTATGGGACAACTTTAAATTCATTTCCCATCCATTTGCCCCTGGAAGAGACAGTCACATCAATATTCCGACTCTGAGGAAAGGCTGGTCCCTGTGAAATGAATGTGTTCAGAAAAATAAATAGTGTCCAACTGATGCCTTGGTTAACACTGGTACCATAGGGTGATGCACATAAAAATGACTATGAGGAGTATTGAACTAGTTCTTTCTGTTCTTCTCTCTGTGTGAGAAGTGTGACTTGTAGCATATGTGAATGACGTGAGGCAGGACCTCAAGGGGCAGAATAGAAAGAGCCTGCCATTTACACCAACACATCTTTGAAACCAAGACGCCAGTTCTTTCTTGTTGATGTATGGCAAAACCAATACAATATTTTAAAGTAATTAACCTCCAATTTAAATAAATAAATTTATATATAAAAAATAAAGATTAAAAAAAGTTATCCCATGGAGAAACAGCCCCTGCCCTCTGCCCTGGGGGTTGAAGAATGATCCAGGAGGGTCTGGAAGGATAGATTTCTAACAGAGGGGATGTGGAGCTAGGAACACAGGCAGGCAAGCTGCCCAGAGGGGTGAGGCTCTGAGCACAGATCCCAGGAAATAAGTCCAGCAAAATATGCTGTGACTGCCCCCTTCCCCCACACAGGAGCTCAAGAGAGGCTTAGAGCTTCAGGCAAAGGCATGAGCAATCCTTTCCCCAAAGCAGAAGTGTTAAGTCAAGCAGAATGAAGAGTGGCAGCCGTGTCTTCCAGCTGAGTGGGCGCCCAAGATCCTTTCTCCCTAAAGCTCATCTCCTTCCTCCCTGAGCAGAAAGGGTGCTGGTGTCATTTGGTAAGACATATTCTGAAATGACTACTGCTCAGATTTCCCCACAACATTTTATTATGAAAAGTTTCAAAAATATTGACAGTTAAGGGCTTCCCTGGTAGATCAGATGGTAAAGAATCTGCCTGTAATGAAGAAGACCCAAGTTTGATCCCTGGGTCAGGGAGATAACCTGGAGAAGGGAAGGCAACCCACTCCAGTATTCTTGCCTGGAGAAATCCATGGATACGGAACCTGGTAGGTTCCAGTCCGTGGGGTCCCAAAGAGTCAGACTTGAAAGAGCGACTAATGTTATTGACAGCTGAAATAATTTTATAGTGAAGACCCATTTCCCTACACCCTAAAACAGCCTTTTGCTATACAGTGTGTGCTTTATTCTCTATCAGTTCCACTATCCATTCATCAATGTGTCTTATTTGTTGCTAAATTTCAGAGTAAGTTGCAGACATGTTAGCTTCTTTTCAGTCATGGCATTTGATTAATTTTAAAACTCCAAAAATAATTGTAAAAAGAGGTGATATTTTATACTTATTAAAGAGGGAAAATACAAGCTAAAAATACCTTCTTTTCCCAAAGGCTGAGATAGGCAGTCCTTCCAGAAGACAAGATTGGTATCGACCAGGGTTCTTGATCTTCTCCAATCAATAGAAATTGACTAGAAGCCAGAAAAGAAATTCAGTCAAGGTTTTATTGGGGTCCTCTCTGCAGCAGGGGGGAGCAGAAACAAACATAAGTTCCCTTGCTCACTCACTCTCTAAGAGGGGGCAAGCTTGTTCCTCATATGGGGTGAAGGTAGGGATATGTCCAGGGGTGGGGCTGGAGGTGAGGCTTAGGTCATTTTCCCACCCTTAGGTGGTAGCGTGCAGCGGGCCTACACAGTACCCTGTTTCTGCTTCAGGCTCTTCAAAAATAGCATTTTTTTTTCTCTTTGTATCTTTTGTCCAGAATTTTCCCCAACTGTGCATGCGTATGGCTATTTTTAGTTTCTTATATAAGTTTCTTTGTATTTTCTTGCTAGAGGAGAGGTTCTTCCAGGTGCAAGCACTGCAGCACTGCAGCAAAAGGTCCGAGGTCCCAGTTCTGTCGCAAGATGACTAAAAAAAATCTTTGGTGGCCACTATCAGGAACCAACATTTACAAGCTCCCATCAGGTACAGAGAGTTGTGAGCTGCAGGCTGGAAGTCTGGGGTGAAGTCAGCAGGGTGGGATAGTAGGATTCAGGGCACAGGGCTGAGGGCAATCCAGGAAGTGGCACCAAGGATAAAAACGCAAATTGGAAATCAAGTCCCATTAAGGTTTCACTTTAGAGGGGAGTCTGCAAGATGCCAGCCTGGAATGAGGAAACGTGAGGGAGAGAGGCTGATACCACAGCAAGAGAGCACAATAAAGGAGGAACGGAAAAAAAATCCTAGATCCTCTAGAGTAGCCATGAGCTCCCACCGAGTTCACAGTCTAGCTCCTGGTGAAACATAAGAGCTTGGCATGTGCTCACACAGATTCTTCACTGTTTAATGATGATCGAATTTGAGATGGAAGGATACCTTCTTAGCTGCATAAGGCACACAAGGACCACCGTCTGTTTAGCCTTCTAGTCTAGAAAGATGCTCCATTCTTTCCATTACCTGGGAACAAGTATGATAACATAAAAAGCTGTCTGTAATTAAAAGAGTTCTATGTTTAATGTAACATGTGCAAGTGTGATTATCTGAGAAAGTGACGTATTTATTACACAGTGTTTCCAAATAATCGAACATCTATGATTTTTTAGAGCCTTTGGGAACTCATTTTGTAGCACATAGTCCTGTTTCCAGGGTATCATTTGATAATGGGAATCCCAGTCCTGTGACCTAGACTTTTTACCAGCTGATATATATTTTTTAATTGGCATACAGTTGTTTTACAATGTTGTATTAGTTTCTGCTATACAGAAACTATTCAGTTATACATATGCATACATGCTATTTAAATATTCTTTTCTATTATGGTTTATCACAAGATATCACAAGACTTCTTTAAGTTAGCTAAGTTACCTCCAAAGCAGCAGAAAAAGGAAACCAGTATTTCAGAGAATCAGATGTGGGGTGGTCTTACTTTCCCTTACTCATTTCTTCATTGGAGCTATTCTGGGGAAAAACATGGACACATTTTGCCCCTCAGCATCTGTGACTGTCTTGCTTTAGCAAAGGCTGCTGCCTGGAGCCCTTCCTAATGCTTCCAGCCACACCTGCGTGGATGTGGACTGGACCTTCCATACATTCAGCTCTGCATTTATGCTCTATTTTATGTGCTAAGTTTCGTGTATGTAGAGAGAAACCCTCCACTTACGAATCAAAAGAACTGTATTCAAGTTTTCCTGCTCTGTAATTATGCATGTGTGCCTGTGTGCTAAGTCGTTGCAGTCATGTCTGACTCTTTGTGACCCAATGAAACAAGACTTTCCAAGCTTCTCTGTCTATGGGATTCTCCAGGCAAGAATACTGGAGTAGGTTGCCATGCCCTCCTCCAGGGGATCTTTCAAACCAAGGGATTAAACCCGCATTTCCTGTGGTTCCTGCGTTGGAGACAGAATCTTTGCTGCTGAGACACCAGGGAAGCCTGCAATCATGCATATTTTACATCAACTCTCATTTCACATTGTAAGTAAAGGTGAGAGGTAAGTAGCAAATGTTTCATGAGGATGAGGGCTAACATTGATGACTAGCCCCTCCCAGAGTGTCTAGTATTTAACGAGTGCTCAATAAATGCACTTCTGATGTGATAACATGCATATCATACTTAGTAACATCAAATCTGTTAGCATTTTTATAGTTAGCACTCAATAGATATTCAGTGAGTTGAAAGAAAAGTTTACATTAGGGAAATACTTTTAAAATATTTAAATTATATTGATGATAATTAAAAGCCCTATGATTAGAGAAATCTATGTAAGACTCCAACAGGAAATCATGTTTTTAGAAGAACCAAGGTAATATTTTGACATGAGCTGAGTCAATAAATCACAATGTGTTGCCATGGCCTAGAAAGCAGGGAGACCCCTACACTGAAGGCGCCCATCTCCTCAGCTCCAGCCATCTTAGTTTCCATCCATCAGAACTCCTGACCCAGGGTGGGAGTGGGAAGGGGACTAAGCACCAGCTTTCCCATGCATCTTTGCATGTGTCCTGCCCAGAGTTCCCTGGAATTCTATACACATCACTCTGGAGAGAGGAGTGAGATGAAATGCTCAGGACTTCAGCGTTCTCAAACCCTCCTCAAATTGCAGTAGCTAAGCTTTTGTCTGTGGTCTATTTGAAGCCCCCATATGAAATGTCCAATAAAAATAGTTGGGCTATTAAAACACAAGTTACACATTGAATGATCCAGTCCTCAGAGTTCAGATGCTGAGAGATTCACAAGAAGCTGTCAAAATCACGCTATTTTGCACTCAATGAGCCAAGATATGAGCCTGTCTCCTTCACTCACTGACTCAATCTGCAGCCACTACTGTCCTGTGAGGTGGCTGATGGCTGTAGGGGCACAGAGGTAGGGGCTGGGAAGCTGAGATGTCAGCCAATAAGACAATTCTAGAGAAATCACCTTTGCTTACAAAGTTTTCGAGTCTGCTGTCTCGGCTAACATGCCTCTGTGTTCCATATCCGGGATTTGGCTGCTCATGGAATTTCATTGGCTGGTGTAGGAAAATGAGAAGGCTGTTTGCCATGAGCTGTCTCCATCAGGGCCACCCTCTGTCTTGCTGCACCCACTTCTCTCCTTGGCCTCATTCATAAGTCTCACCTTCATAAAGTAACTCTTAGTTGTTTTTACTCACACTTCTGATACCAAATGTGTGGTTTTTTCCTCAGGCCTAGTAGTTCTCCAGTTCTCTGTGGACACAACTGGGTGTGTAACAATTTAATTCAATTCTGACACTAACTACCTGGAACTAGTGCAGACCCTACAGGTTAAGGGTTTAGTCCAACAAGGTTGCTCCCTGTCAGATGCTAGTTGCAAATCCCAGGTTATCACCTGAATTGACCAACTGGCTAAAAACTGAAGGTTCCTAAAACCATCTCCTTAGATGTGATAATTTGCTAGAACAACTTGCAGAACTCAGGAAAGTGTTTTACTTACTTTTACCAATTTGTGATAAAAGATACAACCCTGGAATAGCCAGAAGGAAGAGATATGTAGGCCAGGGTGTGGGGAAGGGGCTCAGGGCATCCATGACTTCTCAGCATCTTGATATATTCACTAACTTGGAAGCTCCCTGAACCTCATTGCTCCAGGTGGCTCAGTTGGTAAAGAATCTGCCTGCAATGCAGGAGACTGGGTTCAATTCCTGGGTTGGGGAGATCCCCGGGAGAAGGAAATGGCAACTCACTCCAGTATTCTTGCCTAGGAAATCCCATGGACAGAAGTACCTGCTAGGCTACAGTCCATGGGGTCACAAGAGTCAGACATGACTTAGCAACTAAACCAGCAACCACCATGTAGATTTCATTATTTAGGCAGCATTGATTAAATCTTCAGACATTGGTGATTGAACTCTATCTCCCCTCCCTGGAGAGGGAGAAGTCAGGGATTGGAGTCAAAAATTCTAATCCTTGGATTATGCTTTGGTATTTATGGAAAATAGCCCCCATCTTGAAGCTACACAGGGGCCCCAGTCATTGCACCACTCTTATCACCCTGGAGATTTCAAGGGTTTTAAGAGTTGTGTTCCAGGAAGCAGAAGAACAAGGAAATGTGTATTTTTTATTGTACCACATTGTGATTCTCTGAAAATCCTGAGGTCTTCAAGGTCTGCAAATTGAGTTAGAGCACAGTAGGGATGGGCCCCTATTTCTGCTACCGTGACCCTCCAGGTGACTTTTGAAGCTACTTCAGTGTCTTTTGGGGTCTACTGATGTGGTGCTCATTGGTTTGCAGTAGACTAAAGGATGACTGAGACTTGCTGATATGTGTCTACACATGTTTCCACTAAACAAATGACCTGGACATGTGAGAGTAATGGTGTTTCATTGTTGTTTCTGTCTGGAGCTTTTTTCCCTCCATCAATCCTTGGGACATATTGGATTATGCACACAGATATCCAGCCCTCCTTCTACCCTTGGTGTGCAGTTTACATTCCTATCTTAGGGACCTTAGGACTGGCCAAATGTGTGCTGTGGCCAGTGAAATGCAGGCAGAAGTGACAGAGTGCCAGCTCTGGTACTTGGAGAGGCACTGCAGGTTTCTGTGAGCTCTTTTGGATACTGTACTCTTTTATTTTTCACAGTGAGACAATGCTTCATTGAGCAGGAGCCAAAGCCAGCAAATCATTGTCTACTTACCTGTGAGTGAGAAAAATAAAATGCTTACTGTCTAGGCCACTGGGTTTGGAATAATTCTTTCTAGTGAAACTGTGGAAATAACTGACTGATGTCTTCTTTCCTTTAACAAATCTTCATGCCTCAAGGGGAAGTTCTCTCTCTCTGCTGTGGTCCCCCGTTAGAGCACTTGTTACACTGAATCAATTTAAGTTAATGCTTACATCTATTTCAGGATGACAGTCCTTAGAGCAGAGACCCCACCATTCATATATTCATTCACTCATTCACAGAGAATTTGTCACAGGGTGGATCTGTAATAAATGACTGTGCATTGTAAGATTGTATTTTTATTTACTTATGTATATATTTAGCTTTGTCAGGCCTTAGTTGTGGCCTGCAGTGAGTGCATTGACTCTCCAGGTGTGGTACATGGGCTTAGTTACCCAGAGCCATGTGAGATCTTAGTTCCCCAGCCAGGAATCAAACCCACATCCCCTGCAATGCATTCTTAACCAATGGACCACCAGGGAAGTCCTGCATGATTGTATTATTCATTAAAGAACTTCTATACTTAATATTGACTATTTTGTTGGATTCTTGACCAGACGTGAATAGAAAAGCAAGAGCACATGGGCTCAAATGATCAGGTCAGAAGACAGTGATGGGTAAGAAGACTGAATATAGTCATGAGAATTTTGTGTATTCTAATTTCATATTACTACAGAACATTCCAAATTGACCTACATAACTGCTTATATCTAATTGGAAGAATTGATGCTTTTGAACTGTGGTATTGGAGAAGACTCTTGAGAGTCCCTTGGACTGCAAGGAGATCCAATCAGTCCATCCTAAAGGAAATCAGTCTTGAATATTCATTGGAAGGACTGATGCTGAAGCTGAAATTCCAATACTTTGGCCACCCGATGCGAAGAGCCGACTCATTTGAAAATACCCTGATGATGGGAAAGATTGAAGGCAGGAGGAGAAGGGGACAACAGAGGATGAGATGGTTGGACGGTATCACAGACTCAATGGACATAAGTTTGAGTAAGCTCCAGGAGTCGGTAATGGACAGGGAGGCCTGGTGTGCTGCAGTCCTTGGGGTCACAAAGTGTTGGGCATGACTGAACTGAACTGAATTTTAACTAAATCAATCTTTGTTACCTAAATGAATGATGCTTTTGCAATACAAAAAATGCTTTAAAAAATGCTGTGAAGATTTATTCTCACTGCCTTGGGTGTGCAAAGCCAATATAGCTTCTTTTGATAGTAGCAGATCTAATGGTCCTAATGGGCTCCCATCTCACTAGGTAAAGGAGGGATGGCTTTCAGTCATCTTAGCCTAGGCTTCCCAGAGGAAAACTCAGAAAATGTAAGTGCAAGCAGTTTATGTGAGAGGGGAAATCCCAAGAAGCTGAGAGGGGCAGGTAGCTACTGAGATGTGTGTTACTAGAACATTAACCACCAAGGGGACAGGAGCTTAGCCCCACTGGGGAGTTCTGGGAGCCTGTGTAGCATGTGTGCTAAGAACTACCCCAGGGTAGTTCAGAACTCCCTCAGAGCTGGGTAGTTCAGAGCTCAGAACGACCCAGTTCTGAGGGAGGAGCTGGGTATTAACATGTTGATTCCTGACCATCCCGCTGAGGGCTGCTCCTGAGACCTTTTGGTTTTCTGGCATTTCAAACCTACTTCTGCCGGAGGGGATTCTGCAGGATGTGGATACAGCCTGAGGGGATATAAGCAGGGTGCTGCCTGACTCCCTTGCACTCAGACAGTACAATGCAGGTTTAAAATATCACTGTCTTAATGCAAATTGATACAGCCACTGTGAACTGTATAGTTCAGTTCAGTTCAGTCGCTCAGTCATGTCTGACTCTTTGCTACCCCATGGACTGCAGCATGTCAGGCCTCCCTGTCCATTACCAACTCCCAGAGTTTACTCAAACTCATGTCCATTGAGTCGGTGATGCCATCCAATCATCTCATCCTCTGTTGTCCCCTTCTCCTCTCGCCTTCCATCTTTCCCAGCATCAGGGTCTTTTCTAGTGAGTCAGCTCTTCGAATCAGGTGGCCAAAGTATTGGAATTTCAGCTTCAGCATCAGTCCTTCCAATGAATATTCAAGACTGATTTCCTTTAGGATGGACTGGTTGGATCTCCTTGCAGTCCAAGGGACTCTCAAGAGTCTTCTCCAACACCACAGTTCAAAAGCATCAATTCTTCAGCACTCAGCTTTCTTTATAGCCCAACTCTCACATCCATACATGACTACTGGAAAAGTCATAGCCTTGACTAGATGGATCTTTGATGGCAAAGTAACGTCTCTGCTCTTTAATAGGCTGTCTAAGTTGGTCATAACTTTCCTTCTAAGGAGTAAGTATCTTTTAATTTCATGGCTGCAGTCACCATCTGCAGTGATTTTGGAGCCCCCAAAATAAAGTCTGCCAGTGTTTCCACTGTTTCTCCATCTATTTGCCATGAACTGATGGGACTGGGTGCCATAATCTTTGTTTTCTGAATGTCGAGCTTTAAGCCAACTTTTTCACTCTCCTCTTTCACTTTCATCAAGAGGCTCGTTAGTTTTTCTTCACTTTCGGCCATAAGGGTGGTGTCATCTGCATATCTGAGGTCTATCTCTGTCTATGGATGGAGAACTGTGTAGAGGTTCCTTTAAAAACTAAAAATATGGTAATGTGTATATTTCAGTGTTACTCTTTCAATCCATCCCTGCTTCTCCTTTCCATATGTACACCTAAAACTGATTCATGTTGATGTATGGCAGAAACGAACACAATATTGTAAAGCAATTATCCTCCAAAAAAAAAAAAAAAAACTAAACTAAAAATAGAGCTACTGTAAGACACAGCAATCCCACTCCTGGGCAAACCTGAGGAAACCATAATAATTCAATACAATGGAATATTACTGGGTCATAAAAAGGAACTGAATTATGCCATTTGCAGAGATGTGGATAGACCTAGAGACTGTCATACAGAGCGAAGTATTTCAGAAAGAGAAAAACAAATATCATATAAATTGCTTATATGCGCACTCTAGAAAAATTATACAGATGAACTTACTTGCAAAGCAAAAAGAGAGACACAGATGTAGAGAACAAATGTATGGATACCAAGGTGGATCAACATGTATACTATTACGTATAAAATAGATAACTAATGAGAACTGACTAGATAGTATGGGGTGTTCCTCCATTGCTCAGATGGTAAAGAATCTGCCTGCAATGTGAGAGACCCAGGTTTGATCCCTGGGTCAGGAAAGTCCCCTGGAGAAGAGAATGGCAACCCACTCCAGTATTCTTGCCTGGAAGATTGTATGGACAGAAAAGATAGAGCATTAGATCTGATGTCCTTGAAATTCACCTGGTTTCTCTTCTTTGTGGCTTGTCAATGAACTCAAGTCTCATCTGGCTCCCTGGGGTGTTTCGTCCACACTTTCACTGGAGTCCTCATCTCCAGCCTTTCTTATTGATCCTCAGGCCTTGGTATCCTTGAACGTCTCTAACTGATCTCTAGGGTCTGGGGCCAATAACCTCCCTGAGGCCAAATACATGTCTTTTCTAGAGCACACAGGAACATCTGAGTCCCTTAGGGGACACGTATGAGGAAGCAAGGACACTACGTTAATCTCATTCATCTCACTACATTTAAGCTATTTCATTTCATCACCCATACACAGATGAGAGAGCAGTACCGGGGGTTCCAAATGGGGAATGTGTCTTTGATTTGAGTTTTTCTTTCATCCACTTACCACGCTCCCTTAGGTCCTTGAGTAACTTGGGAGAAAAGATGGGATGCAGATGTCTCTCCGCCCATCTTCCTTCTCTCTCCTCCTCTGTTTCTATCTCATCTCTCTTCATGAAGACCTGTAACAATAGATTTTACTTTGTGTCACATCCTTGTCTCTCCAGCCCTAGCTAACACTAAATTTGAATCTCACATTACCCACATCTGGATCTTAATGGAAACTTATAAAAAAAAAATTGAAAATCCTTGGCTTTCAGAATGAATGTTTTTCTGTGGATTTAAAATTTATTTTCTGGATGTTAGAGTCCGATGATGAATCATTCTTTTTTGTATTCAATCGCTGGTGCAAATGAATGCTTTTGGCAGAGTGAAGTGAGATCAGATGCAAAAAAAGAAAAGAACATTAATATATTTCAACAATATCATTCCCTATTTCATTTTAGTATTTTCTTTTGAAGTGCAAACCATGATCAGAAAAAAATTCAACCATTCTTGCCTATTCTCTCTTCCATTTCCTCCATCCATCATTTGAACTTTCTGTAAATTCAATTTTGAAACTGGATATGTGTGCGCTAAGTTGCTTCAGTCACGTCCGACTCTTTACGACCCTATGGGCTATAACCTGCCAGGCTCTTCTGTTCATGGGATTCTCCAGGCAAGAATACTGGAGTGGGTTGCCATGCCCTTCTCCAGGGGATCTTCCCGACCCAGGAATCGAACTTGCGACTCTTATGCCTCCAGTAGTGGCAGGCGGGTTCTTTACCACTAGTGCCACCTGTTCTTTACCATAGCAGTCACAATGATTGCCTCTTTAAGAAAGAGAAAACTAATTCTATTTAAGCAGCAGGACCTTCCAGCTCCAGCAACAGAATCACAGGGATCAGGCTTTCTCTGTCTCTGACATCCTCAGCTTTGCCATGAACAGCTTCCTTCATGGGAACAATACAGGTTGTGTCATTGTAAGCACCTTATCCTGGCATGGCAATTCCAGAGGAAGATAGCGACCTTCTCTTGTTGGACCTTCCTCTAAAGAATGAGGCATCTGCATCAGACACTGGGCTATGCCATCTGAACACTTCTTTTGGGGATGGAGACTTTACTTCCCAGTCTCTAGGACTGATGATATCTCATTGCTGAGTTTCTCCCCAGGAACTGAACTCATCCAAACAAGGCTTCTTGCACAAGGGCAGACTCTTTCCCTGGGATCTGAACCCCAAGGCACCTTGTAACAAGTGCTGGTCCCAGTTCCCCTTTAGACAGACTGACATCTTCCTGCAACCAAGTGGAGTTCAACTTCCCACTCTGCTCAATGCTGTTTCCCTCCCTTCTTTACGGATTGTGTTCCTGCGGGCACTTCCTGATAAATCTCTTGTCTTTAAAACCCTGCTACTGAATACTTCTCCCAAAGAACTCACTCCAAGAGAGTGCACATGAGGAGTGGTCCTAGGAAGCTGATCTAATATGATATTTTGGATAAAGACCACTTGTCACTCAGCTGTTGATAAGGACCTCATCATTGATAATAGCCCTTGGCAATCAGTAGCAGTGCAATTGTTAAAACTTTTATCAGTGGCAAAGTAGAGTCAGATACTGGGGAAGAGAATGCAAGATAACACATGGCTTTCTCAGGATCTACCACTCCTATCCTCCTGGTTGTTGTTCAGCTGCTCACTCATGTCCAACTCTTTGTGATCCCATGGACTGCACCATGCCAGACTTCCCTGTCCTTCACCATCTCTGGGAGATGCTCAAACTCATGTTCTTTGAGTCCATGATACCATCCAACCATCTCATCCTATCACATCCTTCTCTTCCTGCCTCAATCTTTCCCAGAAGGGTCTTTTCCAATGAGTCAGGTTTTCGCATCAGGTGGCCAAAATATTGGAGCTTCAGCATAAGTCCTTTCAGTGAATATTCAAGATTGATTTCTTTAGGATCAAATGGTTTGATCTCCTTGCAGTCCAAGGGACTCTATCCTCTTGGACATCAGACAAATAATGAAGGTCAAGTCATAGTCTCATCTGGCCAGGGAAGCACTGCAAAGGAGGAGAGAGACCATGACCTTCAGGAGCTGGGGGGAGTCTCACCAACATGAACCATTAGGAAACAGAAGAGAATCTAGTGGGTGGATCCTGAGGGTATTGGCCCAAGAAAAGGGGAACACAAAGTTGGATAAGAAGAGTTTATTAGTATAGAAACAATCTCCCTGATCTAGGATCTATGCTCATGCTCAGTTGTGCCCAACTCTTTGCAACCTCAGGGACTGTAGCCCACCAGGCTCCTTGGATCATGGGATTTTCCAGGCAAGAATACTGGAGTGGGTTGCCATTTCCTACTCCAGGGGGTCTTCCTAATGCAGGGATTGAGCAGACGTCTCCTGTGGCTCCTGCACTGGCAGGCAGATTCTTTACCACTGCACCACCTGGGAAACCTGAGCTAGGACCTAACACCTTGTCAGAGGACCCCAGGATATGATGCTGACCTTCTGATGGAGGTTTCTTGGAAGCTTGAAAGGGTGGCCCATACTAAGAGATGTGGAAATACCAGCCCCACCTTGGCAAAAAGTGGTAGAAGAGATCAACAGGCTGGGAGAAGTCACATAGTTGAGTGGATATAAAGTAAGGCTGGGAATGCCACCAGTCAAATAGGATCCATGCAAGAATTCAGAAGGAATTTCTTTCAAAATCAGTAGGAAATGCCCTGTGAAAGGTATCATTAAGGAGCTCAGAGGTGATTAATTTATTTTTTAATTGAAGGATATGGCTTTACAGAATTTTGTTGTTTTCTGTCAAACATCAACATGAATCAGCCATGGGTGTACATATGTCCCCTCCCTCTTGAACCTTCCTCCCATCTCCTTCCCCATCCCACCCCTCTAGTTGATACAGAGCCCCTGTTTGAGTTCCCTGAGACATACAGTAAATTCCCATTGGCTGTCTATTTTACATATGGTAATGTTAGCTTCCATGTTACTCTCTCCGTACATCTCCACCTCTCCTCTCCTTTCCCCACATCCATAAGTCTGTTCTCTATGTCTGTTTCTCCATTGCTGCCTTACAGATAAATTCATCAGTGCCATCTTTCTAGATTGCATATATATTCATTAGTATATGTTATTTATCTTTCTTTCTGATTTACTTCACTGTGTATAATAGGCTCTAGGTTCAACAACCTCATTAGAACTGACTCAAATGTGTTCCTTTTTTATGACTAAGCAAATACCATTGTGTATATTACCACAGCTTCTTTATCCATTCATCTGTTGAAGGACATCTAGGCTGCTTCCATATTCTAGCTATTGTAAATTGTGCTGTGATGAACATTGGGGTACATGTGTCTTTTTCAATTTTGGTTTCCTCAGGGTATATGCCTAGGAGTGGGATTGCTGGGTCATATGGTGGTTTTATCCCTAGTTTTTTAAGGAATCTCTATACCGTCTTCCATAGTGGCTGTATCAATTCACATTCCCACAGAAGAGACATTTTAAAGATATCTGAGGCTCAGGAGCAGAGATGCTGTTACAGAACCAAGTTCTCTGATAGAAATGGAAACAATAGGATCCAAAAATAACAGAAACTAGGTGGAGGTGCTGAACTGCCCAAGTTAAGGTGGGTGCAATTATCACAATGAACGATGAGGTTGGGATGGCAGACACTGGCCAGCAGAGGGCTTTGGGGTCGGCAAATTATGGCCTATGGGCCAAATCCAGCCCACTGCCTGTTTTTGTAAATAACAGTAGAACACAGTCACTCCCATTATTTACATATTGCCTATGTCTGCTTTGTGCTATGCCTGCAAAGGTGAATAGTTGCAACAGAGATCACGTAGCCTGAAAAGCCAAAAATACGTACATGCTAGACGTTTACAGAAAAAGTTTGTTGACCCCTGTGCTAATCCTTCCCCAAACTGACTTGTGACACTTTATTCAGTTAACTCTAGGGGAAAAGGGAAGACCATGCCATTTTAAAGACTTTGGGACCCAGGACCTGAGTTGACATTAATCTGAAGCATCTTTATGACCTTTCTATCAGAGTGGAAATATCCAGTAAACAAATGAACTCTTGCTCCAAGTCAGTCTCACGATGGGTCCACTGGGCCTGCAAATCCATTTGGTAGGCATTTCACAAGTCCCTGAAGGTATGATTTTGAAATGGATGGTTGGAAGAATTCTCACAATAGGTCCTTGGCCTGTGATGTAAGACCTATCACGTTGAGGAAGGCCAAGTAGAATCATCCCGTTTCAGTGAAGAGAGTGGTAAAGTGAAACAGTATCACATCCTGGGGAAAATGATAGATACCTAGAAGATGCAAAAGTGGTGATCACTAATCACATCCCCATTTACCAGTCACGCCCAACAACCATCAAACTACTTCTGGGGAATGCCAGAGGAATATTCCAAGATCTACCAAATAGTAGCCTTAGTTGAAACTGCTGTGCCAAACTGAGTATATTTGAAAAAGTATATTAAAATGGACTCAGGTACATAGTATGCAGCCACTATTCTGATGGATGCATTCTTTTCCATTCTTATTAGGAAGGAAGGTCAGAAGCAATTTCCATTCACATGGGATGAACAGTAGGACACATAAACAGTGTTTCCTTATGGCTGTTAGCTTTCCTTCTCTCAGTCATAATATAGTCTAAAGTGACAAAGACCATCAAAACATTCTGTGACCTTGCACTGGTCTGCTATATTAGCAGCATCCTGCTAACCAGACTAGATGAGCAAGAAGTGACAAATATGCCTGAGACCTCAGCAAGACACATGTGCTCCACAGGATGAAATAAATGCAGCGAGGATTCAAAGACCTACTGCAGAGTAAGATATTTTGGGTTCTGAAAGACTGTGGGATAAGCCAAGACATCTGTTTAAAGTAGCCAAGTCATTGATTCTTGAACTTTGCAGCACAAAGAAGGAACCACAATGTCTGGTATCTTCAAGACATTCTGACAGAAGCACACGCCATATTGTGGAAGGATTTTCTAGCCCAAATGCTGAATGACACCAAAGGCTGCCAGTTTTGAGTGAGGTCCAAAGCAGAAAAGATCTCTGCAGCAGGTTCAGGATGAGGTGAAAATGGACTGAAGCATCTGCCACATAGCACTCCATATAGGTATATTTGTGGTGGGAAAAGACACCTTGTGGCAAGAGAGACATAGACTCCCTAGGGTGTTGGAGCAAGATCATGCCTCTTACAGAAGAGGATAATATGCCATTCAAAAACCAGCTCCTAAGATGCTGAGTGACCCTGGTAGAGGTGAAGTGCTGCCTTATTATATGGTCAGCACTGTCCACCATGTACTTGGTTCTGTCCAATTGACCACATCAGTGGCTGGGTGGGCCAAACAGCATTCCACCATGACATGAATGTGATGTTTCTGGAACTGGAGACAGGCTTGGATGAAGAGCAAAGTAAGCAACATGAATATTCATCTCAGGTCCTCATGTTACCCCTAACTGCTGCACCCATATCTCTCCCTCAGCTCACACCTACCACCAAATGGGAGATTCAACTCATGGAGGAAGAAGCATTTGATTCATGAATAGAAACCAATAGATTGGTCTGTGGGTTCAAGGCCAAAAATGGGCTTCTACTACACTACAGCTTCACCTGGAAATACAATGGTGATTGGCAGTTCTTCAAGCAGTCAGAGTTTTGAGTAGTTTCCTTGGAAATTTGCCTTATGAGGAGAAAGAAGTAACTTATAAGAATATATTTGGAATCATGGGCCATTTTACATGACTTGGCTTTTGATAAGGAGCCTAAAGAGAGTGATTAAAAGACTGGGCACCTGTGGTGGATTCATGTCAATCTATGCCAAAACCAATACAGAATTGTAAAGTAAAAATTAAAAATAAATAAATAAATAAATTAAAAAAAAAAAAGACTGGGCATGAGGAAGTCTGGAAGGTAGACAGGTGTACAGATCTATGGGTGTGATCATGAGGTGTGAAAAACTCTGAGTTATGCACTGACACCCACCAAAGAGCACTTGTCACACAAAGAACAAAATGACCAATTAGAAGATTGGCCAGTTGGCATCAGCCAGCCTTTGGTATGAGCCACCTTGGTGTTGGCACACTTGTGTTACTGAGCCTAAGCTGGTGATGCTCACTGCCAAACAGGCCAACAATCAAGAGATGAGTTGTTGAGGCAAGGAATAATGACTTTATTCAGAAAGTCAGCAAACCAAGAGGATGGTGAACTCATGCCCCAAAGAACCATCTTACTTGAGTTAGAATTCAGGCTCTTTTTGTACCAGAAGAGGAGGGAGTAAAGGCAAGCACTTCCTGGTTCCCATCAGCCTCCGGAGGGGATGTGTTAATTTCTTCCTCCCTGCAGTCATTCATAGGTGGGCCTGGTTAGGATGTTTCCTGTAAGCTAAACAAAGGTATTTTAGCTTAATTCTCATTACTTGGGAAAAAGGTTCCCAGAGATGGGCCATTATGTATAATTTAAGCTTATAGGCAATTTTTCTTTAGTGATTAACTCGTGGTAGAATACAAAAGTTTCTTCCCTGTTACAGTGAGTACACAGAGAGTGTAGCAGTGGTGTTAGGAGTGAGCTCATGCATGAGTCTCATGGAACTGGCTCCACTAACCAGGACTGACCTAGCTTCTGTTGCTGTCAGAATACCAACCTGATACATGAACACAGTCAGCCCTCAATAAACCAACTAGCCACTTGATGATGAGTTGATTACATTGGATCCCTTCCACCCAAGAAGGGAAGAAATTTATGGTAACTAAAATTGATTTAAATTCTAGTTAAGGGTTTGACTTTCCTGCTTGTAAAGCCTCAGCCTCTGATGACTTACAAACAATACCACACCGTGTCCTTTCAGACAAAGGAACCTGCTTTATAGCAGAAGAGGTATGGGGCAGTGGACACATGTCCATGGGATCCTCTGATCTTATTGCTTATCATATCAACCAGAAACCTATGACCTGATGGGACCATTAAAAAGACTTGAGTCCGCCTGAAACTAGTGTAACACTGTTAATCGGCCATACTCCAATACAAAATAAATGGTTAAAAAAAATGACTTGAGAAGGCCCAGTGTAGTGCCAATTTATAAATAGACTCTGCCATTTCTTGGCACGGAGTCTCCAATATGGTGCTTGGGAATGCAAGTCTAGGAACCAAGGGGAGAAAGTGGGCAGGTACCTGCTTACCATTACTCCTATGACTCATTTAGGGAATAATCTGTGTTTTTCCTTTCAGTAGCTTTAAGTTCTGTGGCTCTAGAGATCTTATTCCCAGAGGAGATGCTTCCAACAGGAGTCATAGCAAGCGTCTTATTAAACTTAAGTGTTGTTTTTTGCCCAGTCACTTTGAATTCTTCTTGCCAAGAGGTTGGCATCCTGACAGGGGCATTGGTCCTGATTGTCAGAAGGAAACAGGACTGCTTTGCTTGGTAAGAGTAGGATGTGTACACCCAGGTGGTCCAGTTGGTACTTGCCTGACTTTGATGGTAAATAGACTTTGTTGCAACCATAGTCCGAGAAGGGCTTGGTGGGCGAAAGCCTGGATCCTCAAGGAGGACCAGCACATGATGTGTGACCAGCAGAGGTGTTAACCCACAGTGAGGAGAATCTTGGATGGATAGTGGAGGAGGGAGATGGTATTGGTTGTGGCCTGAAGACAAGTTGTAGTGACTGGGGCTGTGGTCCCTCCAGCAATTTCTTAGCTTGTTTCCCTGGGAAGAAGACAAAGCAAAATACTGGAGGAGATGTTCCCCAGGAAGTGAACTTAGAACACGACGCTGGTGACTCTGAGCAGCGCAGGGACATACTGTAGTAGATGGCAGTATGATGCTCAGACAACCCCTTCAGGACTCAGGCGCTCCTTCCCCTGGCTGTTGGTGGTCCTGCTGCCGATGGCTCACAGCTGAATCCCTCCTAGGAAAGGGGTCTCATAGCAGGTGATGCCTGCTCCCCACAGACCACCCACACAGTGACCAGATGGAAGAGGAAAATACCCCAGTTCCTGAGTCCTTTTGGGGTTGCCTCAGAGCAGCTATCTCAGTCCCACAGTGACCACTGTGTTGGCAGAGGTCTTCATGTAGACCACTCTACCAGCGAACTTCTGTTTCAACCTAGTCCTACTTCATTCACTTCCTTATGGTTGTCACTCCCAAGAAAACCCCTCAATAAATCACCTGAACGTGAAACTCCATCTCTGAGGGTTTTTCTTTTCTTTTTTTTTTTTTCTGGAACCCCATGGAAGCCATAAATTCTATCCAGACACATCCCTAAGTGAAGATCTCCCTAATCCAGCCAGATAGAATTGGGTCATATGCCCATTCCTCTACCTGTAACCAACAAGAAGACTGGGACTCCATGATTAAACCAATCATTTGGGGCTGGAATGGATGCAGAGGGGTCAGTGAAATGACCACTCTCCATGGGATGCTGTGGAGTCAGTGACTAGGCCAGGAAACTCCCTAGAGATGCCCTGCCCCCCGAGCTGTGTCCTCAGAGAGCTAGGGTAGATGGCGGCTGCCCTTCTGGATTGTCTGTGGCTCTGAGCAGGGGAATATGTTGCAAGCCTTCCTGGCACCTGCTTCCCAGAGGGTCAGAGCAGCTGCTGGAATGGTTGGTGTTCAGTACAGGGTTTGCACTGGCCGTGTGTCACCCACACCAAAGCATACGTGGGGGATATGCACATTACTAAGGTCTCCTGTTACCCTCTAACAAAGCAAACCTCCAATGTTAAGTTCTTTCCTTTTTAAAATGAATTAAATTACATTTTTAAGAATCACAGATGAACTCAGGATTCAGGATTCCTCCTTAATGAGAACTTGACTCTTGTATTAGGATTCCAAGGGTACAAAGCTGTAATTCCCATGAGTGTGCCCTGGGACTGTAGTTCGGAAGATGTCATAGGAGATTTAGAAAAATGAAAGGCGAGGAAATATATTTGAGAATGTTGGATAATGAGGAGGCACTGGTTTCTTTTCCATGGAGTTTCTGGCAGCGCTTTCCCCAGGTCTCACAAGCGGCCCTGGAAGACCGGTTGGTGACCTCAGGGCACCTCTCTCAGGGATGGCTGTGTTCCGTCTTATTTTGCAAGTGCTGCCGCCTCAGCAACTTAGCACCCAGCCTGGTGTGGGCTGTTCAGGTTATTCTCACTGCTGTGCATAGCACGGCTGTTTGTCGGGTCATGTGTGACTCGGAGAATCGCAGTCTTACCTAAACATGCCCTGAGTGCGGCCTGCTGCACGAGTTCGTGGCTCTAGTGGTTTGTTTCTCTTTCCTTGCCAAAGTCAGAATTAAAGGATTTTTTGTTAAATTATGTGCCTCCTGGAGTTCTCTGCACAGGAAAGGAGGAATGTGACTGGGTGAAGGACCGGCTGTCGCCTTGGTGTTAGTTAGTCATCTCTGAGAAGTGAGCTCTCCCCTGTCACCAGTACCCGCTGCTGGGACCTTTGCCAGAGTCTCTATTTTAGGTGTGTCTCGGGTTCATTTCTTGGCAGCATATTCGGTCAGGATATTCATAGTAAACTGGTGAGTGCTTAAGAAAAATCAACAACAGGTTTCTCTTAAAAATTCTTAAAGACCTGCAATAATATGTTTATTCAAGACAAACACCTAAATCAGGAGAAATCAACTGTGAACATTATTACAAGTAAATGCAATAAAAACTGAGTTGATTCTTTTGATTACCTTCTGATATTTTCTGTTGCTTTTTGCATTTTTGTGAGTTGTTGCAGGTTTTAGCAGCTTAGGCGGGCATTAGAGGTGCCACCCAGCAGCGGGATTTTAGGACAACCATCAGGAAGGACGACAAAGCAGGGTGTCGTGGTGGGCTTGTGCTATCAAAAGAAGGCTCAGGGTAATCTGGAGGCAAAAATACCTTGGAGGAAGAAAAAAATCCAGTTTCCAACAGAAGTTGCTCATTGAATTTGTGAAAATAGCCTCAAAGAGCATTCAAAGCTACATGATTAACACTAAACATCTCATGACCTGAGAACACACTGAATATATTGAATATCTTGCAAGCACTTCCTGGATCTCCTCCTAGGACATTATTTCAAGAAAGGTCTAAAGGTTACTCTTCTAAGGATTCAGCTGGATGTGAAGCTCTGAGGTGTCACATGCTGTGTATTCTAGTGTCGATCTAAACCTACCTCCAGGGCACACATTGGGAGGGAAATTGAGCCCATTGCTCCCTTCCTGGTACTTGGGGAACTCACAGTGACTGGTATGCAGGGAGTCCCATGTTCAAGGTCTCTGTGTGCTAAGGCCGAGGAGAGCTAGTACTTACAAAACAATCACAGCAAAACACAAAGTACAGAATATCTGTGGGCAGTCACTCCTAGAAAAACACAGTCTTGATGGAAATGACCAAGAAGAATGGGGAAATGTTTTCAAGCAGATGGGCATGAGCCCCAGAAGATATATTTGTAGAAAGAGCCAGCGGATTGGCATTTCTCTAATAATGAGTGATGTTGAGCATCTTTTCATGTGTTAGCCATCTGTATGTCTTCTTTGGAGAAATGTCTGTTTAGGTCTTCTGCCCACTTTTTGATTGGTTGAGCTGCATGAGGTGCTTGTATATTTTAAAAATTATTCCTTTATCAGATTTTTAAAAAAATTATTTACTATTATTTTCTCCCATTCTGAGGGTTGTCTTCTCACCTTGTTTATAGTTTCCTTTGCTTTGCAAAAGCTTTTAAGTTTAATTAGGTTCCATTTCTTTATTTTTGTTTTTATTTACCATATGTAAAATAGACAGCCAGTAGGAACTTGCTGTATGATGCAGGAAGCTCAAACCCAGTGCTCTGTGACAACTAGAGTGGTGGGATGGAGTGAGAGATGGGAGGAAGGTTCAAGAGGGAGGCGCCATATGTATGCCTATTGCTGATTCATATTGATGTATGGTAGAAACCAACACAATATTGTAAAGCAATTATCCTCCAATTAAAAATAGATTAATTAAACAAGAAAGAGACCGTGGAGATCTCATGCATTCTGTCTTCCCTGGGAAATTTCTAGTTATATTGCATAAGTAAGGGACAAGAGGCCTAGATAACCAGGTACTGAGTGTCACAAGGATTCAGTGCTTTAATGTGTGGGCAGACAGTCCTCCCAATGTCCCATCTTCCAAGGACACCTATAGGTAGAAGAAGATCTGAGTGTCATGTCCGTAAACCATGCTTTGTGATCTGGCTCTCCAAAGAGGGCCATGAGTTCATTAAAAGATTTTTTCCCCATATATTTTTCCCTATTATCTTTTGCAAGTTTAAAAGATAACTCTGGAATCAAAATCTAATTGGTAGTCTTCACAGAATCCATCTTATCCAAGATTTTACTTGAACAAGACAGATTTTCTTTAACAATGCATACCTAGTTGTTCTGAAGTCCCAGGGGTAAGCCATGAATAAGACATCACCATATAGACAAAAATGCCCATCATAAAATAATCTTGGACAAGTGCTCCTGGACTGTGCCTGCATATATGGATTGAATGTCTATTTGCCCCCATTGATATGTTGAAGCTTAACTCCCAGTGAATCTGAATCTGGAAAAGTTACAGAAGTAAGGAAGGTTAAATGAGATCATGGTGAGGCAGGAGGGCGGTGTGTGGTTCCTGATCCAACAGGATTAGTGTCCTTTTAAGGAGACACGCTGGCGAACTCTTCAGGCATACAGAAAAGTGGTCATGGAAGCTCAGAGCATGGTGGTGGTGACCCAAAAGCCAAGGGAAGAGGCCTCAGACTGGAAACTACCTTTCAGCCTCCAGAACAATGAGGAAAAAATTTTTGTTGTTTAAGCCACCCAGTTTATGTTTTTTTGTTACAGGAGCCTAATACGCTATTTGAGCAAGAATACCTCTTCATGTGGTTAGTAGATTACTAGTGATAATTATAATAACTCTTAATACTGGGTTCATCATTTAGCAATCATTTGCTTATATGCCTGGTATTGCACACTAGATTTTTATTCATTTCTCCTCTTGTTGTGGGTACCTGTCTTTCCATATTCTTTGTGAGGCCTGGGCCAAAATCGATAGGGAATCTTGCGTTTCACCATGAAGAGAGTACGCTGTTTTCAGACCAGTTGACATGGTGTCATCTGTTGAGACAGAGATCTAGAACACAGCCTCAATTTTATATATTTCATTCCCCTTTGGATTTGTATAACTTTGACAGATTATATTTCTATATCTTTTTTTAAATTTAAATTTATTTATTTTAATTGGAGGCTAATTACTTTACAATATTGTATTGGTTTTGCCATACATCAACATGAGTCTGCCACGGGTGTACACGTGTTCCCCATCCTGAACCCCCTCCGATCTCCTTCCCCATACCATCCCTCTGGGTCATCCCAGTGCACCAGCCCCAAGCATCCTGTATTCTGCATCAAACCTGGACTGGTGATCTGTTTCTTATATGATATTATATGCGAGACAGCAAAAGAGACACGGATGTATAGAACAGTCTTTTGGACTCTGTGGGAGAGGGAGAGGGTGGATAATTTGGGAGAATGGCATTGAAACATGTATTTCTATTTCATTCCAGCATTTAGGGCTTATAAAAGCCCTTTGGGTAAAAGCTGATCATGTGAGACTCCTGGGTTCACATGTCTGTCTCTGTGTGTTTGGAAAAAGGTGGTAAGCTGTATAACATGGCCACTTAAGCCATGAGCGTTGAGGGATGAAAAGGAAGAAAGTCCCATCTGAAGATTTCTCTCTCAGTGATGCATTTTTCCCCCCTTAACCTCTTCATTCATTTAAGCCTAGAAGGTTCGAGAAGTTTCTGCCTTGAGTGAGTGATGCATTGCCTTACTCACTACCTGCTTCCATCCTGGTGGGGAGTTGAGTGAGTAGTAGTTGAGCAGATGATGGTGTCATATGGGCCAGGGCCCAGACAGAATTGGGGTGGCAGGAGCTGGGCTCAGAGTGAGGAAAGGAGAGGTAGGGCATCAGGGCCCCGCCCTGTTGGCTCTTAAAGCATGGTTGAGATTTGGAAAATACCCTTCATTGCACTTTTCAAATGGCCCTCACATAGGGGCTCTGTTCCTCCTTCCTGCTTCAAACCCACACTTCCCCAGTCTCATGGCCTTCCTGCAGCAGTTCATTTCAACAACTACACCCTGTGGCTAAATATGAGGAAGATGGAGCCTCTGTTTTGGCCCCAGAAGGGTTTTATCAATCAAAGTTGCCAAGTCAACCTTCTTGGCTGTCAAGATGAAGCGTCAAACAAGAAAAGTCAGCTCACACATTCTCACTCTGGCACCTTAAATTCGACACCTGGGTTTTAGTAGAAATGAGAGCAGAGGTCACTGCCATGGGAAACACATTTCCCCCTACACAGTTACAGGTAAAATATTTTGCAATGTCATGCAGCTGACCCACTTTAGGACTACTCATTCCAGGGCAGGACTGCCACACAAAAGGCAAACCTGTACCCTATTAGGCAGTTGTCCTTCTAGATGGACAACAACCTGCCAAAACTTTTCACAGGTTTAGCCTGATCTTCAAAGTAGAGTCACTTTGCAGAAGGAGCCCTTAGTCTTTGAGCACAAGCCACTAATTTCCCCTTTTTTTTCTAAACAGTCTTGGTGAGGATGTGATTATCTGGAAGACATCTATGCAGGTCAGCATCACTTCATTTAAGAAACCAAGTTCACTAGTCAAACATCCAACTATAAGTGGTTCTGAGATAAGACTCAAGAGATCTGTATTCCATTGTAGAATTTGGGACTAATTTGATAAATTAGACCAGCAACTGAACTGGTGGCTTTTCCTCTCGTGTTTTGCACTTAGATGAGAGTTGGAAAATGAGACAGGCTTCAAATATTGTGTCTAGAATATGTGCAAAAAATATGGCTTCAAAATCTACTATTAACCACATAAATTTGTCAACTCTAGCTTCGGGTACCAAATTCATCTTTTCTCCATCTGTATGCTATTTGCCATTTCTCCTTTTATCCCTGTACTTCCTCCCCCTTCTTCCCTTCCTCTCTTCCTCCCCACCTCCTTTTTTCTTTTTTTTCTTTCTTCCCTTCCTTCCCTCCTCCCTTTACTCAGTCACTATATCTTACGTACCAGTGTTATGCTAGGTCTCCAAGAAACAAAGAAGAAGGTTCTTATTTCTGTCATCATAGAACTCAAGGTCTTACAGGAATCTCCATTTGACATGTGCACGATATATGGGTTTGGTCCCTACATTGATCCCTGCCACTGGAGTGACAACCCACTCTGGTATTCTTGCCAGGGAAATCCAATGGACAAAGGAGCCTGGCAGGCTATAGTCCATGGGGTCACAAAAAAGTCAGACATGGCTGAGTGACTAAACAACAATATATAAATATCATATATTATATATATATTTATTTATTTATCTAATATCTCTTTTAAAAGTTTTGGGAAACAGCTAGTGAGGAAACCCAGCAGATGTCTCTCACATGATCAGTACCTGCTGCTGCTGGTGCCCACCCTGGGCCACAAATGCACCTGCAAACCTTTGCTCAGCCACCAGGGATGGGCTGCCACCAGTGGTAGCTCCCCCTCCTGTGGGCCATGAACTAACAGAATGGTGACTGTAGGAGGGTGGTGGATGAGGGGCAGGGAGAATAGTATGCACAGATTTTCAAATCATGAAGAAATTCATCCTCAGCTCTTTTACTGGGCACTTCTGTGACTTTGAGGCCAGTTAACATGGAATTGGGCCTGTATTGTGAGCTTACAACCATCTCACTGCTGAAACCACCCCCATGGTTGTGTATACACAGAGGTTCTGAACTTGGTGCAGAAATCATAGGAACTCTTGGTGGGTTAGCTGAGCCCTTGCTGAGTCTGGACACATCTTCCTGATGGAAAGCCCAGTCTTTCAACTCTGCCACCAATACAGGCTCTGGGCTACAGCCATGGCCTCAAAGAGCAGGCATCTGGTCTGATTATCCTCTCAGTTGGGGATTTTCTCAGTTTATTAGATGAATTGCAACACTTCCTGGTAATAGGTTTAATTCTACATTATCTTTCCTGTGTTTAACTTTAAAAAATTATTGACAAAAATTGTGGTAAATTATACATAAAATTTACCATTTTGACCATTTTTAAATGTACAGTTCAATGGCTCTAAGTACATTCACATCATTGTGCAACCATCACCACCATCCATCTACAGAATTCTTTCATCATGCAAAAGTGAAATTCTATACCCAGGAAGTGCTAACTCCTCATTCCCCTCCCCTCAGCCCCTGGCAACCACCCTTATGCTTTCTGTCTCCATGAATTTGTCTTCTCTAGGGACCTCATATAAAAGGACTTGTACAGTATTTGTCCTTTTGTGACTGACTTATTCCACTTAGTACAATGTCCTCAAGGTTTTTCCATGTTGAGGCATATGTCAGAATGTCCTCTCTTTCCAAGACTGAATAACATTGTATTGCATGGCTGGACCACCTTTTGTTTATCTATCCAGCCATTGATGGACACTTGATGTACTTTTGCCTTCAGATTAATAATGCTGCTGTGAACATGGGTATAAAAGTATCTGATTATATTCTTGTTTAATTCTACATTACTTATGCTCTGCATTAAAACTAGAAAACTCTGAATTTAACTATGCCCCCTTTCCCTCTCTATGAGATAAAATGACTGCTTCTGATCCTGGGTAAAGCATTTTATTAATACTTCTGAGAACCAATTATGTACTTTTCTCAATAACTAAATAATAAGACAAGTTAGTTGGAGTATTAAAATGCCAAAGGCATATTTTAGGGAAGAACTGAGGATGGTTGAAACCATCAAAAATTTATTTAATTCACTAAATTCTCAGATCTAACTACACAAAGAACTTTTAAAATATGAGCCCTATAAGTTAAAACTGGACCACACAGTTCAAGTGCACGATTCCAACCCTCTGAACCCTGCAAGGGGTGGCATGTACATTAGCTTGTGTGTCACCAGTCGTAGGGCAAGACATCCACACAAGGATTCGGTCCCCAGGCCACACTGACCTGAGGAAGACTCACCAGCCAGGCTAGTCAGCACAGTAGAGAGAAAATAAGGCAGCGCAGATACTTCCAGGGTAATAAACCAAGCACCTTGCTTCTCGTTCAGACTTCATACTGACCCAGGAGGGATGGCTAAAATGGATTCTGGCATGGTCCAGGCACTGAGCTGCTCAGGAAGCCTGTGAGTAGGCAGATCAGTGGGCCCCTGAAGACCAGGACTGGCATCACTGCAAGGTCATGGCCAGCAAGTCACAGTGGCAAATGGGGAAATTGCATAGCAGGTAAGGGCTATGAGTACAGGAGACCAATACTGTCAAGGGTTTTGTGCCAATTCATGCAGAGTGCTGGGTAAGGTCAGGAGTCCCTCATGGCAAGGTCAGTGGGCCCCTCATGGCCCACTAAGAGATACCTGAAGGAAATGCAAGGACCTGAGGGAGGTCAGTGCTGTCCACCATCCTGGTCAGCTTCCTATACACCAGCTTCCAGTATCATTCAATGTCATGATGACCACAGGTTAGCTGGAAGACTCTTCATTCCCCTAAAAGGCTCATCTGCTTTGTGATACTTGAAATAGTCTCCTTTCCAGTTTGAAAGATGGCTAAAATAAACATCTTTGTGAGAGATGAACCAGGTTTCACTTTTTCTTTCCTGCAAAGAGGGAGAAACCCCAGCAGTGCTGGTTACCAGGAAGTTAAAATATAAGAAGTATCTTAGGTGAGAAATGAGAGTCAGAAATGGCAGATATGGGTTTCACTGAAGAGCAACATTATATTTTTCTGACTTACACCAAGGGTAAATCCTATCGTCAGGTAGGCTGAGGGGGTGCTGACTGCTGACAGGTCATGCAGGGACCAATCTGCCTGCTAGTTTTGCAGCCACAGTGGGGGCACCGGGGATGCTCCAACACTGAGTATTCTTATTGCAGCTGCATCTCAAGCAAGGTCTGGCCAACTATGCCCATTAGTAGTATTGAGTTACCCCCCATCTGTGTAACACACTGTGGGGCTGAGTTCCAAAGCCAACTGGTGGATCAGTTGATTATGTATGTTTCACAGCCCTGTTTTAAATGTCTTTCTTATAGTAATGACAATTGGCAAAATTAGATTTGTGTGTTTAATAGTCATAATAATTGTAGTGACATCAAAATCATAGAGAGAATATGATTACAGAATTCATAAAAATTGGTCTAGCATAAAGCTTTTGCTATAATTATCCTAAGAAAATGATGGAGATTAAGATAAACAGGCAATTATGTGGGTGTCATGTATTCCTTGGAGAAAGCAATGGCACCCCACTCCAGTCCTTTTGCCTGGAAAATCCCATGGACAGAGGAGCCTGGTAGGCCTGCAGTCCATGGGGTTGCTAAGAGCGGGACATGATTGAGTGACTTCACTTTCATTTTTCACTTTTATGCATTGGAGAAGGAAATGGAAACCCACTCCAGTGTTCTTGCCTGGAGAATCCCAGGGTCGGGGGCTTTGGTGAGCTGCCGTCTGTGGGGTCGCACAGAGTTGGACACAACTGACGCGACTTAACAGCGGCAGCATGTATTCTTTGATCTGATAAATTGAGAAGGACACTTCACTCCTGTGATATTCTTTCCTCAAACCCATAAATATAGTCTAGTCTTGAGAAAAAACAACAGACAAACTCTAATTGAGGGACATTCTACAAAATATATGACCAGCACTTTCTCCAAGTTGTCAAGATGTGAGAGAAAAAGAATGGCTAAGAAACCATCACAGATGTAAGATGTGATGACTAAGTGTGATATGGTGCTCTGTCTTGGAACCTGAAACAGAAAAGGACATTAATGGAAAAACTGAATAGAGGCTGAACAAAATCTGGGCATTAGTTAATGGTAATACACAAATGATGGTCTCTTAGTTTTGACAAACAAAATAAAGTGTTTCTCTTTGAAACTTTCTGTGAATCTAAAATTATTCATCAAAAGAATTTACTTTAAAAGCAGAGACATGGAAATCCTTATATTAAAAAAAACAAACAAACACTGTTACAGAAATGAAGAATGCTTTTGATGGACCTATTAGGAGACTGGATACAGCTGGGGAAAAAAATCTATGAACTTGGATATGTCAATAGAAACCCAAAAACCAAAAAAGTGAAGAGAAAAAAGACTGAAAATAGTTAAATAAAATATACCAGCACTTTGAGCTAATGACATAACGGGAATACTCAAAGGAGAAGAAAGAGGAAAAAGAGTAGAAGGATTATTTGAAGCAATGATTGAGAATTTCCTTATATTAATAATGAGATATGACCAACCTAGATAGTATATTCAAAAGCAGAGACATTACTTTGCCGACTAAGGTCCGTCTAGTCAAGACTATGGTTTTTCCTGTGGTCATGTACGGATGTGAGAGTTGGACTGTGAAGAAGGCTTAGCACCGAAGAACTGATGTTTTTGAACTGTGGTGTTGGAGAAGACTTGTGAGAGTCCCTTGGACTGCAAGGAGATCCAACCAGTCCATTCTGAAGGAGATCAACCCTGGGATTTCTTTGGAAGGAATGATACTAAAGCTGAAGCTCCAGTACTTTGGCCACCTCATGTGAAGAGTTGACTCATTGGAAAAGACTCTGATGCTGGGAGGGATTGGGGTCAGGAGGAGAAGGGGATGACAGAGGATGAGATGGCTGGATGGCACCACGGACTTGGTGGACGTTGAGTCTGAGTGAACTCCGGGAGATGGTGATGGACAGGGAGGCCTGGCGGGATGCGATTCATGGGGTCGCAAAGAGTCGGACACGACTGAGCGACTGAACTGAACTGAACTGAACAGGAAGCTCAGAAAACATCAATCAGGATAAATGCCAAAAAAAAAAAAAAACTATACCTAAGGGTATTATTTTCAGAGCACGGGAAAACAAAAGAAATCCTGAAAGAAGTCAGAGAGAAAAAATGTTACGCTTATAGAGGAACAAAGACAAGAATCACATCTGACTTCTTAGAAGCCATGCTCGGAAGCAAAGAGTGGGATAAAATATCTAAAGTGTTGGGAGAAAAAAATCACCTAGAATCCTGCAAAATTATTCTTTGAAAGTGAAAGAGAAAGAGTCGCTCAGACAAACAAAAACTGAGGGAATTTTTTTTTACCAGTAGACCTGCCTTGAAAGAAATGTTTGAAGAAGTTCTTTAGAGAAAAGGAAAATAATTAGGTCAAAAACTCAGGCCAACATAAAGAAGGGAAAACATCAAAGAAGGAATAAGTAAAAGTTAATTAATACTTTTATTTTTCTTATTCTTCACTGATAACAGTTTGCTAACAAACATATAACAGTTTGTTCAAGATAATAATAGCAATGATGTATTTGAATATGTATATGTGTGTATGCATGCTAAATCTGTTTAGTGTTGTCTGAATTTTTGCAACCCTATGAACTGTAGCCTACCAGGCTCCTCTGTCTATGGGATTCTCCAGGCAAGGATACTGGAGTCGGTTGCCATGCCCTCCTGCAGGGGATCTTCCCAGTCCAGGGATGGAACCTGTATCTCTTGCATCTCCTGCATTGGCGGGTGGGTTCTTTACCACTAGCACCACCTGGGAAGCCCCCTGGTGCCAATATATGCTTATATATATGTAAAATGGATGGGAGCAATGATACCAGATATAGGAAGAAAGAATTAAGATTATTTTGTTGTTATACATTACCCGTGAAGTGGAACTGAACTTATATTAGCTGTAAAAATATATTGCAATCTCTAGAGCAGCCACTAAAAGAAGCTTAAAAAAAGTATAACTGATATGCTAAGAAATGAGAAAAAATGGAATCATGTAAAATGCTCAATTAAAAAGGAAGAAAATGAGTGGAAGACAAAATAGGAACAAGGAACAAAGGCAAAAAATAGACAACAGTAATAAATATAGTAGCTATTACTTTGACTATATCAATAGTAACTTTGAATTTCAATTATTGAAATGTACCAATTAAAAGACAGAAGTTATCAGAGTGGATCAAAATACATGATCTGATTGTCCATCAGGTCTATAAGAAATCCACTTTAAAGGTAAAGACAGATATGGGTTAAAAGCAAATAAACGGAGGAAGATGAGTGAGTGAAAGTTACTCAGTCATGCCCGACTCTTTGAGAACCCATAGTCTATACAGTCCATGGAATTCTCCAGTCCAGCATACTGGATTGGGTAGCCTTTCCTTTCTCCAGGGGATCTTCCCAACCCAAGGATCGAACCTAGGTCTCCCACATTGCAGGTGGATTCTTTACCAGCTGAGCCACAAGGGAAGCCCAAGAATACCAGAGTGGGTAGCCTATCCCTTCTCCAGCAGATCTTCCCAACCCAGGAATCGAACTGGGGTCTCCTGCATTGCAGGCAGATTCTTTACCAACTGAGCTATGAGAGAAGCCCCTGGAGGAAGACATGTCACTGTTAATACTGGTCTAAAGAAAGCGTGAGGTCACTGAAGAGTGGAGGGTGCCCTGGAGGACAGAGGGCTTGGGCGAAGGTTAGAGAGGCCTCTGGAGGGTGAAGGCCCAGGCCGCAGGGGCCCTAGGAGGCGTCCCAAGGCCAAGTGTAAGGGTAACCTCAGGGGCTTCCCCAATGGATCCTCTGATCCCTGAGGTTCCCTCCTGCTTTGGCCTAGCAGACTTGCCTGCTCTGGGGGCCCAAACTGCCCCTGGTGGGAGAGAGAGGGACAAAGAGAGGGAGAAAAGAGCTTCAATATACATAACACTGTGTGTGTGTTTAGTCACTCAGTTGTGTGTGACTTTTTATAACCCACTGGACTATAGCCCATCAGGCTCCTCTGTCCATGGGATTGCCCAGACAAGAACACTGGAGTGGGTTGTTATTTCCTTCTCCAAGGGATCTTCCCAACCCAGGGATCAAATGTCTCTCCTGTGTCTCCTATATTGCAGGAAGATTCTTTACCCACTGATAGGTGTAAAATGGAGGGTGAGAAGTTGCTGTATAAACAGGGAGCTCAGTTTGGCACTCTGTGATGACCTAGATGGGTGGGATGGGGAGAAGAGACAGAGGCTCAGGAGGGAGGGGCTGTTTGTATAATTATGGCTGATTCACATTGCTATATGGCAGAAACCAACACGACATTAAAAAAAAAAAAAAACAAAGGGTAAGGGGCTGCATTAATTTCAGACAGAGCATACTTCAGAGCAAGGAAAGTTATCAGAAACAAAGAGGGGCATTACATAATAGGGTTAGTATAGCAAGAAGACATCAATTACTCTAGCCCATAATGGCAAATTACACATTCCACTCAAGCTTACATTGAATGCTCACCAAGATAGACCACTATCTGCGCCATAAAACATGCTTGAACAGATTTAAATGAATAGAAACCATGCAGTGTATGCTCTCAGACTATAATGGCACTAAATTGGAAAATAATAACAGAAAAATAGCTGGAGATTCAATAATATGATGAGATTAAACAACATACTTCTAAATAAAATATAGATGAAAAAACCTGAGGAATTTAAAAATATTTTGACTAAATGAAAATAAAATATAACTTATTAAAGCTTGTGGGATGTAGCAAAAGCAGTACCTATAGAGAAATTTATAACATTGAATGCATATATTAGAAAAGAAGTTCTAAAATTAACAACCTAAGCTTCCACTTTAGGAAACTAGAAAAAGAAAAAAAATTAAATTCAAAATGAAAGTCACTCAGTGGTGTCCAATTCTTTGCAACTCCATGGACTATACAGTCCATGGAATTCTCCAGGCCACAATACTGGAACGGGTAGCCTTTCCCTTTTCCAGGGAGTCTTCCCAATCCAGGGATCAAAACCAGGTTTTCCACATTGCAGGCAGATTCTTTACCAGCTGAGCCACAAGGAAAGCCCAAGATCTTCCTGACCCAGGAATCGAACCAGGCTCTCCTGCATTGCAGATGGATTCTTTACCAACTGAGCTCTTCAGTTCAGTTCAGTTCAGTCACTCAGTCGTGTCTGACTCTTTGTGATCCCATGGATTGCAGCACTCCAGGCCTCCCTGTCCATCACCAACTTCTGGAGTTCACCCAAACCTATGTCCATCGAGTCAGTGATGCCATCCAGCCATCTCATCCTCTGTCATCCCCTTTTCCTCCTGCCCCCAACCCCTCCCAACATCAGAGTCTTTTCCAATCAGTCAACTCTTCGCATGAGGTGGCCAAAGTACTGGAGTTGAAGCTTCAGCATCAGTCCTTCCAATGAACACCCAGGACTGATCTCCTATAGAATGGACTGGTTGATTCTCCTTGCAGTCCAAGGGACTCTCAAGAGTCTTCTCCAACACCATAGTTCAAAAGCATCAATTCTTCGGTGCTCAGCTCTCTTCACAGTCCAACTCTCACATCCGTACATGACCACAGGGAAAACCATAGCCTTGACTAGACTGACTTTTGTTGGCAAAGTAATGTCTCTGCTTTTCAATATGCTGTCTAGATTGGTCATAATTTTCCTTCCAAGGAGTAAGCGTCTTTTAATTTCATGGCTGCAGTCACCACCTGCAGTGATTTTGGAGCCCAAAAAAATAAAGTCTGCCACTGTTTCCACTGTTTCCCCATCTATTTCCCATGAAGTGATGGGACCAGATGCCATGATCTTTGTTTTCTGAATGTTGAGCTTTAAGCCAACTTTTTCACTCTCTTCTTTCACTTTCATCAAGAGGCTTTTTAGTTCCTCTTCACTTTCTGCCATAGGGGTGGTGTCATCTGCATATCTGAGGTTATTGATATTTCTCCTGGCAATCTTGATTCCAGCTTGTGCTTCTTTCAGCCCAGAGTTTCTCAGCTATTAGGGAAGCCCAAATTCAAAGTAAGCAGAATTTTTTTAAAAAAATAACAAAAATGAGAGGAGAAATCAACAAAATTGAAAACAAGAAATCAGTTGAGAAAATCAACAAAATTTAACAGATGGTTCTTTGAAACGATCAATGAAGTATAAAGCTAAAAAAAAGGAGATAAATTACTATTATCAAGAATTATTAAGATACCATAGACTTTAAAAGGATAACGAAAGAGCATTATGAGCACCTCTGTGCCCACAAATTGAATAACCTTGATGAAATGGACCAATTCCATGAATGACGCAATTTAACACACTTACATATGAAGAAATAGACAATTTAAAGAGTCCTGTATCTATTAATGAAATTGAATCTACTGTTATAACCTTCCTAAACAGAAAACAGTAGGCCCATGTGCACTTACCTGTGACCTCTACTAAACATTTAAGGAAGAAATTAAATTATTTCTCTACAATCTCTTCAGAAGCTAGAAGGAAAAGTAATATGTCTAACTCATTCTTTGAGACCAGCATTACTCCTAAGACCAGACATGACAAGAAAAGAAGACTGCAGACCACTGTCTCTTATGAACATAGATGCAAAAATTTTCAACAAAGGTTAGCAAATTGAATCCATATATAAGGAGAATAATGTACCATGACAAAGTGAAATTTACTCCATGTATGCAAATGTCAACAGCTGAAAATCAACTAATGTAATCATCACATCAAAAACTAAAGAAGAAAAATCACATAATCACATCAGTATATAAAGAAAAATCAGTCGACAAAATTCAATAGCCATTCACGCCAAAAACTCTCAGCATATTAACAAAAGGGAAACATCTTCATTACCTATGGAAAACCTACACTTAACATCATGCTTAATGGTGGAGAAACTTCAATCTTTCCTAAGATCAAGAACAAGGCGAAGGTGAACCCTCCCACCACTCATTTTCATTATTATACTGGAAAGTGAAATTTGCTCAGTTGTGTCTGACTCTTTGCCATCCCATGGGACTATACAGTCCATGGAATTCTCCAGGCCAGAATACTGGAGTGATAGCCTTTCCCTTCTCCAGGGGATCTTCCCAACCCAGGGACTGAACCCACGTCTCCCACATAGCAGGCAGATTCTTTACCAGCTGAGCCACAAGGGAAGCCCAAGAATACTGGAGTGGGTAGCCTATCCCTTCTCCAGCGTGTCTTCCTGACCCAGAAATCAAACTGGGGTCTCCTACATTGAAGGAGGATTCTTTACCAACTGAGCTATGAGGAAAGCCCACCTGAGCTCAAGCTTTAACTTTAGGCCAGGTTCACCTGAATAATTTCCCTTTTGACCAACTCAGAGTCAACTGATTGGAATCTAGTCATGAGAATGATGCCTTATCATATTTAGCAGTTCTGCCCTCACTCACATGAAGGGAATTATTCAGAAAGTACATGGGATGGAGTGATAATCTTAGGGATCATTTTAGAATTCTGTCTACCACAATGTATGTTTCCCATTACTATACAAAACAAGAAATTCACCACAGCTAAATTAAGTAGGCTGCATAGTCTAGTAGTACAAACATCTTCCCTTGAAATGGATCAGCTTCAGCATGTTTTATTGCACTACCAGAGTGAGTTACTCATCTTCCTTGATTTCCCTTTTTATATGATGCAGATATTGAAGACATTGATTTCATGGGGTTGTAGAGAAGATCTACTGAGTTCATTCACACAAAGCATTTTGTTCAGTGCTTGGCACATATGTGTTAAGTCAATAAGAGTAAGCTTCTTTCATGACTGTTAATTCTGAAGTTACAGCAGGGCCACGGCAGCAAGTATAAGAAGGTTATCATGTACATGTAAATCTCACCACACTGTTGTCCAAACTGGGTATTGGAAAGGAGCCAAGGACCTTAGGGCTCTTCAGATGGGAATTCTGCAAGCCAGGTCCAAGCCTAGAGGGGATGAGCTGTAGCAAGTATTGAGGAACCCCTTGGATATGTCCAAATCCTCAACTAAACTTACGTGTCCTGAGCTGGGTGGAGCATTAGTCATGGGATAGGGCAGCTGATATGGTAGGGCCAACACACCCATGTGAGGCTGTTAATGTCCCCACTGCCTGCTTAGCACTTTTATAAAGGATACCTAAGTGCCCCTCCTGAGATCTTAAGTACTTAAAACACTGCTACAGATTTCCTGTGCTATAGTCTTGCTTCTAATACCTATCCCACTTGTGACTAGATATGAAGTTACTTAAGCTGCTTTTCTTCTGGGAAACAAGTTACATAAACCCAGCTCCCTGTCTGGCCCCGTGCCAGTTGAGTTACTTAAAAGCTTTGCTGTAAGTCAATCAAAACAGGGTCTGCCTGGGAGGGCATTCATTACTGAATGCTGGCACAGCATCTTCTGATGTTAATTATTGTTATTGGGAGGCATTCATTAAGAACGTTGAGAATCATTTTGCAAGAAGCAGTGTTTATTAAAATGCAAATTGTCCTAGGCACCCTATCTCCCCTAAGCTTTGGAAATCAAAGAGAATTATGGAGTGCATGCTTATTTTAAGACAACTTTTCCCATCAATCTGGTCCTATGGCTTGCAGTGGAAATCTTGGAGTACTATATGCCTTTTGCCGATGAAAACTGTTTCATTTTAATATATCTTGTGAGAAAGAAGTATCAGCAAGCTTGCCACTCAGAGCAATCGGCCCAAATAGGAAATCTCTGAGCACATTGGAGTGTCCAGAACTGGCCCATAAAGCTGCCACCAGTCACATGTAGTTATTGAGCACTTGAATTATGTTTGGTCCCGACAGAGATGTGATATATGTGTAAAATACATACATACAGGTTTTGAAGACAATGTAAGAAAAATAATGAAAAAAAATTCATTCATGTGTTTCTGGTACTGGTTATATGCTGAAATAATAATACCCTGGCTATATTAGGTAAAATGCCTTTTATTATAAAAATGAATTCCACATGTTTCCTTGTGCATTTTAAATGTGGCTTCTAGAAAATGTACAATTAAAGATACGTCTTATGTACTCTGTCTGGCAATCAGGGCAGTTCTGGACAGAATGAGGGCCCTAGTCCAAACCCTTCCTTTCTCATTCAGACTAACTTCCTTTCTGGGCGCTCTGCCTCCCCTGTAGCGGCCTGCACCTCTTTCAGACGCTGGCTGGGATGATGGTGTTGGCATTGCCTGCTCAAAGCCTTTGCATAACTGCCATCATCAGGGCCCATGTCTGCTTGCCTTCCACACCTTCCCACCTCCCAGCCACCTTTATGCCCTGGTTCTGAAACATGCCAGGACCATAGTTTCCCAAGCCACTCCGTGTTCGCAGCGTTACTGCTTTTGGGACCCCTTGTCTCTCCTCAAGCCCATGTGCTCTCTCACAGCCCCTGTACAGTGTTCCTAACACTGCTGCTCTCCCTCCATTCTCTTGTGTTTATCACAACACATTGACACTGTGTTGAAAGCGTTCAATGTCCATCTTCTTATGAGACTGCACGCTCCTTAGAGGAGGGATGGCATGTCTTGTTATCTGTGTCTCCATGGCATGTAGTAAATATTTGTTAAATGTCCACAGAATGAAAGAACCATGGGGCAAACTGTGCTGGGTTAGTAACATTGCATGTCCGTAGGAAGATGCTGTGGCAACAGCTGAGGTGCTGCTGGCTTTGTTTTTTATTTTTATGTTTAATCATTATTTTCTTTTAATAACAATGAAAACCACCATAGGGAGTAAACCTAGGGACACTCCTCTGAGGTGAGAAGGAGTCCAAAGGTATTCTCTTCCCTTTCTGGGCGTTCAGCCTCCCCTTGGGTTACCACTCTCCTCAGCCAGGAGTGGGATTCCTGGTGTTATGGTGAGCTGAATGCTAAGAATTGCCACCAAGTGCCAATTAGCCACCTGCTGGGATGGCAGTCTTGCAAACAGAAAGCTCAGAGGGTGATTGGCTGTTTGCCTGTTTTCATAGGAGATAGAAATCTCCTTTCTGCCATGCGGGTCAGTGTTTGTGTAGTTTAGTTGCAAGTCTGTTTGGGGTTGTTGAGGCCATGTTGCTTCATACAACTGGCCTTGCCTTCCCCAGGGCTGCCCTTCCCTGGGATCTGAAACGTGAGGACACATCTGGCTCCTGGAAGCAGCTTTGGTTCATTTGTCTTTTCTCTGCTGGATCACTGAGAAGAGCTGTTAAAGCAGGTCACTGACAGTTCAGAGTGTTATGTTCCAGGGATGCCCTGCTTCAAGAAAATTCAACAGGCAAAAGCTAACTAAGCAACCTGATTAAGACTGAAGGTTCCTGGGGTATTATGCCAAGTCCCTGTGAAGGGTCAGCCAATATTATTCAAAATAATCTTTCCTATTCATGTGATTGAAAATTTCGTGTGATTGAAAATCTTTCCATTTCATGTGATTCCTTTTCAGGAATACACCTTTTCATATATGAAGACTCAGTTTTTCTTTGGGCAGAAGAGCAAAGAAAGTCTTGCTTATCCAAAATATAAAAATCTAAAGCTAACTCATACAAAGAAATCTATTGGTTTGGCCAAAAAGTTCATTCAAGTTTTTCCCATAAGATGGTAAATGCAAACAAACTTTTTGGCCAACCCAATACCATCTCAGTTACCCATGAAAATACAAGGGGGAATCCACTGAAAGCTGTAGTGTAAGCAAGAGAGGGAGAGGGCATCAATTCAGTTCAGTTCAGTCGCTCAGTCGTGTCTGACTCTTTGCAACCCCATGAACCTCAGCACATCCGGCCTCCCTGTCCATCACCATTTCCCGGAGTTCACCCAAACCCACGCCCATAGAGTCGATGATGCTATCCAGCCATCACATCCTCTGTCGTCCCCTTCTCCTCCTGCCCGCAATCCCTCCCAGCATCAGAGTCTTTTCCAATGAATCAGCTCTTCACATCAGGTGGCCAAAGTATTGGAGTTTCAGCTTCAGCATCAGTCCTTCCAATGAACATTCAGGACTGATCTCCTTTTGGATGGACTGGTTGGATCTCCTTGCAGTCCAAGGGACTCTCAAGAGTCTTCACCAACACCACAGTTCAAAAGCATCAATTCTTTGGCACTCAGCTTTCTTTATAGTCCAGCTCTCATATCCATGCATGACCACTGGAAAAACCATAGCCTTGACTAGACGGACCTTTGTTGGCAAATTAATGTCTCTGTTTTTTAATATGCTGTCTAGGTTGGTCATAACTTTCCTTCCAAGGAGTAAGCGTCTTTTAATTTCATAGCTGCAATCACCATCTGCAGTGATTTTGGAGCCCAGAAAAATAAAGTCAGCCACTGTTTCCACTGTTGCCCCATCTATCTGCCATGAAGTGATGGGACCAGATCCCATGATCTTCGTTTTCTGAATGTTGAGCTTTAAGCCAACTTTTTCACTCTCCTCTTTCACTTTCATCAAGAGGCTCTTTAGTTCTTCTTCACTTTCTGCCATAAAGGTGGTGTCATCTGCATATCTGAGGTGGTTGATATTTCTCCCAGCAATCTTGATTCCAGCTTGTGCTTCCTCCAGCCCAGCATTTCTCATGATGTACTCTGCATATAAGTTAAATAAGCAGGTGACAATATACAGCCTTGATGTACTCCTTTTCCTATTTGGAACCAGTCTGTTGTTCCATGTCCAGTTCTAACTGTTGCTTCCTGACCTGCATATAGGTTTCTCAAGAGGCAGGTCAGGTGGCCTAGTATTCCCATCTCTTTCAGAATTTTCCACAGTTTATTGTGATCCACACAGTCAAAGGCTTTGCCATAGTCAATAAAGCAGAAGTAGATGTTTTTCTGGAACTCTCTTGCTTTTTCCATGATCCAGCGGATGTTGGCAATTTGATCTCTGGTTCCTCTGCCTATTCTAAAACCAGCTTGAACATCTGGAAGTTCACGGTTCACATATTGCTGAAGCCTGACTTGGAGAATTTTAAGCATCAGGTAAAGGGAAATTGTCATGAGTGAGCAACTGGGCCTTGACTATGGGTTATATCCTGATTTTGGCTAGCCCAGTTCCTTCCCCATGATGCTGGCCTCTGGGACTCACTGTGACATCACTGCTGGGTTGCCCAATATCATTATGCAATTCTCCATCATGGAAGCTCTCCCCAGGACCAATGGGAGGCTGCTTTTTGCTCAATTAGACCAGATTTGAAACTAATCAAGATATGCGTTGATTTTTCTCTGAGGAATACAGGTTGCTGTCAGGCTGGGCAATGGGCCATTTGGCAGCAGGATCCAAATTGCCTGTCCATCTAGCCCTCCATGGCACTAAGTAGGGCTGCCAACATTCTCCCTGAAGTTTCCCTGGCACACAGTGTGGGAACTCCAGGGGTCCAGCAGCCAGGGACCCAGTTCTGCCTGGACTTCTTCAGGTAAGATGCTGATGCTGGAGAATGCAATGTCTGAATGTCTGAATATGGACAACAGTTCTCGATTCTGTGGCCTGTTCCATGGTAGCATGGCTTTAGAGCAAAGGTTACACAGTAAGCCCTGACCTTCTACCACACTTGCCAATTTCTGTCTGAGTCTATATGACTCAGGTCTTCTAGGGTTTCCTTGTCTTTGTATATTTTTGTCTCTTATTAAAATTCAAATCTCGACTTTGTGTTGACTGAATCTGATTATGCACAGAAACTCAGAGCATAGCAGGGCTGGGCCAAGAAGTGGTAAATGGATCCTAGATCCTTCTTTACCCTCAAGCTTCTAAGTCACATGATCCCCTGGGCCTCAGTACATGGCCCCACATAACCTGGAAGGCCCAGCCTCTTAGACAGTGTATAAAGCTCATGAACATGAAACAATTGTCACCTATAGAAAGAACATTCACCCTCCTGGGTTAGAAGAATAGATGACTTCTAGGTTAAAAGAGAAAACCCTCCCTCTCCATACCTCCTTAGTCATCAGCTACTATCTCATATCTTTTGCTGGATCTTCATAAGGGGAAACATTATATCCTTGAAAAGCACACTTAGGTCTGCTTTGTTGTCCTTCCCAGTGGGCATCTAAAGTCCCACTGCTGGATGTTACTTCTGATGCCCACCTAAGCTGTTGAAACCTGCAAATATTCACAAAGTTCAAAAGGAACAGAGAACATAAGGAGGTAATCAAAAGAATCAAAACATCCAGGCATCTTTACATCATACAACTCAGTTTTATTGCATTAAGTTGCAATAATGTTAATTTATTAACATTAATTTCTCCTCATTTAAGTCTATACATTGAATAAATACATTAATACAGATCTTTAAGAATTTTCAAAAGGAGGACATTTTCCAGGCTTGTGCCTTTGCAACGTCAGAAAGTGTGTAGTTCAGATAAACAACCTGCTACTTTATGGTAAATCCAAACAGCATGATTGATTGTTTTTTTCCTCTTGTAAACTCACTGAACTGATTGTTGTCAACATGTCAACTGCTCCAAGTGAAGGTGGTTACCTTAGAGCTAAATGCAGGCTTTGTTTTGTTTTCATTTCAGGGCTAGCAAGGTGGGACATTAGCATGTCTGTGTTTACCACAGAGATTGGATGTTTTTGATGGGAGTTAAATATATCACATTTAAAATGTAATTATTAATATTACCATGACTAATAGCATCACAACTAATAATAGTCACAACACAATATTTTCACATGCCTTATCTCACTGGATCACTGAAAACTCAATGGGGGAGGGGACGGTACATCACAGTGTCACAGTGATGTTTTTGTGTATTGAGGAGGATTCTGATTCTCAGAGAAGTGAAGTGATTTGCTCAGTGTCACAGGTAGTTAAGGTCACTCGGCTTTCAGGTTCACAACACAGGTGTTCAAACTTTTAAGTTCCTCCTTACTCCAGCATGTTGTGTGCCTTTAAAATGCACATCTTTAAAATGCAGTTTTAAGGGCAAGTCAAACAAGCAGGTTGAAATAAAAAATGCAGTTGTCTAAATATCTGAAACTGTAAGTTTTATAGTATTAGCTATTAAAGCTTTTTTATTTTAAACTGTTACATGAAGAAAGATGGTTACTGTTGTTCCATCATCTGTATTAGTGAAAGCGTTAGTCGCTCAGTCATGTCTGACTCTTTGTGACCCCGCGGACTGTAGCCAGCCAGGCTCTTCTGTCCATGGAATTCTCCAGGCAAGAATCCTGGAGTAGGTAGCCATTCCCTTCTCCGGGAGACCTTCCTGCCTTGGGGATGGAACCTGGGTCTCCTGCATTGCAGCAAATTCTTTACCATCGGAGCTACCAAGGAAGCCCAATCTGTGTTAGCACTTGTCTTCATTTCATGGATTACTAAACGTCAGTCAGTTATGGCTATTTATTCATTTGAGCAACCTTTGTGTTTTAAACAAATCCCTTCTATGACAATTATTTGACACTCCCTTAATTAATCATAAAGAATAAGGTTTCTTGGATTCATCTTCAGGAACTGTATATCACAAAGAATAGGCTTCATACATTTTTTCAGAAAAATCCCTATCAGTTGCTTTAAAATTCAATAACCCCACCCTTACCCAATTTTAATAAAGGTTGACTTTCATTTAAAAGGTTTAACTTAGCTTCTGCAATCCAAAATGGCATCTGTTTGTAAGGACTCAGTTAATCCCACATTTCTTGTTGACATAAAGCAATACTCAATTTTCAAGTGTAATTGCATTTCTCTCACTATAATGCTGTAAGGCTATAAGGAGAGTGGTGTCTCCAGGCCCCAGAATTTGATTATCTTAACTGGAGAAATGTCCTCCAGGTCACTGTGTCCAGCTGGGCTTTGGGAAGATTTAAAGGCCAGTGAGGAACCCTTACCGGCCGATGTCTCTGTTTTCAATCACTGTAACTGGAGAATGAAGCAGAATGGCCAGGGTGTGGGGCCACAGCAGACTAGTGGACTGGCAACATTTGTGAAGAGCCAAGCACTTGTGAAGCTTCCAGTAATTGTGCTCCAAGATGCTCACCTGTGCTACCTGTAGGAAAGAGAATGGAGGGAGTGGGGAGCTTCCCATTGAAGATCTATATTCTAAGCATCATGTAGAACTAACTCAGCATCATTAATAATAAAGGGTATTTCTGCATAAGGCACCAAAAGCTGTATTAAGAGAGATCTACCAGATTTTATAATTTTGTTTGAATTCCCTCTCCTAAGAATAGCTGAAGCTGGTCTATTTTATTTTTTCAAAAAAGCAGCTCTTATTTTTATTGATCATTTCTATTGTCTTTTTTTTTAGTTTCTATTTATTTCCACTCTCATCTTTGTTATTTCTTTTATTTCTTCTACAAACTTGGGGCTTAATTTCTTTTGCTAGTTCCTTGAGATGTAAAGAGAACCCTGATGCACTACGGGTGGGAATGTAAATTAATGTAGCTACAGTGGAAAGCAGTAAGATTCATCAAAAAATTAAATGATAACTATCATATAATCCAACAATCACACTTCTGGGTATTTACCCAAAGAAAAGAAAAACACTAACTTGAAAACATATACCCACCCCCATGTTCACTGCAACATCATTCACAATAGTCAAGACTTGGAAACAACCTGTGCCCATTAACAAATGAAGAAAATGTTACACACATACAAAGACATACACAACACAAGCATATATAATGAAATATTATTCAGAAAGAAATAAATCTTGCTTTTGCAATGGCATGAATGGAACTTGATGGCATTATACTAAATGAAATAAGCCAGACAAAGAAAGACAAATATTGTATAATGTCATTTACACGCAGAATACAAAAAAAGTCAAATTTATAGAAACAGAGAGCAGAAGTGTTTGCCAGGGGCTGGATGTATACATCAGTTCAATTCAGTTGCTCAGTCGTGTCCGACTGTAACCCCATGGACTGCAGCATGCCAGGCTTCCCTGTCCACTACCAAGTCCCAGAGTCTACTAAAACTCGTGTCCATCATGTCAGTGATGCCATCCAACCATCTCATCCTCTGTCGTCCCTTTCTCCTGCCGCCTTCAATCTTTGCCAGCATCTGAGTCTTTTCTAGTGAGTCAGCTCTTCGCATTAGGTGACCGAAGTATTGACCTTTCAGCTTCAGCATCAGTCCTTCCAATGAATATTCAGGACTAATTTCCTTTAGGATGGACTGGTTGGATCTGTTTGCAGTCCAAGGGACTCTCAAGAGTCTTCTCCAGCACCACAGTTCAAAAACATCAATTCTTCGGCACTCAGTTTTCTTTATAGTCCAACTCACATCCATACATGACTGCTGGAAAAACTGTAGCTTTGACTAGATGGACCTTTGTTGGTAAAGTAATGTCTCTGTTTTTTAATATTCTGTCTAGGTTGGTCATAGCTTTTCTTCCAAGGAGCAAGTGTCTTTTAATTTCATGGCTGCAATAACCATCTGCAGTGATTTTGGAACCCCCCAAAATAAAATCTCTCAATGTTTCCACTGTTTTTCCATCTATTTGCCCTGAAGTGATGGGACTAGATGCCATGATGTTAGTTTTCTGAATGTTGAGTTTTAAGCCAACTTTTTCACTCTCCTTTTTCACTTTCATCAAGAGTCTCTTTAGTTCTTCAGTTTCTGCCATAAAGGTGGTGTTATCTGTGTATCTGAGATTGTTGATATTTCTCCCAGCAATCTTGATTCCAGCTTGTGCTTCATCCAGCCCAGCATTTTGCATGATTCACTCTGCATATAAGTTAAGTAAGCAGGGTGACAATATACAGCCTTGACGTATTCCTTCCCTGATTTGGAACCAGTCTGTTGTTCCATGTCCAGTTCTAACTGTTGCTTCTTGACCTGCATACAGATTTCTCAGGAGGCAGGGCAGGTGTTCTGGTGTTTCCATCTCTTTAAGAATTTTCCTCAATTTGTTGTGATCCACACAGTTAAAGGCTATGGCATAGTCAGTCAGTAAAGCAAAAGTAGTTGTATATATACACATATATATATCTATTTTTAAAAGTGCAAAAAGATGTACTGTCAATTATAAGATGAGAAAGGTCTGAGGCTCTAATATGTAAAATTGTGACTCTAATCGATAGCACTTTGTTTTAGAATTGAAATTTGCTAAGTGAGTAGAATTTAGGTGTTCTCACCTATATTTAATATATATATATATTATATATATAAATGCATAAAGTAATGGATGTGTTAACTAACTAAATCCTTTAACACTGTACACAGATATCAAATCTTGGGAAGTGTACTTTGAATTTCTTACATTCCTATTTGTCAATTATACCTCAATAAAGCTGAAAAAATAAAATATTCTTGGACATTTTAAGTATAATAAGGAAATTAAAATGCTTTTAAAAATCCAGAGAAAAGTCTAATTCAAAAAGAAACATGCACCCTAATATACATTCAAGCACTATTTACAACAGCCAAGACATGGAAGCAACCTAGACGTTTATAAAGTATTGAATGGATAAAGATGTGATATATATATATATACTGAAATATTATTCAGCCATTAAAAAGAATGAAATAATATCATTTGCAGAACATGAATGGATGTAGAGATTAGCATATTAAAAGAAGTCAGACAGAGAACGACAAATATCATGCATCGCTTAAATGTGGAGTCTCAAATACGGTAAAAATGAACTCACAAAACAGAAATAGACTCACAGACATAGAAAACAAGTTTATGGTTAACCAAAGAGGAAAGGGATTGGGGGAGGGATAAACTAGCATATTAATTCCATATATGTTTGGAATTAACATATACACACTGCTATACATAAAATATATAAACAACAAAGACCTGCTCTATAGCACAGGGAACTACACTTAATATCTTGTAATAACTAATAATGGAAAATAATCTGAAAAAAATATATATATATACACACATATGTGTGTGTATTTATGAAACTGAATTACCATGCTGTATACCTAAAACTAATACAACATTGTATTACCTATACTTCAATTAAAAAAAAAATAAAAGGAATAGGAAGAAAACTGAAGATATCTCCTCAAAACAAAAGAAAATACAGAGAGATATCTATTGGGGTCACTAGATTATCAGGTCTCAGAGGATGACTTGGCAGGTAGTGCTTGGTTTGAACAGGTAAGGAAACTGGACCATAACTGACTACTATTAGACAAAATACACACACAGGCACTCAGACACATATTCATACACTCAGACACATATTCACACACATATACTCATGCACAAAGACGCACAAATTCCCACACAGGAACACATACATATATGCACAAATATACATATGTCTGCACACACAAGTATGCATGCATGCATGCACGGAGTCACACAGACACAGATACAGATACATACCCAATTAAGTTATTCAAGTCTTAGAACCAATAAAAAGACTTTTCCCCTTATTTTTAAACTCTTAAATAGAGGTTTATCTAAAGTGCTTAAGTAAGACTGGTGATTTGGCCTCCCAAATTGTGTGGAGCTTTCAGATGCAGATAAGTTAGTCTCTAAGTACTAGGTTGAGGACAGGTGTAGCACTGTATAATTTTTCTTCTGAAGAGCTACAAACACTTCTGATCACATCTCATGTTGTTGTATCCAGGAGAAAACAGATATTATTCTTCCTGCTTTTCTAGAGGGAAACTGGAACATACTTTGTAAGTCAATCAGCCCTGAGTTGCAATGTTGGTGCTACTCTTAACTGATGGTAAACTGGGCACTGTTGGTTTTGTTTATTTCTGTGGATAAAGACTATAGCTGTGTAAGCTGACTCTCCTCCTGAATGTAAGCAGGTAACTTTCTTAATATGGAAATAGAAGCAGGTCTTCAGTCAGACAATTTTGTAAACAGACGGTAGACCTGCTTCCTGCAACTTTTGTTGCCTGCTCGTGGGGAACTGGGTGAACACACCCCTGAGGGACTTCTTGGAATCTGAGCTCTGGTCTATTATAAGTAACACAGGAGCAATGTGATCCTCAGGTCCTTTCAAAGAAGCAAGCGCTGCATGCTCTGCATAGTCAGGGCATCAAAACTTCAGAGCCACTTTGCCTGCACTGAAGCAGCAGGCAGCTGGGAACTACCTACGGCTTCTGTCACCTCTACAAGAGAGGAGCTCTTGATCTGTTTGTCAGTGAGATCCAGAAATTCTTTGCTGTCTGAGGATGATGGCTGATTCCAAGGTACAGAATTGACTGGAGTCACAACTCACGTGTTCCTCATCTGTTGCCAGCATCCAGGGGCACGGTCTACTCATGCATGCCTCAGGCTGCTAAGCCAGTGCTTCATCCTCCCCCGAAGAAGCCTGGGCCCAACTGGGGCTCCCAATCCTTCCTTTCGCCTGAGTTTTCTATGTGTAAGGGGTGACTCTGTGAGGCTCTTGGCTCTGGTTGTTTCTTTCTGTCTCTTCATAGAAATCCCACCTGCATTAGGGTGTAAAGCATTATCACAGAAAGTTTGCTATTTGGTTGGAGTCGTTTGAACACATATAAGAATAATGGTGGAACTGACATCGGAGATGCAAGAAATCATCATTGATGTGCAAAGATATCAGGGTACACAAAGGATTTTGCTGGTGTTGGAGCATTTGTTCCACACCAGGCTGACGAGGTTCAGTTCCAGGGGTGAGATGACTGAGAATAGGTCTGAACAGAGCCAGAAGCACACATGGAGGGATGCGTTGTTGTTGTTCAGTTGCTCAGTTGTGCCCAGAGTTTTGCATCCTATGGACTGCAGCACGCCAGTGTTCCCTGTCCTTCACTATTTCCTATAGTTTGCTAAAACTCATGGTCATTGAGTCAGTGATGCCATCCAACCATCTCAGCCTTTGTCTCTCACTTCTCCTTCTACCCTCAATCTTTCCTAGCATCAGAGTCTTTTCCAATAAGTCAAGTCTTCACGTCAGGTGGCCAAACTATTGGAGCATCAACTTTAGCATTAATCCTTCCAGTGAATATTCAGGGTTGATTTCCTTTAGGATTGACTGGTTTGAGCTTCTTGCTGTCCAAGAGACTATCAAGAGTCTTCTCTAGCACTACAGTTTGGAAGCATCAATTCTTTGGTTCTTAGCCTTCCTTATGGTCCAAATCTCACATCTGTACATGACTCCTAGAAAAACCATAGCTTTGACTATTTGGACCCTTGTTGGTAAAGTGATGTCTCTGCTTTTAAATACACTGTCTAGGTTTGTCATAGCTTTTCATCCTAACAGCAAGTGTCTTTTATTTCATGGCTGCAGTCACCACCTGTAGTGGAGTCCAAGAAAATTAAGTAGTCACTGTTTTCATTTTTCCTCTTCAATTTGGAGGGATGTGAGAGCTGATCAAAGAGCACAGAGCCTGTGGGCTGGTTCCAGGCCTCCTGCTTCTGAGACAGTGACCCATGGACTTTAATTGTGGCCTTTATGAATGAGAACAGTGAAACTTCAACCTGTCTTTATTTTCTCCTCTTTCCCTATCTTGGTTTCAGGAGATGGCAGAAGAGAGGACATTGAAATACAGAAAGAAGTCAGGCTGGGTGTGGGGCCACGTGCCCTCTTCCCTGTGAGCATCTCTGCTCTCCATATCAGTGGAAGGTGGGAAAGGAGTGTAACACATTTCTCAACTAAAGAGAGAACAAAGTAACTATTTCCTAATCATTCACAAATTCTCTCTCCTTCAATTTTTTTTCCCCCAGTGATGGCTGATATAAGCAAATGAAAACTGAATATGCTCCCCTCTATGAAGTGAAGTGAAGTCGCTCAGTTGTGTCTGACTCTTTGCGACCCCACGGACTGTAGCCTACCAGGCTTCTTCCCTCTATACAGTCAGCAAAAACAAGACCAGGAGCAGACTGTGGCTCCAATCATCAGCTCCTTATTGCAAAATTCATGTTTAAATTGAAGAAAGTAGGGAAAACCACTAGACCTTTCAGGCATGACCTAAATTAAATCCCTTATGATTATACAGAAATGGTGATGAATTGATTCAAGCGATTACATCTAGTCGACAGAGCAACTGAAGAACTATGGATGGAGGTTCATAGCATTATATAGGAGGCAGTGATCTAAAACAACCCCAAGAAAAAGAAACGCAAGGACATAAAGTGGTTGTCTGAAGAGGCCTTACAAATAACTGAGAAGAGAAGAGAAATGAAAGGCAAAGGAGAAAGGGAAATATACCCAACTGAATGCAGAGTTCTAGAGAATAGCAAGGAGAGATAAGAAAGCCTTCTTAAGTGAACAATGCAAAGAAATAGAGGAAAACAATAAAATGAAAAAGACTAGAGATCTCTTTAAGAAAACTGGAGGTACCAAGGGAATATTTAATGCAAAGATGAGCACAATAAATGACAGAAACAGTAAGGGTCTAACCGAAACAGAAGAGATTAAGAAGAGGTTGCAAAAATACACAAAAGAACTATACAAAGAAGGTATTAATGACCCCGATAATCATGATGGTGTGATCACTCATGTAGAGAAGGACATCCTGGAGCATGAAGCCAAGTGGGCCTTAGGAAGCCTCACTATGAACAAAGCTAGTAGAAGTGATGGAATTTCAGCTGAGCTATTACAAATCTGAAAAGATAATACTGTTAAAGTGCTGCACTCAATATGCCAGCAAATTTGGAAAACTCAGCAGCGGCCATAGGACTGGAAAAGGTCAGTTTTCATTCCAATCCCAAAGAAAGGCAGTGCGAAAGAATGCTCAAACTACTGTACAATCACCCTCATTTCTCATGCTAGCAAAGTAATACTCAAAATCTTCAAGCTATGCTTCAACAGTACATAAGCCAAGAGCTTCCAGATGTACAAGCTATATTTATACAAGGCAGAGAAACCAGAGATCAAATTGCTAATATCCCTTGTGTGATAGTCACTCAGTTGTGTCCAACTCTTTGTGTCCCCATGGACTACTGTAACCCACCAGGCTCCTCTGTCAATGGGATTCTCCAGGAAAGAATACTGGAGTGGGTTGCCATGCCCTTCTTCAGGGGATCTTCCTGACCCAGGGATGGAACCTGGGTCTCCCACATTGTGGGAACTAAACAAAGGAGCCTGCCTCCTGAGAAACTTGTATGCAGGTCAAGAAGTAACAGAACTGGACATGGAACAATGGATGGTTCAAAAATGGGAAAGGAGTACATCAAGGCTATATATTTGTCACCCTGCTTATTTAACTTATATGCAGGGTATATCATGTGAAATATTGGTCTGGATGACTCACAAGTTAGAATCAAGATTGCTGGCAGAAATATCAACAAATTCAGATGTATGCAGATGATGCCACTCTAATGGTCGAAAGCAAAGAGCCTCTTGGTGAAGGTGAAAGAGGAGATCGAAAAAGCTGGCTTAAAACTCAACATTTAAAAAACTAAGATCATGGCATCTGGTCCCATCACTTCATGGCATATAGAAGGGGAAAAGGAGAAACAGTGATAGATTTTATTCTCTTGGGCTCCAAAATCACTGTGGAAGGTGACTTCACCACAAGATAAAAAGACATTTGCTCCTTGAAGGAAAGCTATGACAAACCTAGACAGTGTATTTAAAAGTAGAGTCATCACTTTGCCAACAAAGTCCATATCTTAAAAACTATGGTTTTTCCAGTAGTTATGTATAGATGTGAGAGTTGGACTGTAGAAAGGGTGAGTACCAAAAATTGATGCTTTCAAACTGTGGTGCTGGAGAAGACTCTTGAAAGTCCCTTGTACTGCAGGAAGTTCAAACCAGTTAATCCTAAAGGAAATCAATCATGAATATTCAATGAAAGGACTGATGCTAAAGCTCCAGTACTTTGGCTACCTGACGCAAAGAGCCAACTCATTGGAAAAGACCCTGATGCTGGGAAAGACTGAGGGCAAGAGGAGAAGAGGGTGACAGAGGATGAGATGGTTGGAAGGCATCATTGACTCCATGGCCATGAGTTTTAGCAAAGTCCGGGAGATAGCAAAGGACAGGGAACACTGGTGTGTCACAGTACATAGGGTCACAAAGAGTTGGATACAAATGAGCGACTGAACAACAACAAATGAAGTGCTTCTATCCCTACAAGTTTATATATATATAATCTGAGCATGTAGGATATTAATAATAGGAATATACAAAGTATGACTACATTTCATAAGTCAGTTTTGTGGAGCCAATAAAACTGAAGAGTTGATATCACAGTGGGGATTGGTAAGGCAAGTGCCTCTAAGCTGCTGTGATGAAGTGAAGTTTGCTTCTGTCAGTAGCAGCATTACCATGATCATATAGTGGTTTCTACTCTGCATTATGTGTTGCAGCATAAATATCAGTGATAGATCTGCTTGCAAACACACAAACACACGTACATGTGTGTACACACTCCATTTCTTTTTTTACTTTCATATAAGGGTAAAGATTATTTAACTAGAGAGATTTTTTTGAAATATTTCTTAAAAGTTTACGATGGCCATTGAGTGCCTGCTGAGCTCACGTCTCAGTGGGTGTGTCTTACAGTAGAGACGGTCTGTCAGGTGTGTGAGATTCCAGGTGTCAGCACAGCAGCAGCCTTCAGCAGATAATTGGTGCATTCAGAGGCCTGTGCAGCTCACATGTTTTCCCTCAATGGCATTTATCATCTCTCAGTTAAAACACCTGCCTTAACCCACCCTTCTTGCCAATCTAGTGCTTGAAAGGAGCCCAGGATAATCATTTCGGGGGACCCATCTATGCCCAGATTCTGGTCTTTAGAAGCATCTCCAGAATTGGGGATTAGCCAATTCTGAACATTCTCCAGGCTTCCCAAGTCTGTCAGTGGTAAAAAATCTGACTGTCAGTGCAGAAACACAGGAGATGTGGGTTCAATCCCTGGGTCAGAAAGATCCCATGGAGAAGGGAAGGGCAACCCACTCCAGTATTCTTGCATAGAATATATAATGGACAGTGGAACCTGATGGGCTACAGTCTGTGGGATCACAAAGTGTCAGACACCACTGAGCAACAGAGCATGTATGCACTGAACATTCTGTAGTGATGCTCCTTTGATAAATTTGATCCAAAAAACAAGGCCAATATTGCCCTATATATCTATTTCCTCCAGGGCAGGCAGTGACTTCAATTTTCATGCCCTCATATCTAGCATTTCCCAGGATTGCTAGATAAAATTATTCTGAAAGAAGTGCAGTATAACTTAAAAATTAAACACTGATCTTTTGGAATATGGCTGTGCTATTCCCACAGGTCCTGGACATTTGCAACAGCCTCCTGGCCACTCTCCTGCCTGTTCTGCTTGCACTTCCTGGCCACCCTGAAACCCACCCTGGAAGTCTACCAAATATAAGACAGGACACATGTGGAGCATTGTTAAACAAAATACTATTTCTGGAGGTGTGGCCAAGATAGCAGAGTAAGGAAACCCTGAGCTTACCTTCTCCCATGGACATATAACAATTATAGCTGTTTACAGAGCAGCCCTCAATGGGAGAAATCTGAAGACTAGCAGAAAAGATTTTCCATATCAACAGGATAGGTAGGAGAGGCAGAGATATGGTATAATCAAAACCCACGTAGTTGGGTAGGTGACTCATAAATGGGAGAATAATCACAATTGTGGAGGTTTTTCCTAAGGAGTGAAGGATCTGAGTCCCACATTGGGCCTTCCAGCCCAGGGGTCCTATACCAGGAAGAGAGGCCCCCAGAATGTCTAGCTTCGAAGGCAACCAGAGCTTGAGTATGGGAGAGTTGGAGGGCTATAGGAAACAGAGACTGCACTTTTTAAAAGTTCACAGAATATCTCACAAACTCTGAGAACCAGCACAAAGGCAGTAATTTGAAAGGAGCCTGAATCAAATCTACTTGCTGATCTTAGAGAGCCTCCTGAAGAGAAAGCTGCCAACTGGGACTCCCCTTGAGGACATAGATGCTCCATTTTGGGGAGCTTCTTCTACCACAGGGACATTGGTACTGGTAAGCCTATAAGAACCAAGGACTTACCTGTCCACTGTCAGGCCAGCACCAGACCCAAACTCCCTTTGGTCCCATTGCCTGCCAAGCTGGGACCCAGTCCCTCCCATCAGTGGACTGGAACCAGCTTTAGCTCCCCTAGGCCCCAAGTCAGATGCCCTGGGACCCAACCCTTACCAGCAGCTAACTGGCACCAGTCCAGGGAACCCACAATTTGCATAGGAGACAATAGGAGTCAGTCTTGACCATCAGTGTACTGGTACACATCCCAGGACACACCAGGTCATGTAGTCAGCAGCACCATAACTTGGCCCCACTCACCACTAACCCAGCAGCCACTACATGAGACAGGGTCTGGTAGCCAACCAGCCAGGACAGCCCTGCCTACCAGTGCACTCATAGTAGTTATGGCCTCACCACAACAGAAAGGCCCACACAGGTGACACCTCTATAGATTATAGCTCTGAGGAATAGAGAGGAGTGTGCTTCTGGGTCTTGTAGAATGTTTCTTACATAAGACCACTTCTCTGAGATCAGGAAATGTAACTGACATACCTAATACATAGTAATAAACATAGAGATTTGGACAAAGGAATAATACAAGACCCCAGAAAAAAACAAAACTAAACTAAATGAAATGGAGATAAGCCATCTACCTGAAAGAGTTCAAGGTAATTGCCATGAATATGCTCAATGAACTACTCAGGAGAATAAAGAACAAACTGAGAATTTTAACAGAAAATATAAAGAAGAATCAAACAGAGCTAAAGAATACAATAACTGAAATAAAAATATACTAGAAGGGAAAACAGTAAATTAGATAATAATTTTTCAGTTAATTTATTTTAAAATGTTCTTTGTTGATAGAAAGAAGTTACATACTCAAATGCATTATTTTTAATAAAATTTCTGTTGTTTCTAACTTTTTAATGAATTTGACATCAGACAAATGGTAATTTGAATATAAAGAATTTGGTAAAAGAGTCTGCTTAATGTAAATATAAACAGTCATATTAGTATAGGCCCATCAATAATTTTTTGATAATTTTTTATGTATGGTAAAAGTTAAAGTGGCAAACTGATATTCTGATATAAAAATCAATGGTTTGAGAGTCAATGTGAGACTTTCTTAAAAGACTTTATCAAAATTTTAAGACAAAATTTTTCTGATATTATTGTTTCCTCTAACTTTGCATGCACTCTTTGATAATAATATTTTAGAAGATGTACATAGTCAAAGTGGGTAGGTATAGCCTCTATACAAACAATATATGTTTTAAAGCTTCACATATGCCTGATTTGACCCAAAGTTGTGGAAGTATCATGTGTTAAAGTCTTCTTGTCTTCCTTTCTTTGTTTACAGCTAAAGTAACTTTGTTATTAAAGGATATGCATATATAGAAAAAATTAGATAATACAGAAGAACAGATCTGCGAACTAGAAGAGCGAGTAGTGGAAATCACTAAAACTGAACAGAAGAAGAGAAGAATTAAAAAAAATAAAAATAGTTTTTTTTAAAAAGAACTTTTAAGGGACTTTTTTAAGGGACCTCTGAGACAGCATCAAGCATTCTAACATTCATATTATAGGGGTACCAGAAGGAGAAGAGAATGAGAAGGGGGCAGAAAGGATATTTGAAGAAATAATAGAAAATTAGAAAACTTCCCTGACCTCTGAAAGAAAACATACATCAAGATCCAGGAAACACAGAAAGTCCTGAACAAGATGAACCAAAGAGATCCATCAAGAAAAAGTCTGATTAAAATGAATGAAATAAATAAAGATTAACAGAGACTCTTAAAAGCATTGAGGGAAAAGAAACATGCATATTTGCATACAAAGGAACTCCTATTAGACCATCAGATGACTTTTGAGTAGAAAATTTGCAAGTCAGTAAAAGTGGTAGGATTGCAACCAAAAAAATTCTACCTGGCAAGGTTATCATTCATATTTGAAGGAAAGTATTTTTACAGAGAAGTAAAAGCTAAAAGAGTTTAGAATAGTAAACTGACTTCACAAGAAATGTCAAAGGAGCTTCTCTAAGCAGAAAAGTAAGTACCACATCTAGAAATATGAAAATTATGAAAGAAAAAGCATCACTGATAAAGACACACACAGCCAGTGTAGTAGGTCAGCCACATATAAAGCTAATAGAAAGGTTAAAAGACAAAGTAGTAAAATCATCTATACCCATAACAAGTAGTTAAGGGATACACAAAGCAAAATAATATAAAACATGATGTCAAAAACATTAAACATGGGGAAGATGTAAAACTTCAAGGTTATTAGAATCTATTCATAATTAAAAGATTATTAACTTACTATAATCAGATAGATAAACAGATAAGATAGGGACCTTATGGTTATCACAAACCAAAACCCTTTATAATAGATACACACACACAAGAAAATGAATCCAAACACAACACTAAAGATAGTGAAAGTGAAAATCTGTGATAAAGTAGTCAATACAAATGAAATGAAAAGAAAGTTGGGTAGCAATACTTATACCAGGAAAAGTAGGCTTTAACACATAGACAATAACAAGAAAAAAGAAGTATGTTACACAATGATAAAGGAATAAATTCAATAAGAAGGTATAACAATTGCAGTATCCTATTATAATTTATCATCTTAATATATAAATATATATGCACCTAATATAGGAGCACATAAATACACAAAGCAAATACTAACTAACATAAATGGAGAAATTGACAGTAATACAATGATAGTAGGAGACTTTAACATCCCAGTAATTTCAAAGGACCAATCATCCAGATAGAAAATCAATAAGGAAACACTGACCTTAAACAACACATTAGACCAAATATATATAATATATATATTATATATATATATTATATATATATTATGCATTGATATAAGATACCATGCTCATAGGTTGGAAGAATTAATATTGTTAAAAAGAGCATACTGCACAAGGCAATCTACAGATTCAAGGCAATCCCTATCAAAATAACAATGGCATTTTTCACAGAAGTAGAACAAGTAATTCTAAAATTTGTACAAAAACAAAAGGCTTCAAATAGCCAAAACAACCTTGAAAAAGAACAAAGATGGAAATATCACATTCCCTGATTTCAAGTGATACTCAAATCTACAATAATCTAAACAATATGGTACTGACATTAACGAGCAGACATATAGATCAACGGAATAGAAAAGAGAGTCTAGAAATAAACCCATGCTTACATGGTTGGTCAATTAATCTATGACGCTGGATGTAATAATATCTAATGGAAAAAACACAGTCTCTTCAATACATGGTGTTGGGAAAACTAAACAGCTACATGCCAAAGAATCAAAATGGCTACTTTCTCACAACATACACAAAAATAAAAAATGGGTTAAATGTATTGGAAGACCTGAAATGATAAAACTCCTAGAAGATGTTATGGAGAATACACTCTTTATCATTGATATTAGCAATGTTTATAAAATCTCTTTCCTCAGGCAAGAGAAACAAAACAAAAAATAAACAATTGGAATACATCAAACTAAAACAGTTTTGTACAGAAGAGAAAATTATCAACAAAATGAAAATGCAGCCTAATGAATGAAATAAGATATTTAGAAATGGTATATTTGAAAGGGGTTAATTTCCAAAATATACAAAGAACTCATAAAACGCAACAACAAAAAACCCCAAGTAATTTGATTTAAAATGGGTCAAGGAGCTAAATACATATCTTTCCAGGGAAGACATACAGATTGGTCAACAGACACATGAGAAGATGCTCAACATTGCTAATCATCAGTTAAGTTCTAATGAAAAGAACACTTCACACCGTCAGAATGACTATCATCAAAAATACAACATAGAGAACATGTGTTGTCAAGTACATGGAGAAAAGAGAACCCTTGTTCACTGTTGATGGGTCTGAGTTGATGCAGATGCTATGAAAAACAGTATGGAAGTTCCTCAAAAAATTAAAAGCAGAACTACTATATGATCCAACAATTTCATTTTGGGGGGTTTTCCTGAAGAAAACAAAAACACTAATTTGAAAAGATGCATGCATGTCAATGTTCACATTAGCATTCTTTACAATAGCCAAGATATGAACACAACCTAAATGTTCACCAACAGATAAATGGGTAAAGAATATGCGGTATATATTGTCTTGGCCAAAAAAGTTCATCCATAAGATGTTACAGAAAAACTTGAACAAAATTTTTGGCCAACCCAATATATGCCCAATGAAATACTACTCAGTCATAAAAAAGGAATATTGCCATGTGCAACAAAATTGATGTATCTAATTGGTGTTAGGCTAAGTGAAATATGTCAGATAAAGACAAATACTGTATAATCTTACTTATATGTTGAATATAAAAAACAAAATAAGCAAAACACAACAGAAACAGACTCATAGATACAGAGAACAAATAGAGGGTCACCATGAAAGGGTTTGGACAAAACAGGTGAAGGAGATTAAGAGGTAAAAATTTCTAGTTATTATAATAAATGGGTCATGGGGATATACTGTATAGCATGAGAAATATGGTCAATAACATAGTAACATTGTATGGACATAGATGGTTACTAGATGCATAGTGGTGATCACTTCATAACCTGTGCAAATGTCAAATTGTCTTGTAGTATATCTGAGACTGATATAAAACTGTATTTCAGCTATATTTCAATTAAAAAGTAAAATCTTACTGACATTTGTTAAAGAACTGTAAGGCCAATTTTATTCAAGGAAAGGCCTACTACAATGGGAGAGAGATCAGGGTCCACTCTGAATATGGTGTGAACAAGTGGGAATTTATGATCAAGGAGGAGGATGGGGGTCAGTGGATGAAAAGTCACTATGAGGACCATTAGGGATGAGGGGGGATTCTGGCTAACCCATCCTAACAGGATTCTTGATGAAGGCAGGCCAGGGTGATCGGACATCACCATGGGGTAGGGGGTGGGAGGTAGTGGAGGATGAGGAACCTAGTCAGACATCGAGGGTGATCAGATGTGGACAATGTGGAGAGGGGTGATTAAACAGACTTCCAAGGATTCTTCCTAATGTGGGACAATGCAGAGAACCCAAGTAGAGGCTTAGCTTAAAAAGAGGGATGGGGTGGGGAGGGAGGTGAGGGGGGGATTCAGGATAGGGGGACACAAGTATACCTGTGGCTGGTTCATGTCGATGCATGGTCAAAACCACCAGAATATTGTAAAGTAGTTAGTCTCCAATTAAATAAATTGGTTTTTTAAAAGAAGAGCTCCAAAAATCCTGGGTAAAATTTGGCCAAAGAGAGAGTATGTCACCTCCCTGCTGTGTACCTCCACCCTCTGCCTTGAGTCTTGGAATCTTCATTTTATATCCATAATGGAAAGTGGGAAAGTGTGTTCTTGTGCAGCAGACTGTCATGGGGATTCCTCCAATATCAGGCTGCAAGAGAACAAAGGGCCCACGCCTTTTAAGAGAGAACAAACTTTCTGAAAACACTTGCCAAGGAGGCAGCAGAACCTGTTCTCTGTCCTCAGATGGACCCAGAAGGGAGGGTTGTGTGGTGAGAAAGGTAAGGGAAAGTCTGTGTAGAGAAGCTGCAGAGTACCTTGCCTTTGCATGGACTGTTTTCCCCAGCACCTGCCAACTGAGGGGTATTTAAGAGAATCCCTGGAAAACAGGGTATATGCACTCCTGAGCTGTCGTCTAACACTGGCTTGGTGAAATCTGTCAGGAATGAGCTAGGGGCATTCTGAGGGCAGAAGGGGGAGGCTGAATGGCATGACTCCTGAGAGCAGACAGAAATCATGGATGTGCCTTTGGGAGGCATCCTGAGAGAGGGTGCCCAACAGTCAGGGACAACCCTATGTAGTCCTTGACTCTATTAGGGTCTTAGGGGCATAGGGCCATCTTCTGAGAAGCTGCTGGAGCTCCCAATAACAAAGACTCAAATCAAACAGACAGTGAGAAGAAAGGTGGGTGCCAAGTCTGGAAGATGGGGAATGAAAAGTTGTTGTATAATAGATACAGAGTTTCAGCTTGAAAAAATGGAAGTGTTCTACAGATGGATATTGGTGATGGTTGCAGAGCCATGTGACTATACTTAATGTCACCTAAGTGGCACCAATGTCCAACTGAAACATCACCAGTGAGATAAAAATAAGAAAAGGCATTGCCTTCTCCACTCATCCTCCATCCTGCCCAGTCTTGGGAGACCTAAGCCACACAGGGAATATACCAGAGAGAAAAGGTCAGGCCTTGGGTCCAGCCTAGGGTGGATTCTAAGAGTCAGTCTTGAAACTGGTGGTCAGGGAACACTGCCTCAAAAAAGGCAGGACATCCAGTCCAATATAACGATATATATTGTAGCAAAATGCACAAGTCCACCTAAAGCAAAATGTTTGGATAAAATGGCAAAATACATTACCTGAAATGTTATTTGGCCATTTAACATTTTTAATTAGACCTATATCTCTTGAATTATAGGATGTTTTTTGCTGTGAAGTAAAGAAGGTACACAGATTATCTTTCAATCAATCAATCAATCATCTACCTTATGATTCTTTTTCTATAAAACTCAACAAAGACAGATGTTTGCCATTGATGTACATGTGTTTACACATTTGTATTAATATATGAGGTACAGGGCATACTGAAAAGTATGTAATACTGGTTCTGTGATGGTGTTAAAAGGGTGAAGGAGAGAGACAAAAAATAAAGAGACTGAAGCAAAATGAAGAAACATAAGTGTGAACAATGTTAACTAAAACTGCCGATTATAGTAAGTCTATCTAGTAACTTTCTTTACAGATATAAAAATGCATATCCACTATAAATTAGAATAAAACATAGGAAAAAGAGATTCAATTAAAGGATAGGATTATAGACTTCTGGGACTTTAAAATTTTAATAAAATTTATTTTGATTTTTTTTTGAAGTTTATTTATTTTTTTTAATTAATTAATTTATTTATTTTTAATTTTTACTTTACAATTCTGTATTGGTTTTGACATAGATTGACATGAATCCACCACAGGTGTACATGCGTTCCCAAACATGAACCCCCCTCCCACCCCCCTCCCCACAACATCTCTCTGGGTCATCCCCGCGTGTCTGCCCCAAGCGTGTCATATCCTGCATCAGACATAGACTGGCATTTCGATTCTTACATGATATTATACATGTTTCAATGCCATTCTCCCAAATCATCACACCCTCTCCCTCTCCCTCTGAGTCCAAAAGTCCGCTATACACATCTGTGTCTTTTTTGCTGTCCTGCATACAGGGTCATCATTGCCATCTTCCTAAATTCCATATATATGTGTTAGTATACTGTATTGGTGTTTTTCTTTCTGGCTCACTTCACTCTGTATAATCGGCTCCAGTTTCATCCATCTCATCAGAACTGATTCAAATGTATTCTTTTTAATGGCTGAGTAATACTCCATTGTGTATATGTACCACAGCTTTCTTATCCATTCATCTACTGATGGACATCTAGGTTGTTTCCATGTCCTGGCTATTATAAACAGTGCTGCAATGAACATTGGGGTACATGTGTCTCTTTCAATTCTGGTTTCCTCTGTGTGTATGCCCAGCAGTGGGATTGCTGGGTCATAAGGCATTTCTATTTGCAATTTTTTAAGGAATCTCCACACTGTTCTCCATAGTGGCTGTACTAGTTTGCATTCCCACCAACAGTGTAGGAGGGTTCCCTTCTCTCCACACCCTCTCCAGCATTTATTGCTTGCAGATTTTTGGATCGCAGACATTCTGACTGGTGTGAAGTGGTACCTCATTGTGGTTTTGATTTGCATTTCTCTAATAATGAGTGATGTTGAGCATCTTTTCATGTGTTTGTTAGCCATCCGTATGTCTTCTTTGGAGAAATGTCTATTTAGTTCTTTGGCCCATTTTTTGATTGGGTCGTTTATTTTTCTGGAATTGAGCTGCAGGAGTTGCTTGTATATTTTTGAGATTAGTTGTTTGTCAGTTGCTTCATTTGCTATTATTTTCTCCCATTCGGAAGGCTGTCTTTTCACTTTGCTTATGTTTTCCTTTGTTGTGCAGAAGCTTTTAATTTTAATTAGATCCCATTTGTTTATTTTTGCTTTTATCTCCAGTATTCTGGGAGGTGGATCATAGAGGATCCTGCTGTGGTTTATGTCGGAGAGTGTTTTGCCTATGTTCTCCTCTAAGAGTTTTATAGTTTCTGGTCTTACATTTAGATCTTTAATCCATTTTGAGTTTATCTTTGTGTGCGGTGTTAGAAAGTGATCTAGTTTCATTCTTTTACAAGTGGTTGACCAGTTTTCCCAGCACCACTTGTTAAAGAGATTGTCTTTACTCCATTGTATATTCTTGCCTCCTTTGTCAAAGATAAGGTGTCCATATGTATGTGGATTTATCTCTGGGCTTTCTATTTTGTTCCATTGATCTATATGTCTGTCTTTGTGCCAATACCATACTGTCTTGATGACTGTGGCTTTGTAGTAGAGCCTGAAGTCAGGCAAATTGATTCCTCCAGTTCCATTCTTCTTTCTCAAGATTGCTTTGGCTATTCGTGGTTTTTTGTATTTCCATACAAATCTTGAAATTATTTGTTCTAGTTCTGTGAAAAATATTGCCGGTATCTTGATAGGGATTAAAACATATTTAAATATAAGAGAAAAGTTACAAAAACAGAGTTCTCATATACCCTTCCCTGAGTTCCCCTCATCACTAATATATTTCATATCATGGCTCACCTATCAAAACTAAGAAATTGACATTGGTATATTACTATTAAGTGGACTGTGGATTTTATTTGGATTTCACCAGTTTTTAAAATTAACATCTTCTTTCAGTTCCAGGATCCCACCCCAGAGTACCACATCTCATTTGTTGTCTATGTTATGATGACTTTTTAAAACTTAACTGTGTTGTGATATCATCGTAGCTTCTCTATTATCTTTAGGGTTTCAACATTTACCCCAATATAAGTTTGCAATAAAGTAGAACATACTTCAGTGATTTGATTGTGTTTAGTTGGGTTGCTTTTTTGCAAGATACACAAGTTCATTCTTCATGGGCTTCAATCTCCTTTTCTAACGAGGTCAGGCTTCCTATGTACCTTCCCGGTACTGCAGCCACTCAGCCCAAGTTGCACCGTGCCAATACCACTCTTGTTTCCTGCCTTACATTTGTGCTAATCTGTCTGTCAAGGTCCTGGGCCAAGCCTTTCCGGTTGATCCTGAGCTAGGCTAGATCTTTTCTCTAGGACTCGACCTTACCCCGCAGATTCACCAGCCCCACAGAGCATGTGTGGAGTTCTCCTCCCTATCTGGGAGTGTATGACACAGGGTGCTGTCATATTTATGCCTGGCACCCCTGGTGCCCAGCTCAGTTACTTGAACCATACTGAGTGATAGAAGGACATAAGGAAAAAAGAGGAAAAAGTCAAATGAGGCCCATCTCCCACATGTTCTCTGTCCTGTTACTATTATCCTCAGTCAGCAATGGGGCCAAGACATCTGTGAAAATAACCTACATTCATAGCAGCATCGTTTACGGTAGCCAAAAAGTTGAAATGGCCTAAATGTCCAACAATGAATAAACAAAATATAGCACATGCTAAGAGTCAGTCTTGAAACTGTGGTGGTCAGGGAACACTGCCTCAAAAGAGATAGGACATCCAGTCTAATATAACACATATAATGATATATATTGCAGCAAAATGTACAAGTCTACCTAAAGCAAAATGTTTGGGTAAAATGGCAAAATACATTACCTGAAATGTATATATATATACATTATGAGTGAGTGAGTGAGTGAAGTCGCTCAGTCGTGTCTGACTCTTTGCAACCCCATGGACTGTAGCCCACCAGGCTCTTCCATCCATGGGATTCTCATATATATATATATATAAAATATACATTATATATATATATTATATACATTATATATGCATTATATGTACATTATATATACATTATATATACACACAAATTTTATATATATATATAAATTATAAATATATATAAATATATATATATATAATTTGTGTATATATATATATATATCTCCAAGATATAGCCATAACAAAAAATGACACATGCTACAACATGGATGAACCCTGAGGACATTATGCTAAGTGAGCTAAGCCAACCACAGAAGGCCTGCATAATTCCAGCTGTATGAGGGACCCAGAGTAATCAAATTCATAAAGTAGAGTGTTAGGTGCCAGGGGCTAACGGCAGGAGTTAGTGTTTACTGGGGACAGAGGTTCAGTTTGGGAAGATGAAAAATTTCTGAAGACAGACAGTGGATAGTGGTTGATGGTTCCACCAAACTGAACACTTGCAAAAGGTTAAAATAGTAAATTTTATGTCATGCATATTTTATCACAAATAAAAAAGCAAAGTGTCTGTAAAAATAATCTTTGGACCCTGGTTTGCAAGGTGACTAAGCACTCTCTTGTCCTCCTTTGTGACTGAAGACAGAAAATTAATCTTTTAAAGTCTGTTAGGTGCAGACCCCCAGGTGACAGGAGACACAAAAAGATCCCTGGCGACTGGTGAGCTTCCGTTTGTGCTGTGACAACAAGGAGGAAGTGACAGAAATGACAGCCAATAATGGGATAAAAACCTCATGAAAAGGAAAAATTGGAGCACCTAAGTCTGGGAAGACAATGAAAGAAAAACTATGACTCGTTCCCAGAAACATCGGCCTCCTTCTGCTGTGCGCCTGAAGGCAGAGGATAATTTTAATCAACCCCCAAAGCCTTGGAGAAAGGCAATGGGGTGATTCACCCAGAAACTGTACAGTGTCCCTGCGGGTACAAGCACGTAAACAAATCAGCACTGGAACCACACATCTAGTTCTAATTCACTGATGCTCGGCAGTATTGTAAGAGTCATCACTCAATATTTCCTTTTCAAAAGACTAATCCTGTTTAAAAAAAAAAAGCAGAAAAGTAGATTAAGGAAGCAGTAGGATGGAGCATGGGCTGTGAATAAAACGCAAGCGGTAAGTATTTTGAAACCGAGGTACAGTGTCAGGCACTCACTCAAGATTGGTGTGTAGGCGTTAAAATTGCATGTCTATTTCTCATGAGCTATTTATTGATGTTAATGAGAGTATTTAAATGAGAATGAAAGAATAACTGGAGGAGGTTTCTAGGACTGTTTAAAATCTAACACAGCGGTTTTAGTTTGTTTCTGCCTAAGAAATCTCAATGACTTTGAACTGGCAAATCTTTATTATTCAGTGTTCTGGTTCAAGGTCTCAGAAGTTGCAGTCTGGGTGTTGAAGGATCTCCAGTTCTCTCAGAACTAGAGGGAAAGGGGAGGCTCTTCTTCCCAGCTCACTCCCATAGCTCTGAGTAAGATTCTGGGCTTTGCACATGTTGAGTTGAAGCCCTTTGTTCTTTGCCGGCTGGAGCTGTCAGTTCTTTGCCAAGGGGCCTCTCAAGAGGCAGAACACATCAGAATAGCTGGCTTCCTGCAGATTGAGTAAGCAAAATGCAAAAGAATGTGTGGGAGATAGAACATGGGGTCTTCTGTACCCTCACTATGGAAGTGACATCCCATCTCTTTGTAGAGGAAAGTGACTAGGTCCAGCTCTCATGCATGGAAAGGAGATGATACAGGGCTGTGTATTTCAGCAAACCCTATGGTCCTTTTTGCAATCTGCCCATCAACATCAAGATGAGGAAGGATGCTACTTGACATCCTTGAAAATAAAGGCTCACAGTGAGTTTTAGCAGCTGTAAAATGCCTTGGGACTTGGCTTCCTTCTTTTCTGACAAGGAACGGCCCTGTGAATGTAGGGGCTACCTTATTTAATGGTTGGAGGAGAGGCAGTGAGTAGGGATAGATCTAGGTTCCTATCAGCGTGGTCCTCCTGAGCGAGCCCTGACCTGACCAGGGCAAAGTCCTCTCTAGAGAGCAGGGACAAAGGCAGGTTTTTGTCTCCACCAGGAGCTGGCATCTCTGGTTTCCAAGGGTGGCCCAGGATTTCTTCAAGGGAAAAGGTTCAAGGAATGGGAACAGAGGAGAGTGAGTAGAGAAGAGATGTCATCTTCTTTAGTATCAGTTCCTGGATAGAGGCATCCCCTTTCTTGTGTTCAGTAGCTGGGTAGCATGGCCAACAGAGCCTGGCTTGCCTATCCTGGGTTTTTAGTTAAGAGGCAGCAGCTACCGTAAGCCAGGCACAGGCTGAGTACTCTCCCTGTGTCACCTCACTTACCCCCCAACAAGACCGCTATGGAGGGGTTGCTGTTTCACCTCCAGTTTTAAATCCAGGAAAACTGAGGCTGCAAGATTGAGTTATCTGCTGGAGGACCTGGGACCAGCAAGTGGCAAAACCCAGATTTTATGGCTTATCTGGACCCAAAGTCTTCAATTCTCTGTTTATAAAAAATCCTAAGAGAGGTGGCTAGATTGGCTATTTCCGAAGCCAGATGTCACTTAATATTAGACAGTCGCCCATCAGTTCCGTCTATGTGCAGCCTTACGGCTCTCCAAGGGCATGCTCTTCTCTGGCTAGCAGCCATATTCACTAAGGCTGTGACTCTCAGCTGAAGGACCGTGACTTCAGAGGATTAGGGGTTTGTCCAGGGAGTAAATGAGAGATGTCAAGTTGGAGTGGCCCTCCTGGAATCCCAGAGGTTTCCACAGAAAGGCATCCCTCCAGGGAGGCTGTTATACCCCATTCTTACTTCTGGTTGGTCACAGCAGTGCTTTGAGGGCTGCAGAAGGATCCCTTCATGTGCTCGGGTGGGTATATCTGTCAACACACCACCAAACTGTACAGATGTGAAACACACAGTGCAAATGAACTTGTGACCTGGATACAATGTTAAAAGAAAGGGTTGCTAGAGATTTAAGGGAGATCTAAGTTATGACCAACCTAGATAGTATATTCAAAAGCAGAGACATTACTTTGCCGACTAAGGTCCATCTAGTCAAGGCTATGGTTTTTCCTGTGGTCATGTATGGATGTGAGAGTTGGACTGTGAAGAAGGCTGAGCATCGAAGAATTGATGCTTTTGAACTGTGGTGTTGGAGAAGACTCTTGAGAGTCCCTTGGACTGCAAGGAGATCCAATCAGTCCATTCTGAAGGATATCAGCCCTGGGATTTCTTTGGAAGGAGTGATGCTAAAGCTGAGGCTTCAGTACTTTGGGCACCTCATGCGAAGAGTTGACTCATTGGAAAAGACTCTGATGCTGGGAGGGATTGGGGGCAGGAGGAGAAGGGGATGACCGAGGATGAGATGGCTGGATGGCATCACGGACTCGATGGATGTGAGTCTGAGTGAACTCCGGGAAATGGTGATGGACAGGGAGGCCTGGCATGCTGCAATTCATGGGGTCGCAGAGTCGGACACAACTGAGTGACTGAACTGAACTGAACTGAAGGGATAGCTGTGGGAGAAGGCAATGGCACCCCACCCCAGTATTCTTGCCTGGAAAATCCCATGGATGGAGGTGCCTGGTGGGCTGTAGTCCATGGGGTAGAGACTGAGTGACTTCACTTTCACTTTTCACTTTCATGCATTGGAGAAGGAAATGGCAACCCACTCCAGTGTTCTTGCCTGGAGAATCCCAGGGATGGTGGAGCCTGATGGGCTGCCGTCTATGGGGTCACACAGAGTCGGACACGACTGAAGCGACTTAGCAGCAGCAGTAGCAAGGGATAGCTGTGGCTTACATTTATGCAATAGAAATTGTTCTTTCATATCTATCAATTCCCAGTGGGTAAGCATGGTCAAGCAGGGACAGGCTTTTTCTGTAACTGTAACTGGAACATTGCACAAACTCTTCCTAAAAGATATGATCACAATCCACTTTGTGTTCATTTTCTGTGGCCCCTAAGAAATTTATACCAGGGGGATAGATTTTCCCTACTCCTGGAGGAACCAGCTAGTCCCCTGACCTCTCTGTTCCCTTTCACCTAATGGATGATCCTAGGGTGGGTGGCATCAGGCACACTGTCTTAGTGTCTCCTTCACACCTAAACTGCCCACTCCCAGACTGGAGTCAGTCACCACCTCCACCTCCATTGGCCCACCTAGCACTATGGGCCAGCTGCTTGCAGAAGGAACCCTATATCTGCTGCTCCCCTCCCTTCCTCTTATTTTTCTCTTTCCTCCAGTCAACTTTGGGCTTCCCTGATAGCTCAGTTGGTAAACAGTTTTGGCCCCTCCAGAGTGAGCCTGGGGAAGGGGAGGAAGGAAAGAAAATGCAGTCTGATGCGTGGATTCATTTTCCATCTGCTGAGGTGGTACGGTTGGGATTGTCCCCAAGGCAATTTTCGGCAGTTCTCCCAGTGCTATTTCACTGCTGGGCTCCACAGCTGTGGTTTTCAAGGTGGGGCGGTGCCTCTCCTCGTCTGGCAGCTGCTCCCCCCAGGCTCTGGTTTGCCAGGTGTCCACTGTACTTGCTAACTCTTGCCTTCAGCAAACTGGACCCTTTACAAATGATCTTTCTAGGTCGACTTAAGGCATCTCAAGACAGGCCCTCTCTCCCCCAAATGCCACATTAATTCCACTATGAGTGCTGAGATCCTTTAACTTGCCTAAGCAGGGGAGGGGTGCCCAACTCTTTGTGACCCATGGACTGTAGCCTGCCAGGCTCCTCTGTCCATGGAATTCTCCAGGCAAGAATACTGGAGTGGGTTTCCATTTCCCTCTCCAGGCAGGAGAGGGTTATTTCCTGCTTTGGTAGATAGCCTCCAGGGTGACCTGAAATGATCTTGGCTCCTGGAACTCATATGCTTGTGAAAAACCCTCCTGCTGAATGTAGGCTGGACCTAATGATTCACTTCTAACCAAGAGAATGGCTCAGAAGGTAAAGAATCTGCTTGCAGTGCAGGAGACCCAGGTTCGATCTCAGGTTGGGGAGCATGCACTGGAGAAGGGGATGGCAACCCCCTCCAGTATTCTCGCCTGGAGAATTCAATGCATAAGAGGAACTGGGGGATACAGCCCATGGGATCGCAAAGAGTTGGACACAACCGAGCGACTATCACTTTTGCTTTCACTAACAGATAGGATAGACAAAGTGATAGAATGTCACATGTTAGATGGGGCTTTACAAGGACTATGACTTCAATCTTTTTTCACTCATCTTTCCTGGAGATTCATCAAGTTGATGCTGTATCAATAATCCCTTCCTTTTTGTTGCTGAGTAGTGATCCATGGTATGGAAGATTCGTAGTATGTTTAACCATTCATCCATTAATGGATATCAGAGTTATTTCCAGTTTTTGGCTACTACAAGTAAAACTGAATGAACAGAGTTGTGGACACAGTGGCGGAGTGGGGTGGCCAGGGCACGGGAAGGAGAGGGTGGGATGAATGGAGAGAGTAGCTCAGAAGTATATACACTACCATATGTAAAATAGATGGCCAGTGGGAATTTGCTGTATGACTTAGGGAGCTCAAACTGGGGCTCTGTGACAGTCTAGAGGGGAGGGATGAGATGGGAAGTGGGCAAGAGGTCCAAGAAGGAGAAGACATATGTATACCTATAGCTGATTCATGTTGATGTATGGCAGAAACCAACACAGTAGTGTAAAGCAATTATCCTATAATTCACAATAAATTTTAAAAAATACCTGAATGAGCATTTACATGTTTTAAATATTTTTATTGAACTTAAGTCATCATTTCTTGGGATAAACTCCCAGAGGTATAATTTCTGGGTCATATGATAGTTATGTGACTTTTTTTTTTTTTTATGAAATAGCCAAAATGTTTTTTAGAGTGGCTGTTCTATTTTATGTTCCCACCAGCAATGTATGAGTGATCCAGTTTCATTGCATTCTCACCTATATTCAGTAATGTCACCATTAAAAAAAAAATTTAGTCATTCTGATGGTCATATCAGTTCAGTTCAGTTCATTTCAGTCGCTCAGTCGTGTCCTACTCTTTGCGACCCCGTGAATCGCAGCACGCCAGGCCTCCCTGTCCATCACCAACTCCCGGAGTTCACTCAGACTCGCATCCATCGAGTCAGTGATGCCATCCGGCCATCTCATCCTCTGTCATCCCCTTCTCCTCCTGCCCCTAATCCCTCCCAGCTTCAGGGTTTTTCCAATAAGTCAGCTCTTCCCATCAGGTGGCCAAAGTATTTGAGTTTCAGCTTCAGCATCAGTCCTTGCGATGAACACCCAGGACTGATCTCCTTTAGGATGGACTGGTTGGATCTCGTTGCAGTCCAAGGGATTCTCAAGAGTCTTCTCCAACACCACAGTTTAAAAGCAATAATTCTTAGGTGCTCAGCTTTCTTCACAGTCCAACTCTCACATCCATACATGACCACTGGAAAAACCATAGCCTTGACTAGACGGACTTTTGTTGGCAAAGTAATGTCTCTGCTTTTTAATATTCTATCTAGGTTGGTCATAACTTTCCTTCCAAGGAGTAAGCGTCTTTTAATTTCATGGCTGCAGTCACCATCTGCAGTGATTTTGGAGCCCAAAACAATAAAGTCTGACACTGTTTCCACTATTTCCCCATCTATTTCCCATGAAGTGATGGGACCAGATGCCATCGTCTTCATTTTCTGAATGTTGAGCTTTAAGCCAACTTTTTCACTCTCCTCTTTCACTTTCATCAAGAGACTTTTTAGTTCCTCTTCACTTTCTGCCATAAGGGTGGTGTCATCTGCATATCTGAGGTTATTGATATTTCTCCTGGCAAATTTGATTTTACCTTGTGCTTCTTCCAGCCCAGCATTTCTCATGATGTACTCTGCATATAAGTTAAATAAGCAGGGTGACAATATACAGCCTTGACATACTCCTTTTCCTATTTGGAACCAGTCTGTTGTTCCATGTCCAGTTCTAACTGTTGCTTCCTGACCTGCATATAGGTTTCTCAAGAGGCAGGTCTGGTGGTCTGGCATTCTCATCTGTTTCAGAATTTTCCACAGTTTATTATGATCCACACAGTCAAAGGCTTTGGCATAGATGATCATATAGTGATATATTATTGTGATTTTAATGTACATTTCCCTGAAAGCAACATGTTGAACATTTTTTTGTATGCTTATTTGCCATCCGTATACCCTTTGTGGCAAAATGTTTTTTCTTTTCTTTTGCCCATTTTTTCTGAGAATTTTTCAACTGTTCAGTTTTGAGAGTTCTTTATATATACTACATATTAGCCCTTTCTCAGATACGACGTTTGCAAATATTTTCTTCCAGTCTGTAATTTGTCTTCTCACCCTCTTGAGAGAGTCATTTGCAGAGCAAAGGTTATACATTTTGATGAAATCCAGGTTAATTTCTTTTCCTTTTTGCATCATGCTTCTGTGTAAAGTCTAAGAAATTTTTGCCAAGCCTTAGAGCCTGAAGATATTTTCTCCTTTTTTTTTTTTTGGTAGAAATTTTAGGTTTTGTATTCATAAACCATTTTGAGTTTTTTTATATGAGGTGTAAGAATTTAGTGAAGGTTCATGTTTTGTGTAAAGTTGTCCAAAAGAATTCTAGCATATTGGCCAACTTGGTGATGGGATCTCTTGTATTTTTTCCATTTAGTTTTAAGTCTGTGATGAGTTATTTTTATTGAAACTTGGAAATATGGAGATTATACTATGAGAATTTGGAGTTTAAGTCTTCTATTTTAGTTGGCTTTCTGTGATACTGCTCGGTTGGGGAAATGCGAGGGCCTTTTATGATGCCTCTTTAAGCTCAGCCGTAAAGACTCTCGCAAATGCAGAAGACTCAGGAGACACTGGTTTGATCCCAGGGTCAAGAAGATCCTCTGGAGAAAGAAATGGCAACCCGCTCCAGTATTCTTGCTTGGAAAATCTCATGGACAGAGGAGCCTGGCCGGCTACAGTCCAGGGGGTCGCAAAGAGCCGACACAACTGAGAAACAGAACATGCATGCATTATTGCCTGGAGGGGATGGAAGTCAAGGCTTCCCACTTGGTTTTTGCTGGCAGGGATGAGGGTTGTCCACAGTTCTCAGTGGGATTTGGTTAGGAGGAGAGCATTGATCATCTGAAAGTTTCTGTCCTGCCAGCATGAGTCCTCTTGTCCTCTGGGTAGAGACAGAATGATTTTGCTGAGATATTTTTGTCTATATGTTATTCAGCTTCAAGTTGCAGTTGTATGAGGCAAAAAGAAAACCCAGAACCTACTGCCATGTGATCCCCTTTTCCCAGGTTTCTTAGCTGGCCTTCCTTTTGCTCCCCACCTTTGAGAATCTTCTTTGGTTATTATCTATATAAAGTCTAGGGTTTTCAGTTGTAACTAGCGAGAGAAATAGGGAAACATACAGCTACTACATCTTCCTAGAAGCAGAAGTTAAATAAATTTATTTTGAAACCAGGGAAGAAAACCATACAACACTGGTAGCACAGTTTCCAAAAGAGGAGTTTTGAAAGATGTCACAAAGCAGAGAAACTGGAAGATGGCAAAATTCTCCAGTGTACCAATATCAAAACCCGATACACAAGCACATTTCCATTAGGGCATTCTTTTCTGTGGCTGGAGAAATGAAAAGGAATGAGTGAAACTGGAGACTGGGCAATCTATTTGTAAGAGTAAAGTATAATTAGTAAAACCAACAGAGTAAATTAAATTGTTTTGGAGAAGAGATTATAATCATTAAGAGAGCTTAATCTGTTCAAGGTGATGATGTCCTCAAAGGATAGTGAATTTTTACCAGCTTCTATTTCTCCTCTTATCTTTAGCAGAATTTTGTTATTTAATTTATCTGGAAAATATGTTCTGAGAGTTTATATTTACTTACTTTTATTTAATCAGAAGCAAATTGGTTATGCAACAAAGGATAAAACAACTGTTTTACTAGTCGAATAAAAAGAGTGATATTCTGAGCCAAAATAAAAATTTAAATATACATCTTTATGAACTCAGCTTGTTGAGATACTGGCCTTTGACACAAGTGGGAGAAAGTCTAGGTGAGCTAGAAAAGAAAGTGAAAGTGAAGTTGCTCAGTCGTGTCCGACTCTTTGCGTCTCCATGGACTGTGGCTCACCAGGTTTCTGCATCTATGGGATTCTCCAGGCAAGAGCACTGGAGTGGGTTGCCATTTCCCTCTCCAGGGGATCTTCCCCACCCAGGGATCAAACCCAGGTCTCCTGCATTGCAGGCAGACGCTTTACCCTCTGAGCCACAAGGAAAGCCCAGGTGAGCTAGGGCTGGCTGTAATAAAATATCTGGGAGCTTAAGTAAAGGAAATACATGTCCTCACAGTTCTAGAGGTTGAAAGTCTGAGATCAAGAAACCTCTCTCCTTGGCTTGCCTACGACCATCTCCTCCCCACATCTTCCCATGGTCTTCTGTGTGTGCATATCTGTGTTCTACTGTGCTCTTCTTCTAAGGATACTAGTCAGGTTGGATTAGGGCCAACTCTAATGACTTCATTTTAGCTTAATTGCCTCAGTAAAGATCTAATTTCCAAATACCGTCATATTCTGATGTAATGGAGATTAGAACTTCAACATATGAATTTGGGGAGGATACAATTTGTCCATAAATGGGTTAACCTACTTGAGGCCACAACTACATCCCATTTTACCATCTTGCTCATCGTGGGTACCACCAGCTTTGTCTGCCTCTGGCATTCCCGCCGTGCTTGTACCTTTCCTCACCAAAGTGTTTAATCCCTTCACCTTTTCCAAGTTCTGATTTTTTTTTTTCCAGGTGAGAGATGTCTTAGATGATTTTAAAAAATTATTCAGTTACCACTGTAAACAGGATCTTTCTAAAGATGCTCATGTGTCCATATGGCTTCTTTCCCTAACATGGTCTGTGGCCCCATCTCAGTTTGCAGGGCCCACCTGGCCTGCCCTCCCTGTCTATTCTCCTTCTCTCCAGCCAGACATTGCTGTGCACTTTGTCCTGCTGCAACCAGGAGGGAGAGGGATGTATCATTGTCTGCACATTTTCTTGCCCCCTGGCTCTGCATTCGACTCAGTGGTGTTACAGAGTCAAACATTTTTTTCCAACTGACACAATGTTTACATTTCCTTATCAGGGTTACCTGCTTCAACTTCTGCTGCCATGGAAGGTGGGCAAGGTGGGCAAGTGAAAGGTGGGCAAGCAACCTTCCTGCATATATCTCATTCTTGTTAATTCCTGGGTAGTTTTCTACCCGGTAAGTTTAGAAGTTTGCCTCCTCCACTACACTGGAAACTCCACATAGATGTTCATACCTGTCTTTTTATCCCTAAGTGCTCGGCTAAAGTGTTGCCATAGAATATGTCTCAACAGCTGCATCTTCAGTACAGCCTGGACATTCTACCTCTAGAAAAATGCAGCAGGACAAAGTCATGGTAAATTGATCTGTTGCCTTCCCCCTTTTCCACACTTAGGTGAACAATAGACAGTGTTCCCTGAGGAAGAAGGCCCCCTTTGGACACGAACCACAGAAACAAAAGGGCACGGACAGTTTGAGACCCACCCACATGTCAGCATTTGTCATGAGGAGGGCATCAAGGGCAAGGGTTTAATCCCTGCCTGCAGTGTCACGCACTGACTAATAGTAAATTCAAATTTAACCTACTTGCTGCATTGCATTCCTTCACTTGTTGTTGTTCAGTCACTAAGTCGTTGCGTTTCTTTATAGTTTTGCAATGCTTGTAGTTTTTCAATCGAGGGATGAGTTTTCACACATCCAATGTCTCTTCAGCTTTCTTATTTTCTTAAACTTGAAAGACATTTCTCACCTCATGCTCTTTTCTATAAGACCCAGCCTCCCTCTGTCCTTTCCTACCCTCCATATTTCTGCCAGAAGATGCAAATTACTTTCTGATGAGCAGAGTAAATTTGAAATGTTTCAGTTCCAATTCTACCTCTCCCATTGTTACTCAAGGCTTGGGGCTGTTGGGAGTCCCACTATTTCTACTTATTGCCTGAGGGTGAAGACCACAGGCGAGGACTGTGATGAGGGTTCCTAAGGGTCACTGCTCTTAATCTTCAAAGGGGCACTGTGGTTGACCTCATCTTACAGGTGAGGAATGAGTCACATAGAAGCCAAATGGTAGGAAGTCACACAAGCAGGGAATGGCCTTGCTGGGATTTGAACCCATCCTGCTACTGGCTACCAGAGCAATGTCTTTCCAAAGGCACCCAGGTGAACAGAGGTCCCTTCTTCCCACTTTAGAAAGACTGCTTTGCCAGGAATCACATGGAACAAAACAGTTTTTCCTTTCCATTTCTCTCCTTCTCTGTCCTGAAATATACAAAACCAGCAGCTATTCTGCAGGTCTGGGACATGCCTTTGAGGAGTAGGGTGGGGAGGTGGACATAGGCAGAAGATATGAGGCAGGAAATGAGCTCATATTGGAACCTGTGGGAGACAATGGGCCAAGTGAGATAGAAACCTGCGTGCCGAGGCAGGACAGAACAGCAGGGAATGACAAGGCGATCCCGTCACAAGGCCATAGACAGGAGCCCCAGACAATCTGGAAGCATCATGCCCCTCCCATCAGAGGTCACTGTATGGAGACTCTAGCAAACGGCCCTGGAGGATGACCCTGGGCAGCTGGGGGCTGTGCAAATGCAGAGGCTCCAGAAGGACAACCAGAGGAACTGCAGGACAAGGTTCCAATTGGATAATCTGGGCTTCAGCAACTTCAGTCTTGAGGCTTCATCTTTTGCTCAGCCTCATCCCAACCCATCCCCGACTCCTCCTCTCAGTTATGGTGATGGTCTTCTTGTTCCTGAAATACAGCATGACTTCCCCACCTCCGGGCATTTTTACCTGCTGTTCCCTACAGCTAGAACTCCCCCATACCTCTCCCACCAGGCTTTTGTAACTCTTACTAATTTTTCTGTTCAGCTTAAATATCGAGTCTTGAAAAAAATCCTTTCATTTTACTGTCCCACTCTACTAAAGTTAATTGCCACTTTCCCATCAAGTAAGTCTGCATTTTCTGATTAGTGCATCCTACCACACATGTACTCCCTCCCCAGTGAAGGCAGAGACTCTGTGCATTCTGTTTATGACCGTGGTGTTGGGCAGGTAATCAATGATGGGTGGAGCAAGGCAGGAGCTAGGAACCAGGCTGGCCTTCAACCTGGGCAAACAAGGAGGATGGGCAGACAGATGGTGTGGATGTGACTCCAGGAGAAAAGTGATACACGGGCAGATAAATTTGGTTGTAGTAAAGACGCCTCAGTCCCTTCTTTTCCCTCACTTACTAATGGTCTCTTCACTTCACTTATTAATTACTGACAAATTACTTAATCTCTATACCTACCCACCATGTGCCCCTTTCCCCAGCTGTACTTGGGATTCCCCTGAGCAAAGACTCCATGGATGCTCCATGCCTCCCTTAGTGACTGCTTGATAGCAGGTGAGGTTCATTTTCTTTCCCTTTTTCATTCTTACCCTGTTAGTACTAAATATATTAAAATATCAGATATCTGGAGAATCCAATGGAATTGTTTCTCACCCCATCTTGGTGGTCTCCATGGGGCTGGGGGTAGGAGGGTGATTATAGAATAGGTCCATTCTCACAGGCTGTCTCTTTATGCCTTGAGGGTCTTCACAAATAAGGTGGCCAGATTTAGCAAATAAAGGTAGAGGATACCCAGTTAACTATAAATTTCAGATAGGCACTGAACAATATCTTAGTACAGTTATGTCTCATAATGCTTGGGACATACTTTATACTAATCAATTAATTATTTATCTCACATTTCACATTCTAAAGAGGCAGCCTGTATTTTATTGGGCCTCTCTCCCAGAAGGCATAGTGACCTGATTTCTCCACTGGTACCAGCACCATCCACACCACTTAAACAAACATCACTTAGGGTGGAGACTCAGTGTCTCTGTTCTCAAAGTTTCCAGCTGGACCACTAATGGGAAATCCAGTGGCCACCTTTCTTTTAGGCTCCCTGTGGTTCCTAAATTTCCTAACCCCCTGGGCATCTCAGTCTCCTCCTTCCATACCAGGCCATTGGGTTTCCAAGTCCCACCTAAAATAATTTATCTCATTATTCTGCTTTACAAGAGGCCAGGTGTTCTACAGCTGGGGTTGCCCTCCTCCAGGCAGGCCACAAGGGATACTGTCTTGTGGCTTACCTTTCCTTTGTCCTAGTCTTCACCCTGTGCTCTAACTTAGGGTTATGATTGAACACGCAATGCACAGAAACACACATACCTATACATAAAATACATACATACATATGCACATAGACCCATTCACATATACACATATTCATGCATATACAAATACACATGTATACACACACATATACACATGATTTGAAAACACAGACACACAGGAAAAAGATGGCCTTGTAAAAACAAGCAGAGATTGAAATGATGCTGTCACAAATCAAGGAACATCAGAGCTCCCCAGAAACTGGGAGGGAGGTAGAAGAACTCCCCGCTAGGGTCTTCTGAAGGCACATTGCCCACTGACAGTCTTATTTGAGACTTCCGGCCTCCAGAACTGGAAGACAATAAACTTCTGATGTTTAAAGTCACCCTGTCTGTGGTACTTTATTATGGCAGTCCTAGGAAACTAATAATAGCCCCTCAAAAACAAAGTGGTAATGATCAACCAGTAAATGAGGTCCATTATCCAACTGACCCAGAAAACGCACGGCTAAAATTGGCAGATCAGATAACAGGTACCTGGGAATTAAGCTCTTACTAAGATATATTAAACCAGGCAGAAGCTGACCTACAAGCCGAGTAGGAGATAGCAAGAACCATCTGGGTCATGCCACAGAAAACTCCTCTGGGTTCTGGAAAACACAGGTCCTATAGCGGTTTGAGAAAATGTTTATATGGCCTTGCTGGCCAAAAGCATCAGGCAGCGTCACGTGCTGTGGTTCGGCTGCAGCCGCTGTAGGGATGGCGGGGGCCAGCTCTGGGGAGGTCCGGGGCATCCTACCAGGGATGGACAGGGAGGGGGGAGGCGGGGCTAGGGGCAGCTCCAGGAATGAGAGCATTGCAAAGTCAAGGAGCAAGGCAACGTTTAAGTCAGTGACCTTGGAGAGCTGTTTGCAGGCTGATATTTTAAAATCTATACCCAGAGTCATCCACGTTAAAGTCTGAAATTGGACCTTTGATTCATATTTCCTTACAAAAGGACAGTTTGCCTTCTGTTTTCACCCAGTGTTTAGTGCTCCTGGTTGCCAAAGCCAATGCTCCGAGGGTGTGGATCACAGGATGCCTTTGGATGTGATCGCCTGTGCAGGCTGATACTTGAGCAAGGGCTCATACATAATGCACAATGAAAACATGGTGCTTTCTGCCCAGGCAAAAGGTCCCTTGCACCACAGGGAGGAACAAAGAGGATCACCTGATCTTGACTAACCAGGTGAGCTGCTTACCTAGAGCAAGCCTTAAAAGAGACTTATCTTGATGAAGTGGGTGCCAGCGTCCTCATCCTCTGCCACACAGATCCATAGAGAGAAAACGCAATGGTGTTTGCCTGGGTGATAGAGGACTCCCAGTCTAGACAGATGGGTGCCCTGAGTTGCTTGGCATGCTCTTAACCAGCCTCCCCGACCTGACTCTGTGTGGGTTGGTTCATACCTCTGTCTGTAATGTTTAAGGCTACAGACGGTAAATAAATAAATGGATGCTCCATCCTGCCTGTAAACAACTCTATCTCTCTCAACATCTTGCACAAACCCCCACTGACTCTCCCCTGCATTCCGTCCCAACTCTTCTCTGAAATGCAGGACCCTAAATTCATAAACATTTTTGATCCAGATCCTGCCATAAAGATAAAAAGAAATGTTTAATCCCTGTGTTTATAGAGATTATCTGTTCTGTTCTATATTTCATCCTGGTAAAAAATTGTCAGTGCTATTTATAAATTCTGGAGTAAAATGAGTCGCTGGCTAATTCAGGAGGTGCTTAAAGACGGTAGAAACGGTAGGTGGAGATTTTGAAGCCAGATTAAAAAGAGACTTTCAGATCCTCTTAAAACATCGTGTGTGCTTGTCATTTCAGTAAATGTGTGTTTTCGTGGCTACTGAGTTGCTTTGCTACCAGCTCCTCCACTTATAGCTGTGTGACTATAAGGACTTTTGACTTTTTGAGCCTAAATTTTTCTTCATAATTAAATTGTGAATAAAACAGTCACAGTAGTTGTACATGTTTACGGTAAGAAAAATGAGATGATGTAATCCCCAGTCTGGGAAGCCAGAGAATCAGTGCTCAATTAATGAACAATCTTCACTTATTCCAAAAGTATGTTTGTTCTCAAAGGTCTTTTTATCAGGAGTAAAGACTTTCATGTTCTTTTATGGCATGTGATATGCAGCTAGGAGCTTGTGGACATCCCTGGAGACCTAGGCTTGGTCTAAGCTTGACTGTGTTGGTTTTGCTCCCGAGTCTGTTCTACTGATGATTCTCCTTTTGAGGCTCCAGCACTGTCCTGCTCACAGGGACTCAAAATAGTTTCCTTTCTTATCCAGGGTCTCAACTTCAGTGGTCACGTGTGTGTGTGTGTACACTCAGTCATGTCTGACTCTTTGCCACCCCATAGACTGTAACCTCCCAGGCTCCTCTGTCTGTGGGATTTCGCAGGCAAGAATACTGGAGTGGGTTGTAATGTCCTGCTCCAGGGGATCTTCCTGACCCAGGGATCGAACCTGCATCTCTGTGTCTCCTTCATTAGCAGGCAGATTCTTTACCACTGAGCCACCTCAGAAGCCCTGCTGTGAAACTTTGTCAGACTTCCTTATTTTTCTTTTTTATTTTCACTGTCTAAATTATTTTGCTACTTCTCTTTCTCTCTCTCTCCATATATATATATATATTTCCTTTGTTCTATTTTCTCTCTAGTCCATCTTATGCATGACTATCACAATAACCTTTTAAAAATATTATGATCATAGCTCTTCCCTCAATCCTTTAGTATTCAGGTCAGATTTTACCAATCCCAAATTGCTTATCCCCCAGTCTCCTGCTTTTATTATACTGACTTCAAGCTTTCAGGGCAGGTGTCAGAGAACCAACTTAACTGTGCCTTAGGCAAGAATAACACCTCACTATGTCATGCAAGCTGGCTGGAGCTAGATCATCCCAAACCACTCAGCAATGGTATGATGGTCTCAGGCTCCATTCGGCCAACACTTCCTTCCTCCGTTCATTATCTCATGGGTGCAAGAGTTTTGCTGCAGCTCTTAGCAGGCAGTTGACAGCTCCTGTAATGAACAATCTTCTTCATCCTTACTGTCATCCTTCCTGAAGATCAGCCTTTTGTGCTTTTACTTGACTTAGAATTGAGACAATAGCATTGACATATATACACTGCATGTGTAAAATAGCTAGTGGGAAGCTGTTGGATAGCACAGGAGCTCAACTCAGTACTCTGTGATGACCTAGATGGGTGGGATGAGGGGTGGGTAGGAGGAAGGCTCAACTAGGAGGGGATATATGTATACACATAGCTGATTCACTTTGTTGTAAGCAGAAATTAACACACTATTATAAAGCAGTTATACTCCAATAAAAAAGAGAATATTCTTTATCTCTAAACCAAATCTTCTTCCTTTGAGGCCAAATTATTATTTCCTCTAAGCTTTCCTTCAAGAAAATGAGTACGTCAAGGCTGTATATTGTCACCCTGCTTATTTAACTTATATGCAAAGTACATCATGAGAAACGCTGGGCTAGAAGAAGCACAAGCTGGAATCAAGATTGCCGGGAGAAATATCAATCACCTCAGATATGCAGATGACACCACCCTTATGGCAGAAAGTGAAGAGGAACTAAAAAGCCTCTTGATGAAAGTGAAAGAGGAGAGTGAAAAAGTTGGCTTAAAGGTCAACATTCAGAAAACAAAGATGATGGCATCTGGTCACATCACTTCATGGGAAATAGATGGGGAAACAGTGTCAGACTTTATTTTTGTGTGCTCCAAAATCACTGCAGATGGTGACTGCAGCCATGAAATTAAAAGACACTTACTCCTTGGAAGAAAAGTTATGACCAACCTAGATAGCATATTGAAAAGCAGAGACATTACTTTGCCAACAAAGGTCTATCTAGTCAAGGCTATGGTTTTTCCAGTAGTCATATATGGATGTGAGAGTTGGAGAATTGATGCTTTTGAACTGTGGTTGGAGAAGACTCTTGAGAGTCCCTTGGACTACCAGGAGATCCAACCAGTCCATTCTGAAGGAGATCAGCCCTGGGATTTCTTTGGAAGGAATGATGCTAAAGCTGCAACTCTAGTACTTTGGCCACCTCATGTGAAGAGTTGACTTATTGGAAAAGACTCTGATGCTGGGAGGGATTGGGGGCAGTAGGAGAAGGGGACGACCGAGGATGAGATGGCTGGATGGCATCACCGACTCAATGGACGTGAGTTTGAGTGAACTCCAGGAGTTGGTGATGGACAAGGAGGCCTGGTGTGCTGTGGTTCATGGGGCCTCAAAGAGTCGGAGACGACTGAGCAAGTGTACTGAACTGTTTGAACTGAAGCCTTCCTTGATGTGTTATATTTTCTCATTTTCTTTATTCTTGATATTCTGGCAAATGGAATCTTGCAAACCAGGGAGGGACTGCTCATCCTTGGATTAGTTAATTTCTGGAGATAGCAAACAGTTTGCTCAAGAAAGTGCCATTCATAAGCACACTGATTTAGCCCATACCTCCTCTAGAAAACTTTCACACTCTAGGCCTATATTTCTCTGGGCCAGGTACCAGACAACCTGGGGTAACCTCTACACCTCGGACTTTCCTGGTGGCTCAGATGGTAAAGAATCTCCTTGCAATGCAGGAGACCTGAGTTTGATCCCCGGGTCAGTAAGATTTCCCAGAGAAGGGACTGACTACTCATTCCAGTGTTCTTGCCTGGAGAATTCCATGGACAGAGGAATTTGGCAGGCTACAGTTCACGGGGCTGCAAAGAATCAGACACAACTGAGAGGGTAACACTTTTACTCTTTTCTATATCCCTGAGCCCCATGAGATTATTCAAACTAGCCAATCCTAAATCTGCTTATCATGCTTACTCTGCTTGCCAATTCTTTCTCATGAAAACAGACTCTTGCCCACATTTTATCTTCTCCTTGTGCCTCCTGACTGACCCTGATGCTCCTCTCTTGGCCCTGCATGGCATGTACCCACCTCTTGAGAACTGAAAGTAAGAAACTATCCTGTTAACAGTATTGTCTCCTTCTGATTTGTTGGCTTCAGCATACCTGAGTAATAATAAAGCTTACATTTTAAAGAACAACCCAAGCTAGTTTTAGCAATAGTGGGAACCAACAGAGTTTTCCTTTCCTGGGCATTTCATGTCTTAGGAAACCTTGGATTTAAAAGAGTAAATGAAACTGACAAGCACAAGGAGGCAAAGAACTGTGGGGAAGACAAGACAATCAACCAAGATGGCAGCATAATTACTATCACCCTGAACAGACTGGTGGATAAGACTGTAATCCTCCATTTCAAGATCTGAGTGTGTACTCAGTCACTCAGTCTTGTCTGACTCTTTGCAACCCCATGGACTGTAGCCCACCAAGCTCCTTTGTCCATGGGATTTCCTGGGCAAGAATACTGGAGTGGTCTGACATTTCTTCCTCCAGGGAATCTTTCTGAACCAGGGATAGAACCTGCATCTCCTGCCTGTGTCTCCTGCATTGGCAGGTGGATTCTTTACCACTTGAGCCACCTGGGAAGCCCAAGATCTGAATAAAACTCAGTAATTCCCCTTTTTCCAGACAAAGAGTTTTTTCTGCTTGTGGCACAGGTCCCAGTTTCCTGCCTCTCATCTATTTTCCTTATCAAACCATGATTTGTTCCTTTTCATCCTGAGGACCCAAGTATGCATACTGCCCCTCCCATTGGTTATTCTGTACAGATTTGATCCCATAAGAATAAAAGAAGTTAGAATGGGCTCAACTGAAAGTAAGAATGGTGAAAATTAAACACCATTACCCCATGCTTACCCCAGCATGTCCCCACCTTTAATGTGCAAATGAAGCATACCATGATTGTGTTAGTGCAAATTTTATTATTATGCAGGTCAACAGTCTTGGGCTTCACTTGTAGCTCACTTGGTAAAGAATCGTCCTGCAATGCAGGTGACCCAAGTTCAATTCCTGGATTGGGAAGATCCCCTGGAGAAGGAAATGGCAACCCACTCCAATGTTCTTGCATGGGGAATCCCATGGACAGAGGAGCTTGGCAGGCCACAGTCCATGGAGTCACAAGAGTTGGATGTGACTTAGCAACTAAACCACCAAATGACTTGAGAGAGAGATTCTGAATTTCTGATAAGAACTGTTGTTTCAAAGAACACACTCTGAAGTAGAAGGGAATTAATAGCACAGATACGTATTAATAATTTTCTTTCCAAGGAAAATGTTGATGTGGACACTCTGCTCCATGGAGTCTGAGGAGACCCAGGCGACTTCCATATTGCTGCTCTGTTATGGAAACTTCAGAGTTCGAAATGGCTGCTGCAGATCCTACCATTGTGTTGACATCCCCCCAGCAGAGAAAAAGAAGTGTTGTAGAGGCAGAGCCAAGTCTGCCACTTGGTTGCCTCTTAAGGAAGACTATAAGCAGCAGTTCTATGACACTTAGGGTTTCAAAATGTAACTCAGAACAACCAAAGGAAGCTGAGAAATGTTTTCTTAGTTATAGAGGTTATTACACCCAGCTAACAGTTGTTTGTTTTTTAACTATGAAAACTGACTGAGTAAATGGATGTTCAGCTGGTAAAGAATCTGCCTGCAATGCAGGAGACCCTAGTTTGATTCCTGGGTCGGGAAGATCCCCTGGAGAAGGGATAGACTACCCACTCCAGTATTCTTGGGCTTCCCTGGTGGCTCAGACAGTAAAGAATCTGCCTGAAATGCTGGAGACCTGGGTTCAGTCCCTGGGTTGGGAAGATCCCCTGGAGGAGAGCATGGCAACCCATGCCAGTATTCTTGCCTGGAGAATCCCCATGGACAGAGGAGCCTGGCGGGCTACTGACCACAGGATTGCAAAGAGTCGGACATGACTGAGCAACTAAGCACAGTACAGGATAAAGCCAGGATTTTGTGTGTGCTTCTGAGGGTTTAGGAAGATGCCAGACATTTATATAGGATATGTGTATTTTAATATTATTATGTTAAAAAAAATGTTACAGCAAAACACCAATAATGGATAACAATTACATTTTGATTCATTTACTTCTGAAAATAACCACAAGAGCAAAGTCAGGCAGAAGGAGACTAAGTAACTGCTCAAGTCATGCTGCTGGTTAGTGATGGAACAAGGACTCTGAGTGACTGTTTTCAGGCAAACTGGCCCTTGACGAGCTGATGCTCTGGTAAAAATTTAACGACCTGCTCTCTAACAGAAACACCCTGATCCGAAGCATTTGCCAAATCCTGTGGTGCAAATACTTCAAGCTACCAACATGATACCACTGGCTTAGTCAGGAAAAGATTACTGTGTACAATGTCACTACGTGATACTCTATGATGTTATATAGTACTTATGCCACAGGTATAGGGGAACTTATGAGTACCTATGTATAATATAGCAAACTACTTAGGGAGCAATCAGTCTTGAGTATCTGTTCCCTTTGTTTTTAATATTTGTTACTTATTGTGCATTTCTGTTATTTAATCTGGAATAAATGCTAAGTTTAATGACAAGCTTGTGAAATTCCTGACAGTTTAACAATTGACTTTTAGAGCAGACTCCAGCCACCTGTGTTGGCACCAGTATGCTTTACAAATAACTAAAAACTAAATATTATACACCTGTGCTCCTTAAAAATATTGTCTCTTTGCTATTTCAGCCAACTGTGACTTTTGCCATCAGAGCAACAAGTCATGTTTTTTCCAATTTCTGATTTCTATTTCCTCATCACCTCAAGAGTAATAAATAAGATTTAAAATACATTTTAAAAAACCTCATCTTCCTAAGGAGACTAATTCAGCAATCTTTGCTTTCCTATTTCTTGCCAACTCATTCTCTAACTCACATTAGCTGTATATGGAACCAATTAAGGTAAAGCCTCCCTTCAAAGGGGGTATTTTGGTACCCGCCACTGAAATTCTTTCTATTTTAGATTGGTCCATCTCATGAGAATCTGTAATAAGAATGTGTATGTGTGTTAGAGACTCAGTCGTGTCTGACTCTTTGCAACCTCATGGACTACAGCCTACCAAGTTCCTCTATCCATGGGACTCTCCAGGCAAGAATACTGGAGTGGGTTGCTATTCCCTTCTCCAGGGGATCTTTCTGACCTAGGGATTGAACCTGGGTCTCCTGCATTGCTGGCATATTCTTTACTGTCTGAGATACCAGAGGAGCCTATAATAGGAATGATTTCCTTTTATTTATGGAGCTGTACTTGCATCATGTAAACTCATAGTACCATGGATCATCCTTGTGTGGGGGCTGCCTGGGATGGGGAGAAGTCATGTTATAGTCAGTAGAAAACTTGAATTGAAAGATGTCTCTCTTAGAGTCCCAGACCATTCTTGGTATCCCACAAAGATTCTTGTTTAAGAAAGTGTTCTGCTCCCGTTACAAAATTTATTGAAAATTATGGGTCTAGCAGATGAAATAGAATGTTTCACAAATGCTGTTCTGTCTGATTGAAACACCTGGTCCCTTTGACTAGCAAAGTTCTATTTCCCACCCTTCAGGATTCGGAATAGGATTGTTTCCTCTCAGGAACACTCCCAGTTGCTATAGACAGTTACCAGCAACTGATTCTCCCATGGGCTACAAAGGCACTCTGTACTCTTGTCTCATAGCCTTTGTCTCACAGAGCACAATTGTTGTTTGTGTGTATTTCTTATTAGACTGTAATCTTTGTGATAATATGCCCTATGATTATGGATTTTTTTAAATCTCCTAAACTGCCTGGCATGAAGTAGAGGGTCAGTCACTCATTAATGTTTAATTAGATGGATAGATCAAATCGTGTATCTCATTTCATTAGCTGATTTTTGGAGAATAGAGGGAAAAACTTCCACAAAATCTTGAGCTGTCCAGAGATCAAAGTTAATTGACTTTAATAGATTATGAAATTACTTTTTCTGGATCTGTGGAGGGAAGGTTTAGGACTAATACATGGAAGATTCAAGAAGGAAGACTGGAATTGAAGCTGAGTAAATGTGTCTACATTAAAACATGTCACAAAATAGGTAGCAGTGGTTCTGGCAGCACTGAAATCTACATCTATTTTCCTGTAAAAATACAAAGTTAAGAGAAAAATCTTTACAAGAACATAGTAATGAATCGAAGACAATAAATCTTCAGATTCTAGGATTAAGTGTTGAGTTCAAGAGATTAACTTAGTTTAGGTTCACTTCAAAGTAGACCCAATAACAGATTTTAATGAATGCAGTTTACGTGAGTCGCACTCCTGAGATTGAGGTATATATAAAGCAGAACAAATTTATAGCAATGCTGAGTATAGAGTAGGGGTCATGGTAGGCTTTTTCTAACTTTCTTTCCCAGAATCTATATTTATTCCCAGAGTGAAGGCAGAAATACCTGAGTAGGAGAGTATAAGGTTCCTAAAATAATAGGATCCCTTTGTGACTTCAGGATGTTTGCCAGTTTTCATACCATTGTTTATATACTTAAAGAAATCTGCCAGGTGACATATTTCACCTATATTCCAGCTTGTAAGAAGTCCTCAAATTCTGAGGAGAAGCCATACATGAATAATTGAGTATATTCTTGTGAACTGTCTAATTAAGCAACACTGTGAATTATTTATAAATACACACTCCAGGAAAAAATTCAAAAGGAGAAAAGAAGGGAAAACAGAAGAGTCAAGGAAGGATGAACAAACGGAATTGACAAAGAGGAAATGAAGATAGTTCAGAAGAAAGATGAGATATTTAAAATCTCTAGACAGACTTAGCAAAGAATCTATAACCTAAGAATAGACTACTATTCAAAAGGAAAAATAAAAATAAAAAATGGAGTCAATTCATGGAATTAAAAACAGGATATCTGAATAAAACCATTTAACAGAACTAATTAAAAGAAAGATTTGCTGAAATTTCCCAGTAAAAAGAGTTAAGAAGTATGAGAGAAAAAAAAATTCAGAAAACTAAGAACAAAATAAAGATACTAAAGGGTTCTAGAAGCAAAAGGCATGTGAACTACAATGAAAGAAGATCAAGTTTGGCAGAATTTTCATCTGTATCACTAGTTTTTAGAATGTGATGGAACAATGAATGCTTTAATTTTCTGGGAAAATAATTTGCAAGTTAAAACTCTATTCCCTGCCAAGCTATCTATCAAATGTGAATACAAAATTAAATAGACACCTTTAGACATGCAAAGAAGGACTGCAAAGTTTGTTTCCTATCCAAGTACCTTTCATAAAATAAGATTCATTAAGAACATACCATAGAAAAACAAAAAGAATCCAACAAAACAGAAAACATGGCATTTAAGAAATACTGATCATAAGCAAAGGGTGCATGCAAAGTAATCTGAGGCTGGAAACTTATGTCTGAAAGGAAGGTGGAAAAGGAAAGAATTTCTTTTTCCCTTTCAATGATCACAAATAGGTGCTTATCCAAATATGATAATACTTATGCAAATATTTTGAACTCATGAAAGAAAGTAAATTAAATGGACACACTCAGAGATAATGTATAAAATCTTGCACGGGAAATACATTAACATCCTGATAGTGTTTGCTTTGGGAAAATGACAAAAGTAGAGGGAGTAAGAGGGATATTTCTGCAATACTTCTTTTCTTAAAAAAAAAAAAAAAAGGACCAGTAGAAAGTTCAACACTATGATCTTGGCTATGATGGAAATTTTTAAAACAGCTTTATAGAGAAAACTGGCTTATAATAACTTGCATGTGTTTAAAGCATGGGCTTCCCTGGTGGCTCAGATGGCAAAGAATCCACCTGCAATGTGGGAGAACTGGGTTTGATCCCTGGGTTGGGAAGATCCCCTAGAGGAGGGCATGGCAACCCACTTCAGTATTCTTGCCTGGAGAACCCCATGGACAGAGGAGCCTGGCGGGCTACCATCCATGGGGTCACAAAGAGTCGGACATGACTGAGTGACTAAGCATAGCACATTTAAAGTGTACAGCTGAAAAAGTTTTGGCATATGTGTACATCTATGAAACCATTACCACATCAAGATAATGGACACATCCATTGACCCTTGTAATTACCCCTCCTCCCCATCTCCAGGCAAACACTAATACTTTCAGTTGCTATCTCCAGTGCTTTCAGTCACTAGGAATTTTGCATTTTGTAGAATTTTTCATGAAGGCAGTCATGTAGGATGCATGTCTATTGTAATACTGTATTTATGACTAGCACCACCTTTTCAATCTGAGCAATTAACCAGACTGTAATCAACTTATTAACAGGCAAGGAGTTAGTTGCAAGAATGTTTCTGATCCCTAATTATCTAAGTGGAAACCAAATCTACCCTAGTTTTACATTATGTGTTCCCTCTTGAGTAGGCACCCTGATTTCTGTCTAGTAAGAATGACTGACTACTCGGACTGGCTTAACTCAGCATGGAGCACCTTGATCATTTTGAGAGTTTCAACTTTTAATATAGCTATGATGATTAAACTAGTGTTGAATATAAATAACCAAATGTCAGAAGCTCAGAGACACTTGTATTTAAAGTCAGCATGTTTTAATTTTTCATCATCAAGTATAATGTTTGGCAAAGGAAGTTAAGTAGCAAAGATTCTGGACTCTTTCAAAACTTGTCTCTAGCTTACTTATGGGAAGATTTCTGTCCCGTGTTCATCTTATCTCTTTCTCCGTCTTACAAGTCATAAGGAGTAGAACGCATAGGACTAGTCAGACAGCTACCACTGAAGATATTTTACAGCAAGAAATTCTATGTTCCAATTATCCATGGATGCACCCAAAAAACCCCAAAATTAATGGCTTAAATCAGCCATTTTACTATGCTTGCAGATTCTATAATCAGAAATTCAGACATTGCTCTAGAACTCAGGGCTCCAGGGCTTCAGCTGGGAGGATCTAAACCCTTGGGGGTGGCTTGACTGGCTGAGAGCTGAAACTATCTGGAAACATCTGGAACCCAGAATAGAATGACTTGAAGTCTGGACTCAGTTGTGCCCTCGCCACACACAACCTCAGCATGTGGCTTGGGTCCGCACAGCATGAAAGCTGGGTTCTGAAAAAGAGCACTTCAAGAGGATGCATGTGGAAAGCCAGTGTTTAGAGGGAGGAGTCTGAAATGCATGGCCTCTTCTGACCAGACTTCAGGAATCTCACAGCACATAACTGCAAATGTCTCCAGTGCATTCTTGCTACCACATTCTATTGGTTACAAGCAGGTTCCTAAGGCCAGTCTAGCTTCAGAGGGAGATCATTCTATCCCATTTTTAATGAGAAAGTAGAAAGGTTGTGGGATGTGACACATATCAATCTGTTTGAGCCACGTAAAAAAGACCACAGACTGGTTGGATTAAACAACTAAAATTTATTACTCACAGTTCTGGAGTTTGGAAGTCCAAGATCAAGGTTCTGGCTGATTTACTTTCTGGCAAGTAGTCTTTTCTTGGCATGCAGATGGCTGCCTTCTCTCTGTGTCCTCGCATGGCCTTTCTTCAATACATGTGCATGGAGAGAAGGCTCTCAGGTGTCTCTATTTATAAGGATACTAAAGTCATTGAAGGTGGGCCTCACTCTTACTACTTCATTAATCTTAATTACTGTCATACAGTCACATCTCCCAAAGCAGCCACACTGGGATTTATGGCTTCAAAATATCAACTTTAAGGGCACACATTCAGTTCATAACAGAATGCTGCTGAGTCTGTCTTTGAAAAATATACTCTCCCCCAGGCAGTGCAGTGAGACAGAAGAAGGAGAAGGGGCAAATTCTCATAGAACACAGAGCTTTGAAATGGCTTTGAATGATGAAAAGAAGAAAGTTGTAGCCAATGAAAGGAGTTCTTTGGGAAAAATTGTACAGTTCCCTTAATTGGAAAAAAAAATTCTTGAATTAGAAGTCAAGATTCATTAGATTCTAGTGGGCCTTCTATTGCATAATCATGAGATATACTGTAATCATTTGACTAAATGTTTTCGTCTAAGGAATAAAAGGTGCCCAAACAATCACCAAGATCCCTTCTATCTCTGAAACTCTATCAGTTCAGTTCAGTCACTCAGTCATGTCTGACTCTGCGAAGCCATGGACTGCAGCACGCCAGGCTTCCCTGTCTATCACCAGCTCCCGGAGCTTGCTCAAACTCATGTCCATTGAGTAGGTGATACTATCCAACCATCTCATCCTCTGCTGTCCCCTTCTCCTCCTGCCTTCAATCTTTCCCAGCATCAGAGTCTTTTCCAGTGAATCAGTTCTTCACATCAGGTGGCCAAAGTATTGGAGTTTCAGCTTCAGCATCAGTCCTTCCAATAAATATTCACAACTGATTTCCTTTAGGATGGACTGGTTGGATCTCCTTGCAGTCCAAGGGACTCTCAAGAGTCTTCTCCAACACCACAGTTCAAAAGCATCAATTCTTTAGTGCTCACCTTTCTTTATAGTCTAACTCTCACATCCATACAGGACTACTGGAAAAACTATAGCTTTGACTAGATGTACCTTTATCAGCAAAGTAATGTTTCAGCTTTTTATACTGTCTATGTTGCTGCTGCTAAGTCGCTTTAGTCGTGTCTGACTCTGTGCAACCCCATAGGTGGCAGCCCACCAGGCTCCACTGTCCCTGGGATTCTCCAAGCAAGAATACTGGAGTGGGTTGCCATTTCCTTCTCCAATGCATGAAAATGAAAAGTGAAAGTGAAGTCGCTCAGTCGTGTTCTACTCTTAGCGACCCCATGGACTGCAGCCTACCAGGCTCCTCCATCCATGGGATTTTCCAGGCAAGAGTACTGGAGTGGGGTGCCATTGCCTTCTCCGATACTGTCTATATATCTATTATTTTTCACCTCCAAAAGCTTGACTTCTTTTATAGCTCATGCTATTTCTCCCTCTAATTCTTTGTTTCCTTCTACCTTTCCTGCTACAAAAGCTAACATTTACTTGCTTTTCTCAGTAACACTCAAATGTCATACTCTCACAGAAAATGTTGACTTTCCATTAGAAATTTACAGTTTGTGCAGTACGATTCAGGATGGCAGAACAGTGAAATCCTGAGATCACCTTCTTCTTTGGACATACCAAAATTACAGTTACATAGACTAGCAGGACAGATTTTCTACAACTAAGGATATAAAGGAAAGGACACATTGAGATAGGTAGGAGGGACAGGATGCAATCTAATCACAATTCACGCTCTCGATGTGATGACCCACAATTACAGAGGTTCCCCTGAGAAGTGGAGGGATTTGAGCCCCACATTAGGATCCCAGCCTAGGGGACCTGCACTGGGAAGATGAGTCCCCATATGTCTGGCTTTGCAAACCAGTGAGGCTTACATCTGGGGGAGATGGAAGGCTGTGTGAAATCAAGTCTCCACTCTTTTAGGATTCACACACACTCACTCACTCCCAGGGCAAAGGCAACAGCCTGGAAAGCACCTGAGCCATTTGAGAAGGAGGTACATTGCCTAATACTAAGGTGGGTACTGGAGGGGCAGGAATCTGACAGAACTTTCTCTGGTGATAGAGTACTAGCAAGAGCCATCTGTTTATTTATTTTTTTTACCCTTGTTTCATCTAGTTGTTTTGGCTCTGGTAAGTGATATTTCTGTCATTCTTAATCAACCTACCTAATGCCATGAGCACTGCCCCTGAGAACTTGCCCGGCTCAACCCACTTTCCCCACTGGGCCCCTCCAAAGCAGTTCCAACCATACCTTTCCTGGCAGGCAGTGTTGTCCAGCATCAGCTCCCCTCCAGACTAGTTCCAGGTGGCCAGCCCCTCCCACACAACAGGCAGATTCAGCCAGGACTAGCATCCCTCTAAAGCAGCTCCTTCTCCCAGAGGCAAGCCCTATACATCAGCACACCCACAACAATCACAGCCAGGCTTTGTAGCTAGTCATATTAGAGGCTAGAAATGCATACCAGCTTGCTTACAGCAGCTGAAACCAGGCCTGGTGGACAGCCAGGCTGGGGACCAGCCCTTCCCACCAGGGTGTCTGCCATCAGGGGCCAGTTCTACCCACTAGTGCCTGCAGCAATTGCAGCTCGAGGACAGCAGGAAGGCACAGGCAGCCCCACAAAGGATAACCTTAGAGCACTCTGGCGACAAGGAGTGATTTTGTCACTGGGCCCCACAGGACACCTTCTACATAGGTCATTCTTTCCAGACCAGGAGATGTAGTTGATATACCTAATAAAAATATATACAGATAATTAAGCAAAATGAAGAAACAAAGGAAAACCTTTCAAATGAAAGAACAAGATCAAACTCCCCCCAAAACAACTGAATGAAACAGATGTAAGCAGTTTATCAGATGAAGACTTCATTGGTCAGAAAGATGCTCAACTCAGGAAAAGAATAAATAATTCAATGAGAACTTTAACAAGGAGACAGAGAATGTAAAAATAAGTAATTACAACTGAAAGACTCAATAATTGAAATGAAAAACCCACAAAAGGGAATCAACACCAGAGTACAAGAAGCAGAAGAATAGAATAGAAGTCTGGAACACAGGGTAGTAAAAACCACCCAATCAAAAAGAAACGATAATATAAAATATGAGGATTAAGCTTAAGGAACTTCTGGGAAAATACAGGGGGCTGAGAAGGAAAAGAGAGAGAAAGGGACAGAAACTCTATTTGAAAAAATAATGGCTGAAAATTTCCCTAATCTAAGGAAATAAACATTCAAGTCCAGAAGGCACAGAATACCAAATAAGAAGAACCACAAGAGACCCATACTAAGACATATAATAATTAAAGTTCAAAAGTTAAAGATAGAATAAACAACCTAATCTTATACCTAAAGCAACTAGAGAAAAAAGAGCAACGAAAACTTAGTCAGTAGGGGAAAGAAATCATAAAGATCAAAGCAGAAGTAAATGAAATAGAGATGAAGAAAATGATAGAAAAGATCAATGAAACTAAAAGCTGGTTCTTTGAGAAAATAAACAAAATCAATAAAACTTTAGCCAGATTCATCAAAAAAAGGGGGAGAGGACACAAACCAATGAAATCAGAAATGAAATAGAAGTTACAGTTGACACCACAGAAATACAAAGGATCATCAGAGCCTACTACAGGTAACTATATGCCAATAAAATGGAAAATCCAGAAGAAATGGACAAATACTTAGAAAGGTACAGCCTTCCAAGACTGAAAAATATCAATGACTGTTCCAAGACTATGAATGGATCAATCACAAGTACTAAAACTGAAACTGTGGTTAAAAGATTTACAATAAACAGAAATACAGGATCAGATGGCTTCACAGACAAATTCTATCAAACATTTACAGAAGAGTTAACACTTATCTTTCTCAAACTATCCCCCAAAATTGTTGTTGTTGTTGTTCAGTCACTCAGTCATGTCCAGCTCTTTGTGACCCCATGGACTGCAGCACACCAGGCCTCCTCACCCCTCACCAACTCCTGGAGTTGGCCCAAGTTCATGTCCATTGCATCAGTGATGCCATCCAGTCATCTCATCTTCTGACATCCTCTTCTCCTTCTGCCCTCATTCTTTCCCAGCATCAGGAACTTTTCCAATGAGTCAGCTGTTCACATTCAGTTCAGTTCAGTCGCTCAGTCATGTCCGACTCTTTGTGACCCCATGAATCACAGCACTCCAGGCCTCTCCGTCCATCACCAACTCCCAGAGCTTACTGAAACTCATGTCCACCAAGTTGATGAAGCCATCCAGCCATCTCATTCTCTGTCATCCCCTTCTCCTCCTGCCCCCAATCCCTCCCAGAGTCAGGGTCTTTTCCAGTGAGTCAACTCTTTACATGAAGTGGCCAAAGTATTGGAGTTTCAGCCTCAGTCAGCATCAGTCCCTCCAATGAACACCCAGGACTGATCTCCTTTAGGATGGACTGGTTGGATCTCCTTGCAGCCCAAGGGACTCTCAGGAGTGTTCTCCAACACCACAGTTCAAAAGCATCAATTCTTTGGCGCTCAGCTTTCTTCACAGTCCAACTCTCACATCCATACATGACCACTGGAAAAACCATAGCCTTGACTAGACAGACCTTAGTCGGCAAAGTAATGTCTCTGCTTTTTAATATGCTATCTAGGTTGGTCACAACTTTCCTTCCAAGGAGTAAGTGTCTTTTAATTTCATGGCTGCAATCACCATCTGCAGTGATTTTGGAGCCCCCCAAAATAAAGTCTGCCACTGTTTCCACTGTTTCCGCATCTATTTCCCAAGAAGTGATGGGACCAGATGCCCTGATCTTAGTTTTCTGAACGTTGAGCTTTAAGCCAACTTTTTCACTCTCCTCTTTCACTTTCATCAAAAGGCTTTTTAGTTCCTCTTCACTTTCTGCCCTAAGGGTGCTGTCATCTGCATATCTGAGGTGATTGATATTTCTCCCAGCAATCTTGATTCCAGCTTGTGTTTCTTCCAGCCCAGCGCTTCTCATGATGTACTCTGCAGATAAGTTAAATAAGTAGGGTGACAATATACAGCCTTGACGTACTCCTTTTCCTATTTGGAACCAGTCTGTTGTTCCATGTCCAGTTCTAACTATTGCTTCCTGACTTGCATATAGGTTTCTCAAGAGGCAGGTCAGGTGGTCTGGTATTCCCACCTCTTGTAGAATTTTCCACAGTTTTTTGTGGTCCACACAGTCAAAGGCTTTGGCTTAGTCAATAAAGCAGAAATAGATGTTTTTCTGGAACTCTCTTGCTTTTTCCATGATCCAGCAGATGTTGGCAATTTGATCTCTGGTTCCTCTGCCTTTTCTAAAACCAGCTTGAACATCTGGAAGTTCACCGTTCACATATTGCTGAAGCCTGGCTTGGAGAATTTTGAGCATTACTTTACTAGCATGTGAGATGAGTGCAATTGTGTGGCAATTTGAGCATTCTTTGGCATTGCCTTTCTTTGGGATTGGAATGAAAACTGACGTTTTCCAGTCCTGTGGCCACTGCTGAGTTTTCCAAATTTGCTGGCATACTGAGTGCAGCACTTTCACAGGATCATCTCTCAGGATTTGAAATAGCTCAACTGGAATTCCATCACCTCCAGTAGCTTTCCTTCTGCCCTCATTCTTTCCCAGCATTAGGGACTTTTCCAATGAGTCAGCTGTTCACATTAGGTGACCAAAATACTGGAGCTTCAGCTTCAGTATCAGTCCTTCCAATGAATATTCAAGGCTGATTTCCTTTAGGATTGACTGGTTTGATCTCCATGTCCAAGGAACTCTCAGGAGTTGTCTCTAGCATCACAATTTGAAGGCATAAATTCTTTGGCACTCTGCCTTCTTTATGGCCTAGCTCTTACAAATGTATATGACCACTGGGAAGACCATAGGCTTGACTATATGGACCTTTGTCAGCAGACTGATGTCTCTGCTTTTCAGCACACTGTCTAGGTTTGTCATAGCTTTCCTGCCAAGAAGCAATTGTCTCCTGATTTCATGTCTGCAGTCATCATCTGCAGTGATTTTAGAGTCCAAGAAGAAATTTGTCACTGCTTCCACCTTTTCCCTTCTATTTGTCATCAAAGTCTTGAGGTTTTCATTTATAGATCTTTCACTTTCTTAAATTTATACCCAAGTATTTTATTGATTTTGGTGATATTGTAATATAATTTTTTATTCTTTTTCAAATTGTTCGTTGTTAGTATACAGCCAAAATGTACATTTTCATTTTGGTTTTTGTATCCTGAATCTTACAGAACTCATTCATTACTTTCAACAGTCCTTTGGTGAAATCTCTAGGATTTTGTCTATATAAGGCTGAATCATATGCTGACAAAGACAACATTACTTTTCCCTTTTTGATTTGGGTGCCTTTAGTTTCTTTTACTCTGCATGATTGCACTGGCTAGGACTTTCAGCACTATGCTGGATAAAAGTTGTGAGAGTGGGCACTTTGTCTCATTCCTGATTTTAAAGGACATTTTTCAGCCTTTCACCACTGAGTATTATGCCATTAGTTGTCCTGTCATACATGGCCCTCATTGTGCTGAAATATCCATATCTAACCCACTGAGCATTTTTTTAAAATCATTTTTATCATGGAAGAATGTTGCATTTTGTCAAATGTTTTTTCTGCATCTATTGAGATGGTTATGTGACTTTTATCTTTCGTTCTATTATTGTGATGTATCACACTTACTGATTTGTGTATGTTGAACCAGACTTTCATCCCAGGAACAAATCCCACTTGATCCTGATGCATGATCCTTTTAATGTGCTTCTGAGTTAAGTTTGCTAGTTTTTGTTGAGAATATATCTGTATTCATCAGTTATATTAACCCGTAGATTTCTTTCCCTGTGCTATCCCTATGTGGCTTGGGTGTCAGGGCAATGCTCATCTCACAAAATGAGTTTGGGAATGTTCAGTTCTCTTAAATTTTGGGGAAAACTTTGAGAAGCATTGATATTAATTCTTCAAATGTTTATAGCATCCATATCTTGTATCACTTCGATAGTTTGTGTATACAGTAGCTATAGCTGGTAAATTTTAACCATTTCCTTCTTTGTATATGTTCAGTTCAGTTCAGTTCAGTCACTCAGTCGTGTCCGACTCTGCGACCCCATGAATCGCAGCACGCCAGGCCTCCCTGTCCATCACCAACTCCCGGAGTTCACTCAGACTCACGTCCATCAAGTCAGTGATGCCATCCAGCCATCTCATCCTCCGTCGTCCCCTTCTCCTCCTGCCCCCAATCCCTCCCAGCATCAGAGTCTTTTCCAATGAGTCAACTCTTCGCAGGAGGTGGCCAAAGTACTGGAGTTTCAGCTTTAGCATCATTCCTTCCAAAGGAATCCCAGGGCTGATCTCCTTCAGAATGGACTAGTTGGATCTCCTTGCAGTCCAAGGGACTCTCAAGAGTCTTCTTCAACACCACAGTTCAAAAGCATCAATTCTTTGGCACTCAGCTTTCCTCACAGTCCAACTCTCACATCCATACATGACCACTGGGAAAACCATAGCCTTGACTAGACGGACCTTTGTTGGCAAAGTAATGTCTCTGCTTTTCAATATGCTAGCTAGATGTTATTATCTCTTAATAGGATTGATACTGAAGCTGAAACTCTAAAACTCCAATACTTCCACCTGATGCAAAGAGCTAACTCATTGGAAAAGACCCTGATGCTGGGAAAGATTGAAGGTGGAAGGAGATGGGGATGACAAAGGATGAGATGGCTGGATGGCATCACGGACTTGATGGACAGGAATTTGAGTAGGCTCCAGGAGTTGGTGATGGACAGAGAAGCTGTCCTGGTGTGCTGAGGTCCATGGAGTTGCAAAGAGTCAGACATGACTGAGAGACTGAACTGACTGATTGATAATGGATTTTATTAATAAAATTCCTAATGATGAGGCATTTTCATTTCCCAGGACAAACCCTTTCAGTTATGTCATTTGAATATTTTACTAGGTTGCTAATTTGCTGTTGTTATTGTTACATCTTGATTAAGCATATTAAAAAACAGAGACATTACTTTGTCAACAAAGGTCCATCTAGTCAAGGCTATGGCTTTTCCAGTAGTCATGTATGGATGTGAGAGTTGGACTCTAAAGAAAGCTGAGCGCCGAAGAATTGATGCTTTTGAACTGTGGTGTTGAAGAAGATCTTGAGAGTCCCTTGGACTGCAAGGAGATCCAACCAGTCCATTCTGAAGGAGATCAGTCTGTGGTGTTCATCGGAAGGACTGATGTTGAAGCTGAAACTCCAATACTTTGGCCACCTGTTGAGAAGAGCTGACTCATTGAAAAAGACTTTGATGCTGGGAAGGAGTGGAGGCAGGAGGAGAAGGGGACGACAGAGGATGAGATGGCTGGATGGCATCACTGACTCGATGGACGCGAGTCTGAGTGAACTCCGGGAGTTGGTGATGGACAGGGAGGCCTGGCATGCTGTGGTTCATGGGGTCACAAAGAGTCAGGCACCACTGATTGACTGAACTGAACTGAACTGAACCCAAATTATTGTAGGTTTTATATACATATACATACTTCAAATAGAGAAGTTAGTTTTAATAAAATCTAAGTTATCATTGATTGAAGGATGCACCATTGTTTTAAGAGTTACAAAGAAAGGATAAAAGTTGCAGGGTGCCATTTTGCTTTTGAACACTTAGAATATTTATTTTAAATCAGTTGGTAGAAGTCTATTATTTAGACCTCTTTCAACATGTAGAGATTTTTTGTAATAGCATGCTCATACAAATAAAAAGAAAATACAAGCAAATGTACAGGATAAGGCATTCCTAAAGCACCCTCACACCAGGAGCCCCTGCTCTACATCACTTCTGGAAACATTGCAACCAGTATCTCTTTCAGCTCTTCTCTGGCCCATCCACACTTTCTCTCCTAGAACTCCTCTCAAGCAGGAAAATTTCTCTGGAACAGAGGTATAACGTCTCAAGACCGCAGCAGTGCAGAGCAAAATGGGAAAACCCCTCAGCTCCCTTTCTACTTTATGCTCCTAATGCAGAGCCTGGCTGCCTCACCTTTGGGCCAACATCAGAAGCTCCACACAAGCAGATCCTATCACCTCTGGGAATCCCCACAGTTTCTTTAAAGTTTGGGGGTTTCCTTCTATAGGGGGGTAGTCCACAGGCAGGCTGGTTTAGAGGCTTGTCACAAAGACTTTCCTGTGATAACCTTCAACTTTATAGAAGTGACTCTGAATGATAAAATGGTGGAATTAGAACTGCAAGAGACTCTAAAAGCCAATAAAAAAACAAGATCCTACCCTTAATGGAAGTAGCAGGCCTAATTTTCCTACTTGAAAGGAAGAGCTATTTTGTTTCTTAATAGACAGCAAATTTCTTTCTTAATGTTCTGTGATTGAAATTTATTGCCCACCACAAATCAAGATCTAAAACATTGATACAAATGTCTTCTTTTACAAGGTGGGAGTAGGGCTGCATTCTTTTTTGAGTTTTGTGGATTCTGCTGCTTTGTATATAATTGCTGAGGTGACTCAAGGAGAAAGTGGGACTGCCCCTCCACTAGAGCAGTGAATCCAGTACATGCACAAAAGCTGCTGCTTTAAGAAGGCCCTTGTCCTGGACATCAGCGCTGAGGGCTGCTAACATAAGCTGCAGACCAAAAAGGGATTAAATATAAAATGCCTTGCTCACAATGATGATTATAATAGTACCAATTTCAGAGGATGGTTTTGAGCATCACATTGTATGTAAAATGATCAGTTTGTCTGTATCATCCACATTTTCATCCTCTTCAGATGTTATGTTTTATCTTTGCCTGTGCACTCACTTTCTTTTTTCACCTTCAGGCAAACAGTACTGCCAGATAATGAAGATAAAAGAAAGCCAGACGCTGTCTGGGTCGGTCCCATTAAGCTCAAGACTTGCAAGACGGAGATGGCTGTGACATATAGCGGAGAGCAGTAAGCCTCAAGAAACCACAGTCAACCACTTTTCACTCCACTGTGAAATGCTTAGCTATGTAATAGCCCAGAACATTTTAACTATTATTGCTGTGTCACAGTTATTTTCTTGAGTATTTGCTAATGTACAATGTCTGTGTCTCTTCTATAATACCCTCATTAAACCCATCATTCACTAACAGGTTATGACCTATAATTTTGGGAGAGTATTAATAATCATCTAGTTTTGGGATAATAAGCCATATGGTTGTCTCTGTGTCTCTGCAGATGAAAGCTAACGATTTCTAAAGATTTTGATTCCCCACAGCAAATTATTTCAGCTTTCTTAGGGCTAAAAAATAAAATAAACAATCTTTTAGAAGTTTACAAAGAGTTTTTTATTTTTTATTTAATTAAAAAAAGAAAAAAAATTCATTATAGGTTCTGGTACCAAAAGATAAACTGTCAAAGTATTTTATCTTAGATGCACATAAGTGAATATTCAAATAATTAAAGGAGAAATTAGTCCAATATAGTGAATTTTAATTTTTCCTACTTCTTAGTACCTACAACTAAATTTTAATTCACTTCTTGAATTTGATTGAGGGTAAGTTAATTAAGCTACTAGTTAAAAGAAGAAGTTTCTTATTATGCACTGGAAATACTTCTATAACTGTTTACTGGTAGCTGGGAAGCCCAGGTTTACTGCATTAGAGAGGCTTCTGTGTGCTGCTTTCTTCCCAGGGTCAATTCTTTAACAATCCCTGGATCTCTTATCTGAGGCTTGATGGCATTTCCAAAACATCTCAGTTCCTTGGAGCTTCCATAAAAATTACTACAACCTTGGAGGCTTAAAACAACACAGATGCATTCTCTCACAACTCTGTAAGTTACAAGTCTTAAGTCAATATGTTAGGAGAGCTATGCTTCGTCCAGAAGTTCCAGGAAAAATTCTGTTTCTTACTCTTCCAGCTTCTGATATTCATCAGATTACATGGCTTGGGGCCACACCACTCCAGTTTCTGCCTCCTCCTTCATTTTGCCTTCTCATCTGCGTGTATCTATAAGGATGCTTGTGATTGAAATTAGGGCCTACCTGTTTAATTGAGGATGCTGTTCTTGTATCAAGATTCTTAATTAAGAAACCCACCTTCTTATCAAGATTCTTAATTAAGAAGCCTGCAAAAACCCGCCTTCCAAATAAGCCAACATGTACAGGTTTCAGGCATTATCTTTTTGAGGGCTACCACTCAACTCTATATGTTGCCCATTGGTCACCCCAAATTAATGTCTGTCCAGCATTCAAAATATATGCACCTCATCAGAATATTGCCCAAAGTAACAACTCTTAAGTCTAAAATCTTATCTAAATATTATTAGCTCAATAGTTCCAAATCTCATTTAATCATGTAAATCACAAATGGGTTTGGCTCTGGCTGGGGCAAAATTTCTCTCTATCTGTTAACCTGTTAAACTAGAAAACAAAATATAATGATGAGGCAATCATAGTATAATAATTTATAGATGTTCTTATTCCAAAAGAGAAAATGGAAAGCAGAACTAAGTCTCCAGTCCCAAGTAACATCCAAAGGCATAAGGGAATATCCCATTAGTTTTTAATGCTGGGAATAACACTCTATTGCTTGATAATATGTGCTATGTTCCCAAAGCTTCATCCTCTGGGCCCAAGACTCTGTTCTCAGAGTCATCTTCCTTTTCTTGAAGACTAGCACATGTTTGCAGCTGAGTAACTCTATGAGTTCATTTTCTACCAGTAGAATTTCAGAGACTCAACAGCCTTCCCTCATTTTATGCTCATTCTGTCTCCTTCATTGCAAGCTGGCAGTTTTTTCTGCTGATATAACATTGTCAAAAAGCCTTATGGATCTCCTGTGTATATCATGGAGGCTCACATCAATTCCTCACTTTGCTGAGATGGCCAAGTGGATCCACAAGACACACAGAATTCTTTCAGTGAAAGATTGTCCATATATACCCTTGGACTTCTCTCCAGAGTATACTTTCTTGACAGTAAATCTCCTAGTATTAGCATCTATTGAAATCTTTCAAGTGTTCCTTTTTGATTCCTTTTCTCCCAACATTTTTTTCCCTCAAGTATCACTTTCTTCTTGCATTTTACTATAAACAGAAGTGAAAAACCAGATCACACCTTCAACACTTTATTTGAAAAATTATCTCCAGCTAAACATTCAAGTTCATTGCTTAAAAGTTCTGCATTCTACCCAATAGCAGGACATAACTCAGCTAAATGCTATTATTAGATAATACTATATATTAGAATTATAATATAATTCTATATTATAAATTCTATATCTATATTCTATTATATTCTGTGCTGAATATAAGGATTACCTTTCCTCCAGTTTCCAAGAGCATGTTCTTCCTTCTAAATCTTCATCAAAGCAAGTTTAGTGTTCATATTTTTGCCAGCATTCAGTTCATGACAGCATATACATTTTTTGAGATGATAAAGCGTTCTCTATTGTGTTCTTCACTTTCTCCTGAGCTCTCACTTGCAGAGTATTAGCACCTTTCTTCTACCAACAGTCTTTTCAAGAAAAATCTAAACTTTTTTTTTTTTTTTTTTAGCATACACCTCAAAATTAATCTGGTCATGTCTATTGCCCAAATCCAAAATCACTGCCACATTTTTAAGTAGTAGTACAGAGCAACTCAATTCATCATACAAAAATCGTTATTAGTTTCCTGTGGCTTTTGTAATAAATTACCACAAACCGAGTGTCTTAAAATAAGAGAATTTTATTTTCCCACAGTCCTGGAAGCCACATAATAAATCAAAGAGTCAGCAGATCCTTGTTCTCCCTAGAGGCTCCAGGGAAGATTTTGGTTCCTTGCCCTTTTCAGCTTCGATTGGTTTCTGGCTTCTGTGGCTTGGGGCCACATCATTCTAGTTATTACCCTTGTCTTCATATCACCTTCAGTTCTGTGTGTCTATATCTATGTCTTCTGTACTTCTGTTTTTTATAAGGACACTTTTAATTGAATTTAAGGTCCACCTCAGTAACTAGGATGATCTTCTCATCTCAAGATCACTAATTTCAATACATTTTCCAAGACCTTTTTACCAGTAACTTGGATTACAGGGCTCCAAGTGCAGATCCACCACTCTGGGAATCATCATGCAACCTGTTATACCAAGATATTCTCTCACATTACCTAGGATCATTCAATAAGTGAACTAAGCTACTCTGTAATTCACTATGTGAAGAATGCCTTAATTTTGAGCTGAGTTCTTTCCAGAGGATAGCTGGGGAAGTTCCACATGAATTACTTGTCCAAGTCCATTAAGTAACAATGGAATACTTAAATGACCTTAAAGTTTGATGCCATGCCCTGATTCTTTTTCAAAAGCAAATGGATTTATATAATCAGGGAGACAAGTGGTTGAAAATGCTTGCATTTTAAAAAAGAATTAAAAGATTCCTAAATTATTTGACTATCCCTTTTGCTCCTACCTGTATTTTAGAACAAAAGAATGTTTAAAATAGAGAAATTAAAAAAAAAGAAAGAAATAAAACAAACAAAAAGCAGATAATGCCTGGGTACCTAAGCAGTTTCAGACTATAAAAGTATTGAAAACTTTTCAGTTGGTTTTGTGAAGTCAAGAATAATCTTAAAACCAAGATAATACTAAAATAGAAAAAGTAAAGATCATATTTTAGTTTTGAATACTGGTTCCAGAATTCTATAAATAAAAAATACAGAATATTATGCTATACTAAAATAATAATTCTCCATAGATAAATGAGTTTTATTCCAAAGTGTTAGATTAGGCAACTGAAAATTCAGTGATTTTAATAAATAATGGCTTAAATAGAAATATTTATAACAATTGTTTAATGCATAAAGAGTAATAGTACAATCTACAACTTGTACCCGTCAATCAGTTTAAGACTAGATAACGGCAATTACTTTTTGGGATCCTGCCTGTATTACTCTAATCCCACCCCTTCCTAAGCAGGTTTCTTCTCATTTCCTCTTTCCTCAAAGCTAACCGCTATCCTAATTATTTTTTGTTTTCATTTCTTTTGATTTTTATATATTTACTATACACTTAGGGCTTCCCAGGTGGCTCATTGGTAGCGAATCTGCCTGCCGATACAGGAGATGTGGGAGATGTGAGTTTGATCCTTGGGTTGGGAAGATCCTCTGGAACAGGAAGTGACAACCCACTCCAATATTCCTGCCTGGAAAATTTCAAGGACAGAGGAGCCTGGTGGGCTATAGTCCATGAGGAAGTAAAGAGCTGGACATGACTGAGTGACTGGACACATACGTTTATGTATTCCTAAAAGCCATAGTGTTTATTTTTTTTTCAATTGAAATATAGCTGATTTTCAATGTTTTGCTAGTTTCAGGTGTACAGCTAAGTGATTTAGTTATACATATATATCTTTATCAGATTCCCTTTATAGATTATTGTGAGTCACTGAATCTATTTCCCTGCACTATTCAGTAGGTCTTATTGTTTATCTATCTTGTATATAGTAAGGTGTATTTGTTAATCTCAAACTCGGAATTTGTCCTTCCCTCCGCTACCTTTCCCCTTTGGTAACCATAAGTTTATTTTCTATAACTGTGAGTCTATTTCTGCTTTGTAAATAAGTTAATTGGTATCATTTTCTAGATTTCATATCTAAGTGATACCATATGATATTTGTCTTTCTGTGACTTATTTCACCTAGTATGATAATCTCTAGGCCCATCCATGTTGCTGCAAATGACATTGTTTCATTCTTTTTTTATGACTAAGTGACTTTCCATGTTTACTTTTGAATGTTTAAAATTTTACCAAAATGCAATCCTACAGTAGTGTGACTCACTTTCATACTACATGCTTCGTATGACAAATACTAAACATTGTATTTGTGAAATTCATCTGTGTTGCTGCTTGTAAATGTTTTCTATTTATTTTTACTGCTGTATAGAAATCCACTATAACAAAATAAAAATACCTCAAATCATTTATCCATTCTGCTCTTGTTGAAAATTTAGCTGCATCCAGTGTCTTGCCATTATAAGCTATGCTTTATAAACATTGTTTTCATATATTCTGCCGCACACATTTCTCAAGGGTATATTGAGAAGTGGAATTTGTTTCCCAAAGTATGGTGGTTGCACCAATTTGACTCTCAACAGCAGTTATGTAAGAGCTCCTGTATCTCCATAACCTTAACCGACACTTGATTTTATCAGACTCTGAACTTGCTTCCCATTGGATGGGTGGGAAATTTTAATCTCTTTTTGATGTTGATTTTCATGTTTCAGATTTTTAATGGGATTAAGGTTATTTAGAAATTTGACACTTCCAGCTTCCTCTAATAATGAGAGTCTAATATATAATGATGCTCAAGTCTTTTGCCCATTTCTGCAGTGCAACTTAGTCTTTTTCTAATAATTAATTTGCAGTTAGGTATCTCAGCTGGTAAAAAAAAAAAATCCACCTGCAATGCAGGAGACCCCAGTTCAATTCCTGAGTCAGGAAGATCCCCTGGAGAAGGGATAGGCTACCCATTCCAGTATTCTTGGGCTTCCCTGGTGGCTCAAATGATAAAGAATCTACCTGCAGTGTGGGAGACCTGGGTTCAATCCCTGGGCTGGGAAGATCCCCTGGAGGTGGGCATGGCAACCTACTCCAGTATTCTTGCCTGAGAATCCCCATGGACAGAGGAGCCTGGCAGGCTACAGTTCATGGGGTTGCAAAGAGTTGGACACATCTGAGTGACTAAGCACAGTATACATTCTGAGTAAAAGTAATTTGTCATTTATATGTATTGCCAGGAACATCACTTAAAATGATTTATATTCCCAATTTTATTAATGTACCTTAAAAGTCATTATAGTTTTGAATGTAAAGGCTTAGATTTTAAAAAATTCTATATTTTAAACTGGCAAGCTAGTCACATAATTCAAAGACTCAAAGTAAACAGTTAAAATTTTACTTCCAACCACTGCTCAGCTAGACAGGAGACCTTCAAAGAAATTAAAAAGCAAAAGGGTAATCACTCTCAGTTTCTCTTGTATTTTCCAGATATTTTAATACACATAAAAACAATGTGGCTATAGTATTTATTTCTTGTGCTTTTTTTTCAGTTGTGGACATACTATATGAATGTTTCCTCACATTGCTTTTTATTCACTTAACTGAGAGAGAGAAAAGAAAGGGTTATATATAACTCTACTTATTTTTGTTCATAAAGTACTTAACAAACTTTTATAATTGCACTCATTTTTCATATTGTGTGTGTATTCTAATTCATTTGATGAGTCCCCTCAGGATGGATGTCCAGGTTGTTTAACATTTCTACTACTGTAAAAAATGTAAAGTAGATAATTTTTATATATATTACCAAGGGCTAAAATTATAGAAATGGAAATGCTGTAAGTTATTTATATATATTGTGAAATTCACTTTACAAAGTGAGTTGGCTAGAACAATTTACTTCCTCATCAGTAGTGAAAGAGAAGATATATTCCTTCTTATCTTGCCATCTTGTTGAGATAAACATTTTTGGATTTTTGCCCATCTAAGAGGTACAATTTCAATTTGTATTCTTTAATTATGAGATTATGATATCTTTTAAATGATTTAAATTTTAATTTAATGAAGTAGAAATGTTAAACCTTTCCCTTTATGGGTTTGTTATACTTTAGCTTTGTTTAAAACTCTTTCCCATTCCCAAAGTGATAAAGATAACTTCTGTGTTTAGTCACTCTGTCATGTCTTTGCGACCCCATGGACTGTAGCCCATTAAGCTCCTTTGTCCATGGGAATTCTCCAGGCAAGAATACTGGAGTGGGTTGCTATGCCCTCCTCCAGGAGATCTTCCCAACCCAGGGATCAAACCCAGGTCTCCCGCCTTGCAGGTGGATTCTTTACCATCTGAGCCAAAGGGAAACCCAAGATTACTGGAGTGGGTAGCCTCTCCCTTCTCCAAGAGATCTTCCCAACCCAGGAATCTAACTGGGGTCTCCTGCATTGCAGGTGGGTTTTTACCAGTTGAGCTACCAGGGAAGCCCTAAAGATAACTTATGCAATTATCTAATGAATTATAATTTTACCTTTTATAACTGTGTAAAATAATTTTGCTTTTAAATCGACTACTGAGGTTCCTCCCAATGTCTTCATCTCTTCCAACAAGCATTCTTGATAAAAAATGAATAACCTTAAAGAAGTTTATTTTCTCTGGACATATTTCTTCAACTGCTGCAATATATATATATGACTAAACATCAGTAAATGGTTTTCTTTGCTTAATTAGCAAGTGAACCACTTGGAAACTTATTTTGGTTGTAGCCATGTCTATTTCTTGACAGATATAAATAGATAGAGATAGATAGATAGATGTGCGGAAGCTAAGTCACTTCCATCATATCCGACTCTTTGCAACCCTATGGACTATATCCAGCCATGATTCTCTGTCCATGAGATTCTCCAGGCAAGAATACTAGAGTGGGTTGCCATGCCCTCCTCCAGGGGGTCTTTCCAACCCAGAGATCAAACCCAAGTCTCCTGCATCTTCTGCACTGGGAGGCAGCTTCTTTACCCCTAGTGCCACCTGGGAAGCCCAAATAGATAGATACAGAGTTACAAAATTTGTGGAAAATTCGGTTGTGATTAGGTATTCCATTTCAAATTTTCTAATATTTCTGCCTGAAGTTGAGACTCTAGTAATGAATGCTTAGTTTGGCAACGCCAATGTGTATTGTACTCTTTAGCATAGTTAAAGTGTCATTGCATAATGAAGACATGCTTTGCCGTCTAAAGTGAAGATAAACAATCTACTCTCCACTGTGCCTTGAAAGCTAGATATTCAGTGCTCACTTTCTGACCCCTTTCTTGATTGATGTGATGAAGTAAAGTGAAATTGAATAAATAAAATCTTGTTGTGCAGCAAGTACAAGTAGTGTTGGGAAAACCACAGAATTACTATGGCACATAGCTAGTCACATAGATAGTCACTAGTTCAGTTTATAGTTGTAGGGTGAAGGCAGCCATTGGCAGTACATGCCAGAATAAACATGGCTGCTTTTCCAATAAAAATTTCATTTGTGAACACTGAAATGTGAATTCACATAATTTTCACATCTCGTGGAATGGTAGTCTTCTTTTGAGCAAAACATTTTGAAAATGTAAAAGCCATTCTTAGCTGGTGGGCATGCAAAAGCAGGCAGTGGGCTGTGGTTTGCCTGTGTCTGCTTTAGAGAAACAGCTTTTTTCCCCAGGGATTTGTATGATTATGCCAGCATCAGTTGCTAAGTATATATTTTTATTCCACTAAACTGAAACTTAACTAATTCACTGGACAAAAATGTATTAAATGTCTATCAAGTGTCGGGATATATGACAACAAGGAAAGCAGAGAAGAGGGCTGCCTTCGAAAGGCTTTTGGTCTACTGTTCAAAGAAATTGAACTATTCACATACATTAATTTCCAGGAAATGGCCTAGTTTTAAACTTCCATTGAAATTAGTGGGCAGATAGACAATTTGTCAATTACAAAATTATATGAGCATTGGCATAGAGGTAAGCACTGGATACTATATGTGTGCGTGCTAAGTTGCTTCAGTCATGTCTAACTCTTTGCAACCCTATGGACTCCAGCCCACCAGACTCCTCTGTCCATGGGATTCTCCAGGCAAGAATACTAGAGTAGGTTGCCATGCCCTCCTCCAGGAGATCTTCCTAATCCAGGGATCGAGCCCGGAGTCTATTATGTCTCCTGCACTGGGAGGTGAGTTCTTCACCACTAGCACCACCTGAGAAGCCCAGATTCTATATGAGCACATGTCCGTTAAGTCTTAGTCTTAACAGAATAAGGTGATACAAGAACCATGAAATGTTCTGAGAAGAGGCAAATATTGAACTACTTCTTGCACTATAAGAAATATTTATTAAAAAGTAGAGGGAGGAGAATGGTGGGAGATGGGATATACAAAGGGAGATAAAACTGTTGGCATCAACCTGAACATTGGATTTTAGCATACATTTTCATATGCTGATCATTAGGGTCAACTGCAATTTAAGTCAGAACCTTAATCTCTTGTTAAGTTTCTGTGTCAGGGAGATGGGCAAGCCCTGAATAAAAATAATTTTAGTCCATACAGAAGAATAAATACATGAGATTTACTAAGAAGAATAGAAAATAATGTGTGTGTGTGTTGCTGTGGAGAGATTGTGATTATCTTAAATACAATCCTGTTGGTTTAGTCTCCGTATGCTACCTCATTGCAGACAGATGCTAACAGAGGGCAATTCAAATTACAGAGCAAATAGTGAGGACACTGTTTATATCAAATACAGTTGAGCTGTACTTAACTTACTTTTAGAATAGTTTTCAGACTACTATTATATATTGGATATTGTTTTTGTATACCCGTTTGTTCTTGTTGCAAGAAAACATTAACAAAACAATCAAATTATTTGCAAATTTAGACCAGAATACAGTTTAATCTGAAAAGTTAAAGAGGGCATGAGATTTGTCAAGAGTAAATACTGAGGTTGCTAATGATGATGTGTTCAAGTTTTCTCCACTACATAGTTTGAAACATCATTCCAAAATAAATCTGTGCATTTGTTGTTAACTAGGATTAAACAGATGAAGGACTGTGATTTCTTGGTTTAATTACTCTGAGTGAAAAATTGATAAAATATGTCTTGAAGGATATTGCCCTCCAAATTCTATTTTCAGAATGGTTAGAATATTGATAAAGAAAAGTAAGCTCCAATAAATGAATTTGAAATTACAAATTCAGATGTTAAGAAACAATGGACAATGTTTAAGATGGCCAACAATTTTTCAAAAGAGGTATTTGGAGGGTTAGCTCCAAATCTAGGTATTCACCTTTACTACCCAATTTTGATTTCAGGCTAAAAATCACTGGGTCCTGTCCAATTTATATCTGTAGATTGATATCTCTATCTATCTATATAGATATAATATCATCTATCTATCTATTTATCTATCTATCCTGATTAGAAAGGCCATAAGCCAATAGAATGCAGCCAGCACAGATATTTTATAGGTATGTTGGACTGTAAAAATTTGTTGCTGGCATATTTGGAAGAGCTCTGTGTACAGTGCACTGTGCTTCTGGAGGGTCTTCCTGACACTTGGCAGCCTGGGTCTGGGGCTTATTTCATTAGATGGGCAATATATAGTGCCTTGTATGGGTCTCACACTGCCATTGGCTGTCTGAGGCTGAGATACGAGATTTAATAACAGGGCTGGGTCATCTGACCCTAAAAGCTTTGTTCTCAAAATCTCAAGTAGTTTTTGCATGTTCTGTGTTTACTAACTCCAAGTTTATTTTGCCCAGATATTTTGACTCTTAAGCTTTTCAATGCATCTGCATTTTATGAGCAATTACACCCATGAATGGTTTTGGTTTGCTTCTCCTTAAATTTGTCAAAATGTGGTTTTGCTGACTGAGCAATGTTTGATGTCCAAGAATACCCTTGAGATCCTTGGTAGCAAAAATTCACGTTGTGAGGAGGGTAAACCAGGTCACTAAGACAGTATCTTTTGAATTTGTACTGATTTCAGTTGAGCTGCCCTGCTGCTTTGCGTAGAGCACTTTTCAGCTAACAGCCAGGCTGGGCCCTGCTATGTGGTTCAAGCTGGACTCCTGTACTTCACATCTGTTGATCCCACTGAAGTCCTTCCAGTAGCATTGTGCGGTAGCACAGCTCAGCAGGACATGCCTTTGGGGGCTTATCCCCCTGAAGCCTTCAGGGAAGGGGTTGGTTACCAGAGAGTAAGGCTTTTATTGCCTATCCTGGCAAGAGGTACCTAATTAATTTTCACCTGAATTAGTTACAGATCTTCTTATTGTGGTCTGCTATAATTGGAGGATTGTCTCTTGTCTTAGAAAAGAGAACATGGCTGATCATTTCAGTTTGGAACCACATCCTTTGAAACCAGAGGCTTGACATTGCTCATAGTAAAGTTAGTCTTGCTATATTGTCAGACAGCAATAAACTGACCTACTAGTGGTTCAACACACAGATTTCCATTTTATGAAATGGATGGCTGTTGACATCATTTGGAAACATACAGACATTTGGTCAACTTTTATCTAGGGCTTACTGAGAAATTTTACTTGGAGAGAACACTTGAAAGTACTCTCTTCTCCATTTTGCATTTGTGTATGAGCTAATTCAGGTAGAATGGTGCTAGACAGACTCCATAATACTTGACAATGTTCTACTTGTAACCTTACAGAGTTAGGTCAATCTCCCTGAGATTGTACCTGAGCTAACAGGATAAAAGCCCTAGACATTACTATTGTTCAAATTCCGTGGTTAATCTCTGAGGAGATGAGAGTAGAGAGGGCTTCCCAGGTGCTAGTGGTAAAGAGTCCACCTGCTAATGCAGGAGATGTAAAAGATGCGAGTTCAGTCACTGGGTCAGGAAGATCCTTTGGAGTGGGGCATGGCAACCCGCTCCAGTATTCTTGCCTGGAGAGGACAGAAGAGCCTGGTGGGCTATGGTCCATAGGGTCGCACAGAGTTGGACACAACTGCAGCAGTAGCACGTACACATGAGAGCAGAGAGGTTCAGGTGTTTATTCAGACACAGTTTGTAGTAAAGTTAGGACTAGAACCAGTTTCCCTTACTGATCCTGGATTCTTTCCATTGTAGGTACTGATGTTAATGTCTGTGTCATACTACACACACACACACACAGAGCCATACATACATTACCAATCTCTTTGGAGGGAAGAAAAAAGAGGAAAACTTGCCAAATTCTAGAATCATCAGTGTGTCTCTTTAAAGGTCACAAAAGCCTTTCTTCCCCTGCCCCCAAGCCTAACAAGGTCATTCTGCAATGTCGTTTGTACATAAAATTTATATAGATAAACTGATGGTTAACACTGCTTATGCTGGCCACACTGAAGCAGAATAGCGGTTCTTAATTGCTGTTCTGTTTTCTGTCTTGAGTAAGGGCATCTCTCTACCAGTGGACAATGTGCATCTTGGTGTGCTCTTTACTTTGAAAAAGACTTTCTGACTGGTGTGCAAAGACTGACTCAGGGACAAATGAAAATTAAGACACCAAGACCAAATTGAAAACCACAGCAACAGTTTCAAGGGTCTAGAACTAGCTGGTTCTCATCTGCAATTAGCTTGTGTTTAGCAGGTGGCTCCAGTCTGAGCTCACTCTTTTCCAGTTGAAATGCACTAGTGGAAAAAGCCATGATCCAGCCAAAATTCAGCTTTGAGACGTGAAAGAAATCTGCTCCTCAACCTCTATTTCTTTCACTCTCACTATAAGGACAGTGATCAGCCTTTGTCCCTAAGAACCACCAAGATGTGGTCAGGCTGGCCTGGCCTCACTGTAGACCATCCTGAATCAAGCCTTTGTACTTTCACATTTGGAAAGTCTGGGCCACTGTTAAACTTTGGCGTCTGAAGGTCTAAAAGGCCAGTGACACCTTTTTTTTTCAGTTTAATTTTTTTTAATTTTGACTTAATTTTAAATTTACATAACAGTTGCAAAACTAATGCCATGAGTTTCTTCAACCAGCTTCCTCTAAAGTGAGCATCTCACAAAACCATAGCGTATTTATCATGGATATAGTTATAGAGACATAATGTTGTTGTTGTTTTGTCGCTCAGTTGTGTCCAACTCTTTGCAACCCTATGGACTTTAGCCAGTCAGGCGGCTCTGTCCGTGGGATTTTCCAGGTAAGATTACTGGAGTGGGTTGCCATTTCCTTCTCTAGGCGAGCTCCCCAGCCTAGAGATTGAATCTGTGTCTCCTACATAGTCAGGTGGGTTCTTTACCCACCAGGGTAAAGAGCCAGCAGGGAAGCCCGACACACGATTCAGTACTATTAACTGAGCCATAGACTCTTCAGATTTCACCAGGTTCCCAGCAGCCTTTCCTTCTACCAGGATTCCATGCAGGCTACCATTTGCATTAGGTATCATGTGTCTTTAAATCTCCTCCCATCTGTGACATTCTCTCAGTGTTTTTTAAGATCTTGACACTTTTTGAAGAATGCTAGTCAAGCATTTTGTAGAATTTCCCTCAAATTGGGCTTGTTTGGTGTTTTCTCATGATTACACAAATGTTATGAATTTGAAGAGAATGCCATAGAGGTGATGTGTTTGTATCATCTCATCATATCAAACAGAACATGATATCACCATGATTTGTCACCCGTGGTGTCCACATTGGCCACTTGGCTAAGGTGGTATCTGCCAGAGCTCTCCATTATAACATCACACCTTTCCCTTTCCTTGAAGGAGGGCAATTCAGCTTCATTTCCTAGAGGGAGGAATGTTGAACATTTTATGGAATATGTTAACATTAACAAGTAATTTGGAAGTAGTTTAGGGTATATACTCTGAAGCCATGTTAGTGTCTTGCTTTTCATCAAAGTTTTGACCTTGCTGACAGCTACTATTCGTGTGGTTTTCTCATGATGATTTCTGTTTCCCTCAGTCCTTCTGCATTTATTGACTGGAATTATTCTCTAAGGAAGATATGCTCCTTCACTCCCACTTTGAATATGTGTTCAACCATTTATTATATCAGTATAGACTCATGGCTATTTATTTTATTCTTTGGGGTATAATCAAGCACTTCATTATTTATTTTTGGTGCTTAAATTGTTCCAGGTTTGACAATTGTTAGCTGTTTCATGTTGGGTCCTTTTGACATACTCCTAATCCCACCACCCAATCTTTAAAATCCCTTCCTTACTTCCTGGCACCACAAGATGCTATAGCCTTATCTTATGCTTTTCCTGTCCCAGTCTTGGAATCAGCCATTTTTCCAAGGAGTCCTGGCTCCTTTTTTGGAAAAAAAAAAAAAAAAGGTGTTAGAAACCAAGTCCTAGTTGGTGTGTGTGTTTATGGCTACTAGGGTGTCACAGCTTTGAGGCCCTCTCAGCAGACAGAAATATAAAAATGTTTATTTATATTGTGCTATGCTCAGTCACTCAATCGTGTCTGACTCTTTGCAACCCCATGGACTTTGCTTCTCTGCCCACAGGGATTCTCCAGGCGAGAATACTGGAGTGGAATGCCATACCCTTCTCCAGGGGATCCCAGATCTCTCGCATTGCAGGAGGATTCTTTACTATCTGAGTCACCAGGGAAGCCCTTATCTATATTAACCTAGCCTTTATCTATATTAACCTATGTATATACACATACAAACATTATGTATATTCATTTCTGTATCTATTAAATGGTGCATGTGTTAAAATAAGCAGTTGATATCTCTCAGTATAATCCAGAAAAGTAAAGTGAAGTTGCTCAGTCATGTCTGACTCTTTGCGACCCTGTGGACTAGCCCACCAGGCTTCTCCATCCATGGGATTCCCCAAGCAAGAATACTGGAGTGGGTTGCATTTCCTTCTCCAGGGGATCTTCCCCACCCAGGGATCAAACCCGGGTCTCCTGCATTGCAGCCATGTGTTTTTACCTCTGAGTCACCAGGGAAGCCCTAGGGTTAATTCCTCTCCATTGTATCCTCTCCATTGCTTATTTATCATTTCATTCTCTGTCGGTGAGAAACTTGGGTCTCATGATCTACAGTGTATATCTAAAAAGCCTCAAATATCTACTCCCAAACATTTCCAAGTAAATAATCTGCCTGCATTGTGGGAGACCTGGGTTCCATCCCTGGGCTGGGAAGATCCCCTGGAGGAGGGCATGGCAACCCACTCTAGTGTTCTTGCCTGGAGAATCCCCATGGACAGAGGAGCCTGGTGGGCTACAGTCCATGGAGTCACAAAGAGTCGGACAAGACTGAGTAATTAAGCACACAAAGAAAATGCAAGGTAGTGATATTACAATCGAGAGCACTAGCTGACACCATCTTAAGCAGATGATCAAGATGGATACCACAGGTGACACGTGATAGTGAAATTATGTACCCCTTGATATGAGGAGGTGACACAGACATGTCACCTTTATGGCATTCTCCCTGAATTCATATTTGTTCAGTCCTAGTATATGTAAGTAAAGTAGTTCTGAAATTTCCTTTTTATGGTTGAGTAGTATTCCATTGCCTGGAAAATCCCATGGATGGAGGAGCCTGGTGGGCTGCAGTCCATGGGGTGGCTGAGAGTTGGACACGACTCAGTGACTTCACTTTCACTTTTCACTTTCATGCATTGGAGAAGGAAATGGCAACCCACTCCAGTGTTCTTGCCTGGAGGATCCCAGGGACGGGGGAGCCTGGTGGGCTGCTGTCTATGGGGTGGCAGAGTCAGACACGACCGAAGCGACTTAGCAGCAGCAGCAGTATTCCATTGTATACATTGGAATACATGTATCTTTTTTATTTGCTGCTTTCATTTTTTCAGATATATATACCCAGCAGTGAAATTGGATCATATGGTAGTTCCATTTTTAGTTTTTAGAAAAATCTTTGTACTCTTCTTCCACACTGACTTTACCAACTTAGATTCCCACTGATAGTGCATGAGGGTTCCTTTTTCTCCATATCCTCACCAGCACTTGTTATCTGTGTGTGTGTGTGTGTGTGTGTTTTGATGGTAGCCATTCTTACAGGTGGGAGATGATGTCTCATTGTAGTTTTTATCTGCATTTCCCTGATGACTAGTGATGTTGAACATCTTTTCACTTGCCTGTTAGCCATCTGATGTCCTCTTTGGAAAAAATGTCTATTCAGGTCTTCTGCCCATTTTTAATTTTTCATTTAGACACACACACACACACACATATGTGTATCAACAGATGAATGGATAAGGAAGAAGTGACATGCATACACACACACAATGGAATATTACTCAGTCATAAAAAGAATGACATTTTGCCACTTGGAACAATGTGGATAGACTTGAAGGGCATTATGTCAAGTGAAATAAATCAGACAGCAAAAGACAAATGCTGTATGATACCACTTAGATGTGGAACCTAAAAAGTAAAACCAGTGAATATAATGAAAAAGAAATAGACTCACAGATAAATAGAAAACAAGCTAGACCTCCAACTAGTTTGAGGAGCTGGGGAAACACATAGATGTATGTATATATTTTATACATATACCACTATGTATAAAATGAGCTAAAAGTATATTTTGTAAAATACAAGGAATATAGCCAATATTTTACGATAAATAAGAGTGAAATATAACCTGTAAAAACTGTGGATCACTATGTTGTACACCTGTATGTTATATAATATTTCTCATCAACTATACTTCAGTTTTAAAAAATAGCTCAAAAATTGCTACCTGCTATTCCTGTGAGAAAAATATTCCTCCAGCTAGAATAGAGTCCTTATGTATTTTTGTTTGTCTTTATCTTTTTATGTTTTTCTTTTTGATGGTATCCAGTCAGACAGACACTTTTAAAACCAGTAACCCCTATTATTACAACTCCATTCCCATCTTCTTAATCTTCTTTTACTTTGCTCTGTTAGCAGTTACCACATTCAGATACACTATACAAACTTTGAATATTTATTAAATGTGTCCATCTCCCTGATTGGGTAGAAGCTTCATTCACTGTTGTGGCCCTGCACCTAGCAGAATTCTTGCGCACAGTTTCTATCAGCACATTAAGCGAACTGAGGGCTAGTAACTGAGCTTGGATATCCATATGAATTCAGATGCATTTAATGTAAGGGGGCCCCAAAGAGAATCTCAATACTTCTGTAATCTTGACAAGTGATCAGAATGTGTCTCCTTTCCATGTTTTCAGCACATCAGCTTCTTCGAATGAGCACAGGCCAATTTGTGGATGCCTTAGAGAAATCCGTTGACAGCCTGGCATTGGAATCATCTAAAACACCAGCTCAGTCTGGGCTGCACATTGGAGCCTGATGCCCGGGACCTGCTCCCATGAATACTATTCTGATTCATGATACAGTGTCTAAACTGATACAGTGTCTAAACATTGATAATTTATTTATTTTTGGTAAAATATATGTAAAATTTACTGTTTTAACCAAAGTGGACAGTTCAGTGGCATTAAATACATTCACATTGTTGTGCAACTTTCACTAGCCAACTTTTTCATCTTGAAAAACTGAAATTTTATACCCGTTCCAGAACTCATTACCCTCCTCTCCAGCACCTGACAACCACTATTCTGTTTTCGGTCTCTATGACTTTGACTACTTAAGCCAATTACGTCATGCAAGTAGAATCATACATGTTTGTCTTTTTGTGATTGGTTCATTTCACTCTGCATAACATCTTCAAGTCATCCATGTTGTATCATGTGTCAGAATTTCACTCCTGTTTAAGGCTGAATAATATTCCACTGTGTGTGTATATATAATCATTTGTTTTTCCATTTATTTGTTGACATTTATTTCTACCTTTTGTTTATTGTGAATAATACGGCTGTGAACATGAGTGTATGAAAACCTATAGGGTCCCTGCTTTCAATTTTGTTGGGTAAATATTCAACAGTGAGAGTTCATGAACACTGAGATTAAGTGACTTTCTAAACAGTTTGGTTGTGCAGCCAAAGTTGTGTAAGCCCACGTGCTACAGCCTTCATCACATTGCAAAGAAGAGAGGCTGGCTGTCATTCCAATGGACAAAGGCACGTCTGCATATTTGTTGGATGGGTGAATGCAAAATGAAAAGATTTTGAATGTCACTCAAAACAATTCATGTTTCTGAAAATATTAGAGTTGGAAGTGAAAGCTGAAGGTACTTTGACAATGATTTCTAGAAGTAAAATAATATCAGCATGCTACCCACAGAGCTAAAAGCAAAGGTTCCTTCCAGCTTTATTTTCCAACCCAAAGGCTAAGTCAATTTGCTGCCAATTTATCCAGCATGCATTTGATGGCGGAGAGAAAAGGGAAAGCACTGTTTAAAAAATATGAATCTAACTCAGTAAGATAATTTAAAAAAAATGCTTAATGTAAACCTATCACAGTTTGGTGTTTTATTTTCCTCTAAAAGTGTTTCTCAGAATACCTTGGTAGAGATCTTTGAGTCTTTACCTTATCTATTGGGTAAGACCTCATCTTTAGATGAATAGCAAGATATTTCTGTTGAATTCCAAATAGCCAAAAAAGAAAAATAATATTGAAAAGGAAACAAGACATGCACTGTCCTTATCTGCTGAGACCTCTTGCATCTCCCAGCTTTTGGTGGCAACTAGAAGGGGTGACAGAGAAGGCGATGGCACCCCACTCCAGTACTCTTGCCTGGAAAATCCCATGGACAGAGGAGCCTGGTAGGCTGCAGTCCATGGGGTCGCAAAGAGTTGGATACGGCTGAGCGATTTCCCTTTCATTTTTTACTTTCATGCATTGGAGAAGAAAATGGCAACCCACTCCAGTGTTCTTGCCTGGAGAATCCCAGGAATGGGGGAGCCTGGTGGGCTGCCGTCTATGGGGTTGCACAGAGTCGGACACAACTGAAGCAACTTAGCAGCAGCAACAACAGCAGAAGAGGTGATGCAGAGCCTCTGAAAGTGCCCCCCTACCCTGAAGAGAGCAGGGAGGAACTTCTGAGCAGGGTTTTCCAACACCTCCCTCAGGAGAGTGCTTGGTCCTAAACTTCGGCTTGACCTGAGGTCAGAGGTCAGAGTGCCTCTTAACTCAGAGGCCACCTTGCCAGCTGTTCACACCCCATCACTGTCTTGACTCTCAGCAGGGCCCCAGGTGGAAGAAATCTGGCAGTGTTCTGGAGCTTGCAGATGGCAGGCCGCCCTCCCAGAATCTCAGGCCAGAACATTCCAGCTCTTGGCAAAGAGGCTTGGGAAATCGCACCATGGGCCAGCATAAGGTGAGCTGGCAACACTCTTGCTGTCCTGTTTCTCTGAGCTCTTCTGCTCAGAAACCAATGAGAGAGCAGAGGGGTGTTTGAATTGAAAAGAGGAGAGATGGTGGAGAGCTGTGTCTCCAAGGAGGGTGTCCATGCAGGATGTCTGCCTACAGAAGCCACACGGTAAATCTATGCGGCTATGCTCCTGGAGGAGTCAGGTCATTGTTCAGCGGAGCGACTGTTACTGTCCTGCACTGGCTAAGCCTGTGTCTCCATACGTGGGTTTCACCACAGCGGCCCAGCTGGGCAGGGTGGGTGATCTTGGCCCCAGCAGGCAGCCAGGCAACAGGTCACTCAGATTGGTTTCTTCAAACACTAGGACAGGAGTGGCTCTGGTTGGGAACTGCCCCTCTGCTACCTACATGGCTGCATGCTTCTGTCTCTCTCTGTTCACACACACACACTCCCGACTACCTCCTGATGCTCTCTGAGTTTTGGCTTCTCTAATTACCTTCAGGGCAAGAAGAATCAGCAAGGAAAGTGCTCTGTTCTCTATTCACAAGCTGCCATCAGACCCCGATTCGGCCCTCCAGTATCCCTGGCATCCCATTGGCTCTTCTAGGGCTTTCTGGGTGCAGGGAAATCCTGCTGCATCCGGAGTTCCCTTCCAGAAAGCTTTGTCTCCTGAAGCTCCCCTGGACTTGGGGACTGGTATCTGAAGTACAGAGGTGATGGGCGAGTCTTGGGCTGAGCCCTTCATCTGTGTGACCTGATGCCATCTCCAGGGTGATAGTGTCAGGGTGGAGGTGTTTGTGGTATGACAGAACCCCCTACACAGGTCACGCCACATGCTGAAGTAGTGGTCTGTAGCTTCTTCCTCTGCTTCAACTGTGGTGACCAGTAATGTTGACATTGTGATATTCTGATTTATAAAAATATATATATATATACAGCAGAAACTAACACAACACTGTAAAGCAATTATACCCCAGTTAAAAAAGAAGCTCAGCCCATCCTGTATGATTTATATATACATTTGATACTTTCTGGCACAGAGCTCCTAAAACTTAGAAATTTCCTCAAAACAAAAAGGATCAAGGTATCTTTTGTTATGTTAATGAAGTGACTTCTGGAAAGCACCTAACATTGCCTGCTGGTTGCTTGGAGACCCAACCATGGAATTAGAGGGTGGGAACTTTCACTCCCATCCTGGATCGCTAGAAAGGCTGAGAAGAAGATTGTAGAGGCTGAGTCAATCACCAATAGTCAATGATTTATCAGTCACGCTTAGGCAATGAAGCCTCCATAGAAGAGTCAAAAGGATGGGGTTCAGAGAACTTCTGGGTTGCTGAACATGTGGAGGTGTGGGGAGAATGACAAGCACAGAGAGGGTGTAGAAGCTCCATGCCCTTCCCCATGCCTTGTCCTGTGCTTCTCTTTCATCTGGCTGGTCTCAGGTTATACCCTTTTCTTAATAAACTGACAGTCTAGTAAGTAAAATTGTTGAGTTCTATGAACTGCTCCAGCAAATTAATCAGACTCAAGGAGCAGGTCATTGGAACCTTTGATCCACTGTCCCAAAGTTCAGGTGACAACTTGGACTTGGGGACTGGCATCTAAAGTGCGGAGGAGGTGGGCAAGTCTTGCAGGACTTAGCCCTTCACCTGTGTGACCTGATGCTATCTCCAGGGACACAGTGTCAGGTTGGAGGTGCTTGCATGTACAGGAGAACTCCCTATACCTTCACACATATACAGACACATCAGAACTGGATGCAGAACCCCTTCAGATACTCGGATGATTGAAGGTAGCCACCTTGCTTTTCTTAGGGATGGATGAAGTGACAAAGGAGGAAGAAGGAAAGAGACTAATATCTATTGATTAGCTAATACAGTGCTTTCCAATTTGGGGTTACAATTCTGAGTAAGAAATATTTTACTTTTAAAATGTATATATATTATTTTATTGTTATTTAAAATATTAAAAAAATTAAACAAATTCTAATAGAACTATCATGACATCTGGTCCCATCACTCCAAGGGAAATAGATAGGGAAACAGTGGAAACAGTGTCAGACTTTATTTTTTTGGGCTCCAAAATCACTGCAGATGGTGATTGCAGCCATGAAATTAAAAGATGCTTACTCCTTGGAAGAAAAGTGATGACCAACCTAGATAGCATATTCAAAGGTAGAGACATTACTTTGCCGACTAAGGTCCATCTAGTCAAGGCTATGGTTTTTCCTGTGGTCGTGTATGGATGTGAGAGTTGGACTGTGAAGAAGGCTGAGTGCCGAAGAATTGATGCTTTTGAACTGTGGTGTTGGAGAAGACTCTTGAGAGTCCCTTGGACTGCAAGGAGATCCAACCAGTCCATTCTGAAGGAGATCAGCCCTGGGATTTCTTTGGAAGGAGTGATGCTAAAGCTGAAGCTCCAGTACTTTGGCCACCTCATGCGAAGAGTTGACTCATTGGAAAAGACTCTGATGCTGGGAGAGATTGGGGGCAGGAGGAGAAGGGGACGACAGAGGATGAGATGGCTAGATGGCATCACTGACTCTATGGATGTGAGTCTTAGTGAACTCCAGGAGTTGGTGATGGACAGGGAGGCCTGGCGTGCTGCGATTCATGGGGTCGCAAAGAGTCGGACACGACTGAGTGACTGAACTGAACTGAACTGCATAGAGCTATAAAAAAATTCCTGCATTCTAAATGAAAAGCAAATGTACCAGTGCATATATGCACAATACTTACTGTCTTATTCATCAATAAATATAAGAGGAACTGAAAAAAGAGAAATATGTTTCACATTGTACTTCATGTGTATGATAGATACAAGTGAAACAAAGATTTAGTGAAAAAGCTTACTATGTTTGATAAAGAAAAATACAAAAAAAGATTAATATCAAGTATGACTTTGAAAAGATTTAAGTTCAAGTCCCCAATAAATCATTTAGAATCATGACTTACTGAATTGATTGTCCTTCCCTCTAATGGGTGGCAACTCAGATTTCCAAACCACTGCATAAACATGTACCAGATGCTAGATGCCAGGCACGACTCATTTAACACCTACAAAATGTTTTTGAGGAAGATATTAATAGATCCATTTTGCCAATGAGAAAACTGAAAGCTCAGTCAGTGTAAGTGACTTGGAAAAATTCTTTGCATAATAAAAGACCATCATGAGAAATGCTGGGCTGGAAGAAGCACAAGCTGGAATCAAGATTGCCAGGAGAAATATCAATAACCTCAGATATGCAGATGACACCACCCTTATGGCAGAAAGTGAAGAGGAACTAAAGAGCCTCTTGATGAAAGTGAAAGAGGAGAGTAAAAAAGTTGGCTTAAAGCTCAACATTCAGAAAACAAAGATTATAGCATCTGGTCCCATTACTTCATGGGAAATAGATGGGGAAACAGTGGAAACTGTCAGACTTTATTTTTCTGGGCTCCCAAATCACTGCAGATGGTGACTGCAGCCATGAAAGTAAAAGACTCCTTGGAAGAAAAGTTATGACCAACCTAGATAGCATATTGAAAAACAGACATTACTTTGCCAACAAAGGTCCGTCTAGTCAGGGCTGTGGTTTTTCCAGTGGTCATGTATGGATGTGAGAGTTGGACTGTGAAGAAGGCTGAGTGCTGAAGAATTGATGCTTCTGAACTGTGGTGTTGGAGAAGACTCTTGAGAGTCCCTTGGACTGCAAGGAGATCCAACCAGTCCATTCTGAAGGAGATCAGCCCTGGGATTTCTTTGGGGGAAATGATGCTGAAGCTGAAACTCCAATACTTTGGCCACCTCATGCGAAGAGTTGACTCATTGGAAAAGACTCTGATGCTGGAAGGCATTGGGGGCAGGAGGAGAAGGGGACGACAGAGGATGAGATGGCTGGATGGCATCACTGACTTGATGGACGTGAGTCTGAGTGAACTCCGGGAGTTGGTGATGGACAGGGAGGCCTGGTGTGCTGTGATTCATGGGATCACAGAGTCGGACACAACTGAGTGACTGAACTGAACTGAATAAAAGACCATTCTTGTTCCACTCTCTCGCTTTGCTGGCAGGAGTGGACACCTGCCCTGTCGGGGGTGGCAGGAACTCCCTGGCACTGGGTCTGCATCAGGTCTCTGCTGGCAGTAGTCACTCTTCCATGTCTGGACCCAAGAATGCTGTGCCATCTTTGAATATCAACCTTTCCAAGTCTCAGCTGGGAGCATCACTGATGGATAATCCTTGATCACTGCTGATCCAACGATTTGGCCAGAGCTTTTTCAGTAGCTTCTTTGGTTTGGTTTTTGTTTTGCTTCACTTTTTAAAGGGTAAGGTCCAAAGCACTGCAGGTTGTTCCTATTGCTTCAAATGGAATAGTCCTAGATTCAAGACTGGGTGAGACTTAGTCCTTCATTTCTCTGCAAAATCTACTCTTCCTGGAGTCTGGTAGGAACAGGCTCTGACCTAAGGCACTGAATCTTGCTCCTGACAGAGTGTGTAAAATATATCCACTCTCAGGGGCTCTTTGCCTGGAATTTCCACTTTTCAATCTGAAACCAAATTTAAGGAGTGAAGTCAAAATTATATCAGAGTCCCTTCCTTTCTTTTTCTATTCCCTCCAAAAATATCCCACGGATTCCAGCTGCTGCTAGTCCAGGGACCCCACTTGGAGAACCATAGATGTAGTTAATGTTCCCCATATGAAGCATCCCCAGACTGATCTGAAGTCTATCTGGGGCTCTCTGCACTCCAGGGGAAGGGGCTTTGTATAGAAAGATCACTGTGGTCAAGGTTAGCCTGCACTGAAATGTGTTTGAAGTTGCTATCTAATACCTCTATCCTTTGCCGAAGGCTGTTTCACTCCCAGGAGCTGGATGCTGGTGATTGGCAGGTCCCCAGAGTGTCCCCACAAACCTGCTGATGTCCATCCCATCTGTCAGAACATATGCTCTGAAACGCACAGGCCTCCCACCAGGAGCTCATTATTTACAAATCACTAAGCCAGCAGCCGGGAATGTCTTCTCTTAGCTGTCGCTCTCTCTGTGGCCAATACAAGCTTAACAGGTGCTACAAGCACCCCAGAGGTCCTTCACTTCCACCTCCAAGCCACTACCTGTGGGTGTGCACAGAGATGTCTGTGCACAAAGGCTCTCCTGGTCACGTATACCTGATTTTATGGTAATTATTAGTTACAGTGAGGACTACTCTGCAGGCAAGGTCAGTGCTCTCTTTTAGTGTCAAACACTGAACCAAAGTACCTTCAAATCAAGTCCAATCTGCCAGTGTCTTCTGAGTACATTTGGATACATGCAGCTCCCCCTATGCTCTGTGACACCAGAAGCCCAGGGCTCTGAACTCTTGCTAATCCAGAGGGCATTCAGGAGCATCCCTGGAGAGTGCTGGTGAGCACACAGCAGCTGTGGGTTTGGGGAACATCTTGGCCATCTTTGCTTTGATGGGTTTGCTGGAACTAAGTGACATAACACTATTATTGCTAACACACTATTACTATTTGAACAGGCATAAAAAATAACAGGAAGAAAGGACACAGGTTTTTTATGTTTAATAGTCTAACAATATTGTCTCGATTTGTCTGAGAAAGAGCACAGATCATTTGTAAGCGGCCCTGTGTGCCTTTGGACTGACACAAACATGTGTGTACGCATACACACACAGAGCAAGACATCTCAGAGCTACTGAAAACCCTTATAACTCACTTTATATATCTCACTATATATCAACTTTTATTCCTAAATCCTACAGGCACAGTGCCTTTCTGACAATAACTTTCCTCTGAACGAGTGGAGAAAATAGACCTGACTTTGCTCAATAGTTCTCTCCTTCAAGAGTCACTTTGAAGGAGATGCAGATCTCTGCAGTCAACTCTACCTGCTGCTTTTGCAGAATGTCTGACGCTAGCACTCTCTCTGAGCTTAGAGCTGTGGCAGGCCTGCCTCTCTGTCTGGCTCCTGATCCGGGCAGAGAAGTGGAGTGAGGGTAGGGTCTGTAGGCAGGTGTGTGTCTTAAAGAGAACCAGCATGCTGACCTGAATATGGGCAGTCTCAGGGCAGGGGAGGGGATAAAATGTCAGGAGCAGCTTTCCTGGGAGACCAAGCTCCTTTTCCAATAAAAACAATATCTAGAGTCTCATAAGAATTCTTCAGTGCCTGTAGATGTGTCCAAACTGGAAGCTCTCACCTACAGACTGAGCCTGGGGAAAAGGAAACTGGCTATGTAGAGACTATGACCATGACACAAATAATTAAGGACCAAGGTCGTGTTCCCTGGGAGCAGCATGGGGCAGGTCAGAGCCATGGTGGGGCCCCTATTTCAGCTTTGGCTCTAGTCCTGGCTGGGGAGTGAAGAAAGCTGCATCAACAGGGCTGAGAAGCTGGCATCTTTCACAATGGAAGGAACACTGGCATCAGAAGGCCTGTTCCAAGGTAAAAGGGCAACGTGTGGGTACAGTCGCCCTGGCCCAGAATGTGGGTGAGTGAGCAGGGCGCTCATCTCCCAGGCACCCAAATAAACAAAGGCAGCAAGACGGATGCTGAGGCCACCCTGGGGCAAGTTTCTCTGTGTTCCCGTGTTCCTGTTGGAGTGCAGTTCAGAGATGACACCTGGTTCTGCCAGAGCTGCAATCCCAGGGCTCCAGCCCCACCAGCCCACAGGATGGCCACACGGGGGCTGGCAGGGCTGGGAGCCTTCACATTTGCTCTGTATTTCACCTAGTCCTTGATTATGCAATCAACAGAAAGACCCAGGGCCTATGGAGTGCAGGCCCAGCTCCTAGGTATCATGAAGGGCAAGGACAAGAGCCAGGAGTCAGCCAGGGTGAGGCACCTGAGCTGAAGTTCTGAGACGTCCAGTCACCATCCACATGGAAACGGTGTTTATTGATATTGGATCCAGAAACTGTATTTGTGGCTTTAGTTTATATAGTCTTCCTGGACATACTGTCTCATTTAATCTCCTGAGTTGATAATGATAGGGGAGGCAATGTGCCTCATTTTACAGATGAGGAAACTTGGGCTTAGAGAGACTGGTAAGCAGTAGGTCAGGTCTTTGGGGGAAGGCACCAGACCCTCTCACTAGAGAGCTGTGTGCATCCATCTTTTGTGTCTGCAAACTCATTTTGTGTCTGCAAACATATTTTAATCAGGAAGAATTAAATATCAATTTCGCCTCCCGTCGCCTTCTTATCACATGCCCCAGGCAAAGAAGATAGGGCCAGAGTTCTCCTCATCACTTCAGAGGAAGGCCAGTGAAGTCATGATAACCTTGGCTACCAGTAGAGAGGGTGTCCAGGCTGACAGCTGTGGAAAGAGACTGGAAAGAATGAGGCACTTTCACCCACCACACCTGAGATAGGCTGCTGTGAGTGTGTGGTCCCCTCCCTTACTCGGTCAGCAGGAATCTGTACAAATAGATTTAAAAGGCAGAACACAGTGCCCCTTGGCCAGGATGGATGGCAAAGGCAAAGGAACCTAGTGGAGCAAAACAGACAATGGAGGAAAGTTCATACAGAAAGAAGGTGCGGTTCCAGGAGGCACCAGCCCCACAGCCGTGACCCAGTGGCAGCATTGGAGCCCACGACTGGAGTCGGGTCTCTGGGTGTGCAGCTGTCTCCTTGCTGCTTGGTCCTGGCCAGCAGGTGAGTAGGACTGTCTCTGTGATTATCCCTCCTCCTCTGTGAGCAGCACAGAATGTGGCCTGTCTTCCCCAAAACAGTCTTCTTTGG
>NW_024070185.1:86294325-86365087 GCF_014754425.2 Oryx dammah | reverse complement strand
TAACATAAACATACATGTCACATAGACATACACACACATTCACATACACATATGTGCACACACACCTCACACACACATACCTCACATAAACATATACACCCATACACATACATAACTCACATACATATATACACAATATACACATACATATACATACACACATACATGCTTCACATACACACACATCACGCACATTCACAAACATACATAACTCACACAGACACACACCTCACATGCACATATATACACATATCTCATATATACACATACATACCTATATACATGCATACACACATACATATACATACCTCACATACACACATACAGATAGAAAATACACACAAACCCCCCACACACTGCACAGACACATACACTTACACGCATAAATACCCACACACCAGACATACACACACACACACACACACACACATCACACATACATACCTCACATATACAGGTACACACATACAGACAAAAATATACATATCACAGAGACACACACACTACACAGACACGTATAACCACCCATATGAAGACACAGACGCAAGACACATACACCCTACACACAGATGTACATGCATCACATACACATCCAGACACACTTACTTAATCAGATATTCAACTGTGAGTTTCTGCTGCCCCCCAGAGGCTCAGCTTGGAAGCAGCAGATGGAAGAATGAAACCCCTTGAGATCTTAATTTACCAACGATCTCTGCATCCAAGAGCAACTGCTTATTTTTCCAAATCAAGGGCTAGAGGGGTTCCAGTTAGGGAAAGGATACATGTGTTATTTGGATAAGGAATCTGCCTCCTTGATTTAGTAAAATCAGCTTCCCACTCTTTCAAGCTCTGAAAATTGTATGTATGTGTGTGCGTGCAAATGTATTTGTGAATGTGCATGTACACATGTGTGCATGTGAGAGAAACCTGTACATTGTGTGTAAACACATATATATGTGTGAACATGTGTGGTGTGTCGTTTCTGAGAAGACATTCTTGTAGTAATAATCCAAACCAGACATGATGCCAAAAGCCATGGGAGGTTTAGGACCAGAGGTCAGGGAGAAGAATGGGCAACTTGAAGCTGCAAATTCATGATGAGGTAGAACCCTCTGAGAGCTTATGAAACAACTGGGCTCAGGCTTCCAGACCAATCAGTTTGGAAACCCTTACCAATTTGTGTAAATAAAGCTCCTTCTGGAAAGCCTGAGGATGATTCTTTTAAAGACTCTCAGAATGGTCATATTGTCCAGCCAGGGTAGAGGACCACGGTCTGCCTCAAGTGGCAGCTACCTTTCTTTCTGGAAAGGGCCAGACACCTATTGTCAGCTTTGAGAGCTATACTGTCTCTGTTGAAATCATTCAGCCCTGCCTTTGTATCCCAGAGGAAGCCACAGATGACCCATAACACATGACCGTTATCCATATGTATTCTAACAAATCTTTAAGGAGACTGCAATTTGGCTTTCATGTATTTTTTATGTGTCATGAAATATTCTTTTTCTTTTAGTATTTTTAAAAATTTATTTAAAAATTCAAAAATCATTCTTAGCTCACAGACTATGCTTAAACAGGCTGCATTGAATTTGGGCCATGACCTGCAATTTGCCAACCTCCAATTTTTGTCACTGACTCTGGAACAAAGCTCTACATCTACTGCAAATTGACTCTGAAGTTGTCAGTACTGCAGAGCTTCCCTGATAGCTTAGTTGGTAAAGAATGCACCTGTAATGCAGGAGACCCTGGTGTGATTCCTGGGTTGAGAATATTCCCTGGAGAAGGGAAAGGCTACCCACTCTAGTATTCTGGCCTTGAGAACTCCATGGACTACAGTTCATGTAGTCGCAAAGAGTTGGACAAACTGAGCGACTTTCACTACTGCAGAATACAAATGCCTCATAATATTATCAGAAAGGTTATTGATATTTTATGTATACACAGGATCCATTCTTATTCTTGATGGCATAACTGATAAGCAACTATTTCTCTTTCCCCCAAGGGGAATAGTGAAGCTAAGTTCCAATTTAAGCTTCTTGATGACTTCATCCATTATTGGAAGCCATCGACCATCCAGACAGCAGCATCCTTTAATCTAAGGCTCAGAGAAGGGATTAGAGTGACAATTTGAAGATGGGTTGCTTGTGATCTTTCCTTTTCTTTTCTAGGCGAGGGCTGCTGCTTTGAAGACTTACAGATCAAGAACATTGTGGAGACGTATTTTGCGGCTCTTTGCCTCCTCTGTGAAGTCTGTAGGTAACACGAGCATAATGTCTAGAAATATTTACACACAGTTAATGTGTCAGACTATGAGGGGTGGAGATGTGAATATTTGCTTAAATTTGGAGTTTGAGAACCATGTACTTTGAGGTTTTTTTTCTAGGTACTATTAGATTTTTCTGTTTGGGGGATTTTAGTCAACTTTTAACAATGACAGTTAACGTCACCTTTCATTTAAACAACTCAAAAATGTGTACATAGTTTTTGAAATATAATTTTTTTTAGCTATCTCTGATCAATTCTGGTTTTTTTACCCCCTCAAATTAGTGGCACATTTTCTGGACTTTTGCTTATAATTCTTTTCTTGGTCAGTTTGTAAATCCTCATTAATTTTCACTACACCTCAATATGAATACAAGGAATAATGGTTCCATTTTCAGAGGGAACAAGAGAAGTTTGAGGGGCTACCAGGGAGCCTTATGAATCTGGCTACTTTTTTACCAGATGACCTCAGAGTTCCTTCCATCCCTAATATTTTAAAATTTCACAACTTTCTGAATGTGCTACTGAATTCTTCCATAAAGAAGATGGATTGAAACTTTATCCCTTAAATTTATATCATTATAATTATGAAATATAATTCCTTTCACATAACTTTTTCTTTAATAGTACTAGTTACAATAACACACCCTGATATCATTTCAAACTAGATTAGAAAGAACATTAGTGATGCCACCACAATCTCAGTCCCTAAGTCACGTTTCCATGTCTTTTCCCAAGAGTGGAATCTTTGTTGACCTCCTGTGATAGACTGAACTGTGTCCCTCACCCCTCCCAACCAATTAAAATGTCTAATGTGACTGCATTTGGAGACAGAGCCTTTAAGGAGATAATTAAGATTAAATGAGTTCTTAAGAGTGGGGCTCTGTCTGACAGGACTGGTGTCTGTGAGGAGACACCAGAGATTTCTCTATATGTCTATGCAGATAAGGGGCCATGTGAAAGCACAGCAGGAAAGCAGATTTCTGCAAGCCAAGGAGAGAGACTTCATCAGAAACCCCTTTATTTCTGAGATTAATTTTAATACTCTTCTTTATTTAACCCAGTATATCCAATACTTTTATTTTAATATATAATCAATATAGAAATTGCCAATGATATGTTTTACACTTTTACAGGAAGTCTTCAAAGTCTGATGTGTATTTTACACTAACAAAGCTTCTGGTTTTGGACTAGATACATTTCAAATGCTTAGTAGCCACGTGTGACTTATGGCACCATATTGGACAATAGGGATTTATGTCATAGTCCCAAGTTTGCTGTTCAATATGTTCCACTCTGCTTGATTAGTACTAAATAGATAACATGGGAATGATCAATTAGCTTACAGGTCTTATTACAGCACTTATTACAGATAAGTGCTCAACGGCAGAAGTCTCTTGAAGGCACTATATGCTGGTTACAAATATGTCTTTATATTATATTTCCTTTCACTCAAATATGAAAAAGGAAAGCAGAATGTAAAAGAAAAAGCAAACACCCTTCTTAAAATATTAGGGCTAACAAGGGTGGTAAATTAGATTAATTTTAGAAATATTCAGTGCTTTCTCTATATTTCCAAGAAAGACTTTACCTCCCTGTTCTATTGTTATCAGTTTGGTCATGTGACTTGGGATTTAGCACTCATGACGGAGTAGAGGCTTGAAGAGCGGTTGCACAGTTGGGCTTTCACACATGGGATTAGCTCCTGGTTCAGGAGCTGGATGTCAGACACATAGTACAGAGCTACCCTAGCTGATTCACCCAGTCAAGCCCAAGTCAATACACACATGCCAGAGATACCTAAAGTTGTGTATGCTTCTGAAATTTGGTGGTCGTTTGTCATGCAGCATTATTGTGGCAATAACTAGCTGATAACTGTCAACTGAGGATTAGTCAAACAAAAGCTACACTCTGAAATGATATTATAGGTCATTGTCCAAACAGGCAAGTGTATAAGCTTTTGCTGTGGCAACAAAAACTCGTTTTTTCCGTGACTTAAAGCAGGCAGCATTTCTTTACTTCTCACTCCTGAGTTTGCAGGTAGGCTGGGTCAGTTCCCCTACAGGCTGCAGGTAGGCAGATATCTGATTCTTGTGCGTTTTCACACTGAAGGAAGAACCACTATCTGGGACAGACAGCAGGAGCACAAGAACGAGCCAAAACAAGCATGTGTGTTTATGTCTTTGCACAGCCAGGAGTATCTACCTCCACTCTCACACTCTCACCCCAATAAACCAAAGCAAGTCATTCCATCATTCATGGGACAAGAATATCCATTTTCCAGGGGCAAGTTGGGGGTGTGACAAAGGGAATGAATATTTTCTGAGCAATAGAACAATCTCCCAACAAAAGTCATATAACCATTTAGTTTGCAGCTTTTCACGAACAGTTTGATTACCATAAATGATACATTATGATGCACATTATTCCCTAAATAATGATATTGATATCTAATACAGCTTTCTAAGATCTTCACTAAAGTGCAACTAGTCTCAGAAACTCTCTTAGAGTGACATGCACACAGAAGAAAAAGAATGAGTGAAAGCCGCAGACACACAGCAAAAAGAGCTAGGAATAATTGAAATGGATGATTATCATTTTCTATATCCTGAGTCCATCTGGATGAACAAGCTTGCTTTCTGATATATAACAGGGACATGTGGACAGGGAAAACTGTTTGTCATATCATCCTCTGAAAGCTGTTGTCATCTTATTATGGGTCCAGTGACTTTTTTTGTGGGAAAAATGACGTCAGCTCTGTTGTTTTAGAGTGACTTGCACTCATCCATCCTGATGCAACCTATGGCCTCCCCTCTGAGGCAAGAACAGCTGCTGCACAGGGGCCATCAGCCCAGTAGCCTCACCTGTCATGCTCCTGGTGCCAGCGACCCTGTGGGAAAGGCAGGGCCGAGGGACAGGGGGAGAAAAATTATTTAGGAGGTAGGAGAGAATCCACAAGAGTGATGACTAATACGATCCTCTGAACACGAAACCACATTTGTACTTCCCACAAACATGACTCAGTGTTTCATCCAGCATAGCTCCTTACTGTGGTGTTGCCTCTAAGCTGAGCTTTGCTGCTGCTGCTAAGTGGCTTCAGTCGTGTCCAACTTTGTGCGACCCCATAGACAGCAGCCCACCAGGCTCCCCCGTCCCTGGGATTCTCCAGGCAAGAACACTGGAGTGGGTTGCCATTTCCTTCTCCAATGCATGAAAGTGAAAAGTGAAAGTGAAATCACTCAGTGTGTCTGACTCTTAGCAACCCCATGGACTGCAGCCTACAAGGCTCCTCTGTCCACGGGATTTTCCAGGCAAGAGTACTGGAGTAGGGTGTCATTGCCTTCTCCAAGTTGAGTTTTAGTGGTAGTTTTAAAAATTTCTCCTATTTTATTTAGCATTTTAGTCAGATTTAATGATATTAAAACTACAGGATATAACTTTAACAGTGTCCTAAATTAGGATGTACAGCCTATTTTCCTGTTTTATGAGTATGTTTTCGTAAATGAAAAAAATAATTTGAGAAAGGAATACAAAATTCCTCCTTACATTTCTAGGTCTTCCACTGTAGCAACTCTGTTTTAATTGTCTGAACAAGACTTTGTGATTTACAAGATTGATGAACATGGAACTTAAAACCAGAAACTACTATTATCTCCAAATGTATTCAATATTTTGACCCTCTTGCATCACTGTTTTGAGAAAGAGATCTTCAAATAAAACATGTGATATTATATGTATTTTCATTGTTATGATAACTAATTTAGTTGTCAATGTATTTATTTAGAATGAAGTGTTCTTAATATATGTATGTGTTACTTCTTTATGAAAGAGCTTCCTCTGAAATGCTTTGGGTAAAGTAGGTATTTTGACTTGGGAAACTGGTAAGGACATCATCTCAGTGCATGTGTATCTTGTGAATTTAAAGAAAATAAGAAGAGTTTTGAGACTGATTTACTGATTCATCAATTTATTTTCTTTGATTATGGTAAAAACAATTAAAATAAGATCTACCCATTTAATAGATGTTTAAGGGCATGGTACAGTCTTGTTAACCACAGGCACAGTGTTGTGCAGTGGATGGCTAGGGCTCATTCATCTTGCATAACTGATATTTTATATCCATCGAACAGTAACAACACATTCCCCCTCCTCCATTCTCTGGCAGCCACTGTGCTACTCTGCTTCTCACATAAGTGGAATCATAAAATACTCATCCTGTGTTTGGCTTATCTCACTTAGCACAAGGTCCTCTAGGTCCATTCATGTGATAGAATTTCTTTCCTTTTTAAGACAGAGTAATTTTTCATCATCTGTATCTCATCTTTTTATCCATAGTCAATCATGGAAACAGTTTATATCTATCAACAGATAAATTGATGAAAATCATATTGATCTATTTATATAGAAATTATCCTTGGAATATCAGAGGATGCTATTGCTTTCAACAGGAATGAAAAATGAGAACCACGCCTATCAGAGTCCCCAAATTCCAAATAACTGTGATTCCAGAAGCCTGGCCCTCCTCTGAGCTTGCTTTCATTCCCTTAAAGGACTCTGCAGCCATGTCCCAGTCTTGGCTGCTAATGGCATGACTCACCCAGAGAACACACCTGCTCCTTCTGGATTTGAGTCAGGAAATATTGGACATTCTTTTGGGGATTTATATTTATAGGAAATGAAAACTGTCAAAGCAGGACTGTTGATTAGCAACATAACATGAATCTCCCAGAAAACAAGTTTAAAAGTAGAGTTTCTCAGTCTTTTCTTCCTCTTGAAATCAGAACAGCTTCATTTCCTGTCAGTCCAAGAAACACCTCCGTGATGTAGAGAGATGCTCTATGGTGCTACTCAATGTTTTTTTTTTTTTGTTTGTTTGTTTTTCCTTTGCTTGAAAGTGAAACTGAACGTCGCTCAGTCTTGTCCGACTCTTTGCGACCCCATGGACTACCCAATCTATGGAATTCTCCAAGCTAGAATACTGTAGTGGGTAGCCTTTCCCTTTTCCAGGGGATCTTCCCAACTCAGGGATTGAACACAGGTCTCCCGCATTACAGGCAGATTCTTTACCATTGAGCCACGATTTCTCTGCTTAATATGTGTCTATCTCTGTTCAGCCACAGAGCTACTATAGAAAATTTTGTTTGACAATAGAAATACCAGCGTGAATGTTTTTGACTTTCTTCTTCTCTTCTCATTTTGGGCTCTGTGACTTTGTACAAACTTAAGATCTCAGCTAGCATTTCATCATTCAAATTGCTTACTAGATGTAACCATTCAGTTTTAGCATAGTCACAAAATTCCAAAACGTCATTCATCTTTTCATTTCTTTAAACTTGCTTCTTTTTCTGGAGTCTCTGGCTATACGAGCACTATTCACTTCAGTTAGACTGTTTGTCATCACCTCCCTCTCTTTTTCCACATTCTCACTAGTTAACTCTTTTATCTGGATCATCTGATGAAGACTTTGGAACTGTTCCTCCAACAGCCCTTTGTAGCAGAACCTGATTTCACACTGCCAAAATATTTGGGGCTTCCTTCCTGTTTCAGGCTGCAGGAATGCTCCAAAGCCAAGCCAAAGACTTTTCTGCCCTTCCACTGGTAGCCCACTCTTCATGACACACTCCAGCAGCAGGTAGCCCAGGACTGTACAAATACCCTGGCTCCCTCATTTCAAGGTGTGTGTTCCTCATCACTTCCAGGCTCCCTGCAGATTTCACTCCAGCTGCTCTGTGGGTAGCTGGTTTTATTATACACCTTTTCTTCAGTTGCTTTCCTTCCCTTTTCTCCATCATTTCTCACCCCATGCCTTATATTCTCTGCACTCTTGGAGGTGCATCTGCCTTCCCTCAGCCTTATGAAATGCCAGGGATGCATTCTGCTGTATCTAAAAGTTCACATTTTCAAGAAGTTTTACCCATCACTCCTTCATTTTGTGCTGTATTCTCACCACATTTTCTTTATACCCCTACTTAATAATATGTTGTGATTTCATATTTACATCCTTCTCTCTTCTTAGATTGGACAGTGAATGAGGGCCAACCTTTGTCTAATTCTTTTCTTTTGCACCCAATAAAGCCTGGCACATAAAGTATGGGGTATATAAATTCTGGAAAAATGACCAAATCTCCAAATCTGAAAATCCATTATTTTTACAGATTGCAGAGATTCACTTCTATCTTGAGATCTGCCAAAATGTTTCATATTCTCTCTCTGTACCTTACTCTGATTATTTTTATTATAACAAAATACATATTCAGAGAGTAAGAGATAGAAATGAAGTTATATAATTTTTAATTTTATATTTATTTTTATATTTATTATGCTAACTTTTATTATTATATTGTCCCTTTATTCCTTACAATTGCTAAATGATATGAAGATGTCATATCCTTCGTTATAGCACTTGCCAAAAGGTGAGGGTCTTCAACACCCACTAGTGCAGGCCCCGAGCTGACTCTCTTTGAACTGGATTAAGAGCCTCCATGAAGAGACCTAGCCTCATTCAGGACCCTGAGAGATGTCTTTACAGAAATAAAAAGAACAAGCAAACATAATTTCTAGTGAAATCAGAGTTCCTAGCAAAGCATTCTAAAGCATTCCACATTCTTACCATCTAATGCCTGTATGTTATGAGATTTTGAAGCCCCTTGTCCATTACCAGTAGCTGGTTAATTCCAGGTGCTGAAGAGAAGGAGGGGCATTTGCAGGTCTGTAAAGGAAATTTCCTTGCAGGCCTTCCAAGGGTGAAAGTCACTGAGGCTTTAGGAAAGAATGTTCTAAAGATATTTTCATCACATGTCTTTACCTACTAATCCTCAGATTTTTATAAACAATGAAAATTAACATTCTCTATATCCTCTATTTTTCTAAAATTAAAAGTACAATGCAATGTCCTTAGCTTGCTTGCACTCAATATGCAGGCAAATTTGGAAAACTCAGCAGTGGCCACAGGACTGGAAAAGGTCAGTTTTCATTCCAATCCCAAAAATAGTCAATGCCAAAGAAAGCTCAAACTACCACACAATTGCACTCATCACACACACTAGTAAAGTAAGGCTCAAAATTCTCTAAGCCAGGCTTTAATAGTATGTGAACCATGAACGTCCAGATGTTCAAGCTGAATTTAGAAAAGGCAGAGGAACCAGGGATCAAATTGCCAACATCCGCTGGATCATCAAAAAAAGCAAGAGAGTTCCAGAAAAACATCTATGTCTGCTTTATTGACTACACCAAAGCCTTTGACTGTGTGGATCACAACAAGCTGTGGAAAATTTGTCAAGAGATAGGAATACCAGACCACCTTACCTGCCTCCTGAGAAATCTGTATGCAGGTAAAGATGTAACAGTTAGAACAGGACATGGAACAATAGACTGGTTCCAAATTGGGGAGGGAATATGCCAAAGCTGTCTATTGTCACCCTGCTTATTTAACTTACATGCAGAGTACATCATGCGAAATGCCATGCTAGATGAAGCACAAGCTTGAATCAAGATTGCCGGGAAAAATATAAATAACCTCAGATATGCAGATGACACCACCCTTATGGCAGAAAGTGAAGAAGAACTAAAGAGCCTCTTGATGAAAGTGAAAAGGAGAGTGAAAAATTTGCTTAAAACTCAACATTCAGAAAATTAAGATCATGGCATCTGGTCCCATCACTTCATAGCATATACATGGGGAAACAATGGAAACAATGAGAGACTATATTTTGGGGCTCCAAAATCACTGCAGATGGTAACTGCAGCCATGAAATTAAAAGACGCTTACTCCACAGAAGAAAAGCTATGACCAAACTAGACAGCATATTAAAAAGCAGAGATATTACTTTGCCAACAAAGGTCTGTCTAGTCAAAGCTATGGTTTTTCCAGTGGTCATGTATGGATGGGAGAGTTGGACTGTAAAGAAAACTGAGCACCGAAGAATTGATGTTTTTGAACTGTGGTGTAGGAGAAGACTCTTGAGAGTTCCTTGGACTGCAAGGAGATCCAACCAGTCAGTCCTAACGGAAATCAGTCTTGAATATTCTTAGGAAGAACTGATGTTGAAACTGAATCTCCAGAACTTTGGCCACCTGATGCAAACAAGTGACTCACTGAAAAAGACCCTGATGCTGGGAAAGATTGAAGGCAGGAGGAGAAGGGGATGACAGGATGAGATGGTTGGATGGTATTACCAACTCTATGGAGATGAATTTGAGTAAGTTCTGGGAATTGGTGATGGACACGGAAGATTGGCGTGTCATGGGGTCGCAAAGAGTTGGACATGACTGAGCGACTAAACTGACTGTTCTTAGCTTACTCTTTGTGACTGGATGCACCATTGGTTTAGGAAGACTTGACAATGAGAAGCACATGTTGCAATGACTGCAAGTCCCATGATAGGAAGGGCTGGGGGAGAGAAGGACAGGATTGAGGAGATACCAGACAAAGCATGGTTTGGTAGGTAGGGGCAGGGCTCTGAGCGAGTGTGGGTTTCCCACCTGCTAAAGTAGTCTGAGGGTTCTTCATCTGCGGGTGATAGGCTCTCAGCTATACCTGAGGAGAGCTTGATGAATACAGGGTTCAATATCCATCCAGAAGCACACAGGACTGCCTATGTGCACAAGGCATTTTCTGATAACTTTGCTGCTGATGCAGATTTGTTTTAGAATGAAGCTGTTTTGCTGTCAATATTTTAATTCATTCAAAAAATTTGTGATCAAGATGGCAGAGTAGGAGGATTTGGGGCTTGCCTCTTCTAGAGAACACATCAAAACTACAACTACATATAGAGGGACTGTCACTGATGTTGACTGGGAACTAGCAAAACAAGTCTTCTACAATCTGGACTGTAAAGAAAGATCCACATGGAGTCTGTTAGGAAGGGAGGAGAAGCGATATGATTGGGGCCTGCACCACTAGCGGGCACATAGAAGAAGAAAGGGATATCCCAGACTTGATCCTCCTTGGGGAGCCAGAGGTTCAAACCATATACTAAAAACCTCAGGCTTGAGGTCCAACACCAAGAAGACAAACCACTGTAGCCAGTTTGAAAATCAGTGGGGTTTAGTGAAGGATGATTCAAAGGAGAGACTCCAGACTCGAGAAGCATGTGCACAGTCTTGCTTACTCCTGGTTACAACACAGAGGCAGCTGATTGGAAACTGCCTGGGGCTCTGGCTAGCTTGCCAGGACTGGCCCTGCATGCCCCTAGGCTTGCACTGGGCCCCTTCTTCAGCCCATTTTGCTCCAGTGCTGCTCTTCCACTAGGGTGGAGGCTGAAGTAGTCATTACCAGCAGGAATATTCCTGTGCAGAGCTGGGAAGAGGCAGGGCCAACTTAGCATGCAGCACTGAACCAGACTCTAACCAAGGCATGCACAAAGGGGGAATAAATAAAACTAAAACAGAAGTGCAGGCCCTAGCCCTCAGATCCCTACTACGACTTCAACAAAGGAGAAACCATCGTCACATACGTGGGAGAAATCCAACTCCCTAAGGGCTTCTCTTCAGCCCACTGGGTCCTGACCCTTTCCCCAGTAGGGCAGTGATAGTCACTGAACCTTGGAGAAGCACCAGAATGAAACTGACTCTGTCTTTAGCTCCTTCAACTCCAGCCCTACCTCTAGCCCTACCTCTAGCCCTACCTCTCATCAAGGTGGTGACTGCCAGCACTTCTCAGGGGAATATATAGCCTGTGCTCACTTCAGATTCAACTTTCCCAGCAAAGTCACTGGGTGTATCCACACTGCAAGGGGATGCTCTCATACAAAGACATGCACTCAAGATTAAGACAGGTAACTGCTTCACTCAATTTCATAAAGACAGAGGGAATTAAACTAAATGAGAAAGTAGGTGAGAATATGTTTCAAATGAAAGAAAAAGGAAAGGATCCCTAAAAAAAATGAAAGAGATAACCTACCTGCTGGAGAGTTCAAAGCAATAGTAAGAAGAACGCTAACTGAATTGGGAAAAAGAGCAGATGAACACAGTGAAAATATTAACAGAGAACTAGAAATAACAGATGAACAATACAATAACTGAAATTAAAAAAAGAAAAACACCTAGGGGGAATCATCAGCAGATTAGGTACTACAGAAGAATACAGAAACAATCTGGGGGACAGACAGTTAGAAATCACCCACTTAGAACAGTAAGAAGAAAAATAAATTAAAAAATAGAAACAGTTTCAGGGATCTTTTGGACCATACCTAGGATATCTAATATTGGCATTATAGCCCTTGCAGAAGAGAAATAAAAAGGGGTAGAAAGTGTATTTGATAAAATTATGGATGAAAACTGCCAAAATTTTAGGAAGGAAACATATATCAAGGTACAGAAAGCACAGAGATTTCCAAACAAGATGACCCCAAAGAGACCCACAGCAAGATATATCATAATTAAAATGGCAGAAATTAAAGAGAAACTCCTAAAAACAGGCTAGAAGGAAATGGCATAATATATTTAATGTACTGAAAGAAAGAACCCACAACACAGTATATTCTACTCAGCAAGGTTATTATTTAGAATTGAAGGAGATTCTTCAATTCTAATAATTCTTAATAATTCTACTATACTATATTCTCTTAGTATAGTAGAGAGAAGCAAGAATTCTCTTATAAATTTGCTTCTGCAGGTGACTGTAAACTGGAGTGTATGTTCTGAGAGATAAAGATACTCAGACAAGCAAAAACTAAAAGAGTTCAAAGTTTGTCAATAGTAAACTGACTTTATGAGAAGTGTTAAAGGGTCTTCCTTAAGTGGAAAAAATCCTACAATAGGAAGTGATATCTTTCAAAATGCTTATGTATCAGCCATTCTGAGAAGCTGATTCTGATAGCATTATCTTTAGCTCTACAAACAGTTCTGATTTCTATATCTTGGTTGTCTCTGAAAAGCAGTCTTTTAACACACATATTGGGGATCTGAGAAAAATCAGATTATAGTTATTTTTCAAAATATATTTCAGGGAAAATTTTTCCTTCCTAAAGGTTTTATTAAAAAAATTAAAGAAAAGGACTCCATTGTCAAATGAATTTGAATAATTTTATGTGTATCATGTCATTCTTTTGGAGATTCACACAGTTCTCAATTAAAGTAATTAATTTTAATATCATGGAATGTTACATTTCTCAAACCTGTCTGGATATGGTTCCCTTTTCTTATGTAACTTCTGTTGGCATGACTATTAATAGATGGAGCCTACTTTGAAAATTGCTCATCTAGACTCATTAGCCAGAAGGACCCTCCTGAGGTTTTCACCCCCACTCCCATTCTCTGGTAGGGGGGAGATTAGCCCAAATGAAGGTTCTTTATTTTTTCACTCTAATCCCAGGACTGGATCCAACCATAACATTTCTGGCTTCAGTTTGTTTAGATTCAGTCTTTGCTGTTTTGATTCAAAGTGAGATTTGGCATGTCTTCAAAATGAATGCATTTATGGCAAAAAAAGTAAAACAACAAATGAACAAATAACCTTCCTATCATCCCTTAACACATTGCCAACCTAGTGCAAATTTCTTGCTAGGGAGTGCAAACTTCTTAGGCACAAAGAGAAAAATCACTTTTAGGGTCTTCTCAGGCTTTGAACCAATTTTCAAACACAGGGGAGGTTACTTTCAGGAATCTGTTTGTTTGTGGTTTTTTTTTTTTAAGATGAAACAGAGTTTCAATATATACTCAGTATTTTTCTAGCTATTGTAGAATTTCTAGTGCCCTGGGCATATTGTCAGTAACCATGGAAATAACTTAAGTGATGGGACCGTGAGTGTGTGTAGCCAGATAGTATGTCTTTGTACTAAGTAATGCACCTGGAAGAGACATTGCTTTGCCAACAAAGGTCCGTGAGGCAAGGCTATGGTTTTTCCTGTGGTCATGTATGGATGTGAGAGTTGGACTGTGAAGAAAGCTGAGTGCCGAAGAATTGATGCTTTTGAATTGTGGTGTTGGAGAAGACTCTTGAGAGTCCCTTGGACTGCAAGGAGATCCAACCAGTCCATCCTAAAGGAGATAAGCCCTGGGTGTTCTTTGGAAGGAATGATGCTAAAGCTGAAACTCCAGTACTTTGGCCACCTCATGCAAAGAGTTGACTCATTGGAAAAGACTCTGATGCTGGAAGGGATTGGGGGCAGGAGGAGAAGGGGGACGACAGAGGATGATATGGCTGGATGGCATCACCGACTCGATGGACGTGAGTTTGAGTGAACTCCGGGAGATGGTGATGGACAGGGAGGCCTGGCGTGCTGCAGTTCATGGGGTCGCAAAGAGTCGGACACGACTGAGCGACTGAACTGAACTGAACTGAACTGAACTGAACTGATGCTGGGAACATCTATTATTTCTATCCTGAGTTTGCATGTACCAAACAGGAGATGAAAAAACTAATGTGTTTGGCTGTTAGGGGTTCCATGCTATTGAAATGGCTTGCATTACTAGCAGATCTGATTCCCTGAGTATAATGGAGAGAGGCAGGAATTCTGTTTTGTAAACTTGCTTCTGCAGGTGACTGTAACCTGGCATGTTATTCCATCTGAATGCACCAAGTACATCATAATCTTCTCAGAGTCAGATCAGGGTAATATAGTATTAATAAAGAACTAACTTTTACAATAGAACAGCATCCCTGAGCAGAGGAAGTGTGCTTGGCATCCTGTCACTGTGGATCCTTTCCTTTCTGAGTACTAGGAGGCTCCCTTGCCTCCTACTCCCTGTTAGGTGTCATCAAAGGGTGGCAGAACGAGGAGCCCCCGATGGCTGGAGCTGAGTCTTTATGGCTGCCTCAGCTGCAGGCTTGCCGTGCCCTACTCCTGCTGGTACAAGCCCTTTCAGGCAGCCTTCTAACAACCACCCTCACTGCATAGCAGGCGATGCTAACTAACCCCTCCTATTGTTTCCTCAGGCTACAGCTGTTAACCCCGGGGCACCACTCTTCTAAGGCTTCCTTAGTGGATCAGTGGCAAAGAATCTGCCTTCAATTCAAATATGGGTTTGATTTCTGGCTTGGGAAGATCCCCTGGAGAAGGAAATGGTAACCCACTCCAGTATTCTTGCTTGGGAAAATCCCATGGACAGAGGAGCCTACTGGGCTATAGTCCATGGGGGTCTCAAAGAGTCAGACAGGACTTAGCAACTAAACAACAACAACCCACTCTTCTGCATTGATTTCCCCAAACCCTGCATTGATTAACCCAACACAGATGTGTTGAAACATTTACACTTTCTTGTTTGATGTTATCTCTTTCCTTCCTGCTGCTGCTGCTGCTGCTAAGTCTCTTCAGTCATGTCTGACTTTGTGTGACCCCAGAGACGGCAGCCCACCAGGCTCCCCCATCCCTGGGATTCTCCAGGCAAGAACACTGGTGTGGGTTGCCATGTCCTTCCCCAATGCATGAAAGTGAAAAGTGAAAGTGAAGTCGCTCAGTCGTGTGCGACTCTTCGTGACCCCATGGACTGCAGGCCTACCAGGCTCCTCCATCCATGGGATTTTCCAGGCAAGAGTACTGGAGTGGGTTGCCATTGCCTTCTCCACTTTTCTTCTGAGACCATATCATATACAATTGGTCAACATCCTTTCTCTGATACTCTCTCAATTGTTTCCTTTGTTCCCAGTTTCAAAGAGACTTGTGCAATTTCTGGTGTAATTATCTATCACAAAAATATGTCCATGCTTATGTTAGCTTTGATGCATACATGCATGCATGTATATGTTAGAGAGAAAAGGAGAAGGGAGCAGAGAAAGAGAGAATTCTATATACATGTTCATTGTGCACCATGCACTGCAGCTGATGTCAAAAGATGTAGAGAGATGTTGACAGGTCAAAGGGAAATTTTTAACAAATTATGAAATTTGCATCATGCAAGGTAATTATTAGCATTTCAACCAAATAAATGACACCTTCCTAAATCCAGTGAAAAGATTAGACAGGAAAATACAATAAGCTGTAAGACACTGATTTGGAGAGCTAAGAATAAAAAGGCTCACACATGTTCTGTCTTTTTGAAAAAAAAAAAAATCAACTGAAAAAAGGAATTCAGCAAATCTTAAGCATCTCCGTTAATTTGATATGCATGTACAATCTCTAGGAAATGAGCAAAATGACAAATGAAATCACTGAGCATAAGTTTTGCTTCATATGACATAGTTTAGAGAATATGAGCTCTCTAGTTCATATGACATAGTTTAAAGAATATGAGTTCTCTAGCCAGCTCAGCAAAAGTGTCTGGAATGTTCCAGAGGTTTGGATGTGTTCTCAGCAGCATACAGGTTCAGAGAGCACACATTCTAAATGAACTTTTACATATTTAATGGGTACAGAGAAGATAAGGAAAAATGTGGAAAGAGTTCCTGTTAGTCAATTCAACTGAGAGTGAGGAAATAGGCCTTTACATGAACAATTGACATTGGTTTGCTGTCTCCAGCTATGCAGTTTTCAGATTCTCAGCACCTTGTATTCTAGGTCACTGCAAAGGCTCTGATGTTCTTTCTCTGCAGCACTAGAAAGATGATACTTGTCCCCCTTCTTGACTCTGAGCTCCTCAAAAACATTCCCCATGTATGTCACAGTTTTTGACTTACTAGTGAAAAATGACATGCATGGAGATGCGTTGAACTGATGAATGCATACATGATTTCTTGTGCCAGGGTATTCAGATCAGTGGTTTAAGATGTGAAGTGAGGTATTAGTAGCAATCCAGAGTATTCCACAATTGGGTTCCCCATAGCGTAGATGTGTGAAGCCTGTGGTAAAATCTACCTAATCATTCCATGAACTGATCATTTGTTGGCCTTGAGGTATTGCATGACTATTGACTCATCCAGGGTTATCTTATGGCTCTCAATTATTCTGGCCTTCCTTCATTTCCCAAAAGTGACTGAAGGGAGGTAAAGGGCCATAGCTTAAGTGAAAGCACTGGAGTAAAAGTGACTTTTAGACTTGGCATCAGTCATACCACTTATAAGTTAAGTGACGTAACTTAAAGTCATAAGTGACGTAACTTAAAGAAACTCAGCAGTGGCCACAGGACTGGAAAAGGTCAGTTTTCATTCCAATCCCAAAGAAAGGCAATGCCAAAGAATGCTCAAACTACCGGACAATTGCACTCATCTCACATGCTAGTAAAGTAATGCTCAAAATTCTCCAAGCCAGGCTTCAGCAATACATGAATGGTGAACTTCCTGATGTTCAAGCTGGTTTTACAAAAGGCAGAGAAACCAGAGATCAAATTGCCAACATCCACTGGATCATCGAAAAAGCAAGAGAGTTCCAGAAAAACATCTATTTCTGCTTTATTGACTATGCCAAAGCCTTGACTGTGTGGCTCACAATAAACTGTGGAAAATTCTGAGAGAGATGGGAATACTAGACCACCTAACCTGCCCCTTGAGAAATCTGTATGCAGCTCAGGAAGCAATAGTTAGAACTGGACATGGAACAACAGACTGGTTCCAAATAGGAAAAGGAGTGCATCAAGGCTGTATATTGTCACCCTGCTTATTTAACTTATATGCAGAGTACATCATGAGAAACGCTGGACTGGAAGAATCACAAACTGGAGTCAAGACTGCTGGGACAAATATCAATAACCTCAGATATGCAGATGACACCACCCTTATGGCAGAAAGTGAAGAGGAACTAAAAAGCCTCTTGATGAAGGTGAAAGTGGAGAGTGAAAAAGTTGGCTTAAAGCTCAACATTCAGAAAACGAAGATCATGGCATCTGGTCCCATCACTTCATGGGAAATAGATGGGGAAACAGTGGAAACAGTGGCAGACTTTATTTTTTGGGGCTCCAAAATCACTGCAGATGGTGACTGCAGCCATGAAATTAAAAGATGCTTACTCCTTGGAAGAAAAGTTATGACCAGCCTAGATAGCATCTTCAAAAGCAGAGACATTACTTTGCCAACAAAGGTCCATCTAGTCAAGGCTATGGCTTTTCCTGTGGTCATGTATGGATGTGAGAGTTGGACTGTGAAGAAGGCTGAGTGCCGAAGAATTGATGCTTTTGAACTGTGGTGTTGGAGAAGACTCTTGAGAGTCCCTTGGACTGCAAGGAGATCCAACCAGTCCATTCTGAAGGAGATCAGCCCTGGGATTCTGGGATTTCTTTGGAAGGAATGATGCTAAAGCTGAAGCTCCAGTACTTTGGCCACCTCATGCAGAGAGTTGACTCATTGGAAAAGATTTTGATGCTGAGAGGGATTGGGGGTAGAGGGAAAAGGGGACGACCAAGGATGAGATGGCTGGATGGCATCACGGACTCGATGGACGTGAGTCTGAGTGAACTCTGGGAGTTGGTGATGGACAGGGAGGTTGGGGTGCTGCAATTCATGGGGTGGCAAACAGTCGGACACGACTGAGCGACTGAACTGAACTGAAGCTAAAGACCTCAGGGCTGATTATGTCTCCCAAGGGAAAGTAAGATTTCTATATGACAAACATCGAACTCTTGACCTAGCACTTAATATTATCCTAGATTTTGAAGAATATACACAGCAGGGGTAATTGCATGCATTGTGTCTATCATGCGTTCATCATTCTTCTTGCCAAGTCAGCTGTGCTGGCAATTGTGACCCTCCAGGCCTCTGTCAGTCCCTTTAGCTGAGGACTGAGTCTAGAATGACTGCCACATGCTTTCCTGCCTCTGCCTCCTCAGCATGGGCTCCTCCCTCGTTTCCACTTATTCATCCAAACACCTCCTCTGCTGATGATACTGTGTTAAGGTAGCCTAGTTTCTCAAAAGACACCATCATTAGAACTACTGACCCACATGCTCGTAACAGAATATTGGTATTGATTTCATAATGTTCTGTAGCCTCAGGTCTCACCCCACATCCAACCTTATGGTCCTTAGAGGTCTTTCCAGCTTCCCCAAGTCTCCCAATTGCACCCTATAGAGACTGTGGTCAGAACAACATCTCTCTCCTCTCACTCAATCATTTACTTTAACATTCTAACTGAAAATGATTTTTTCCTTAACGATATTGTTTTAGCTTTGGCCATCTGAAGTGTAGCCATTTTTTCCACACTCCTTTACCCCAAGATTAGAAGTGGAAAATCTGTCTTCTTGTTCCTTATAATAACTTCATGACTACCATTCCTCCTTCTTCACTAACCACTTCCCCCAGCTTTGAAGCTCATTACGTAAAATCTTCTGCCCTTTTCATAACTAAAGTGCTCCCTATTCTTCCTGAAAAAGTTTAATATCTGGCTTCCTGCTTTTTCTCCATCAGTTCTGTCACCATATTTGGTGACTTCAACATTCATGTGGACCAACGCACCCTACATCCAGGCTCCCCTTCATTCCTGCACCTTCCTACCGATGGATGCTCTTTTCTATCAGGTCACCTCAGAAGCTTACTCCCATGGTTAAATTCTAGCATTGATCATTGCCAACAACAGCATTTCCTTCAAAGTCTTAATTGTGAGCATTTTATTCCCTCACCGCCACCTCTTGGTATCCCAATCGATTTTCTCTAGTTCAGCCATGGAGCCTTTCAGGCTTTTAACTGTCATATCACCCACTTCCCTCCTTTCCTGGTTTAAATATCCCTGTCTCACACAATAATTATTCCTTGTAGATAATCTCACTGTTCTTGTCCATTTCTCCCAGTAGTATACCTTTTCTTTAAACCTAAAGTGAAAGTGAAGTCGCTCAGTCGTGTACGACTCTTTGCGACCCCGTGGACTATAGCCCACCAAGCTCCTCAGTCCATGGGATTCTCCAGGCAAGGATACTGGAGTGGGATGCCATTTTGTTCTCCAGGGAATCTTGCCAACCCAGGGATCGAACCCAGGTCTCCTGCATTTCAGGCAGATGCTTTAACCTCTGAGCCACCAGGGAAGTATAACTGTTCTTGAACCCTAAGCTGTGGTTAAACAATCTGCTTAATTAGTGGCAAAATGCAAGCAGTTGAACATGACCGGAGCAGAGCACACAACCTATTTAGCAGTATTTTCACTTTGTTCTCTCCAAAGTCAGGTGGACTCTTCAACCTGTCTAGCCAGGCTGCCAGAAACCTGTCATCAGTCTTTTCTCTCTCTTTCTGAGACAGCTTATTCTTCTCGCTCCCCAAATCTCCAAAACTCCCCTCCCTACTGTCTCTAAGCTTGCTTCTTTTATCTTTAAAAAATTGTGATCACATCCACCTTTGGGCACAAAAATATGCTATAACATATTCTATCAAATAAACTAATAAATCGGAATCCCTGAAGACCGCAATACTCTTGCTATTTTTCCAGCTACTTTTCTAGACCAGAATACTGGAATGGGTAGACTTTCCCTTCTCCAGGGGATCTTTCCAACTCAGGAATAGAGGCAGGATCTCCTGCATTACAGGTGGATTCTTTACCAACTGAGCTATGAGGGAAGCCCATAATATATCGTGGCTCAGATGGTAAAGCGTCTGTCTGCAATGTGGGAGACCCGGGTTTGATCCCTGGGTCGGGAAGATCCCCTGGAGAAGAAAATGGCAATCCACTCCAGTACTATTGCCTGGAAAATCCCATGAACAGAGGAGCCTGGTAGGCTACAGCCCATGGGGTCACAAAGAGTCGGACACGACTGAGCGACTTTACCTTACTTTTACCTTCAAATAAATTAATAAATAGGAATCCCTGAAGTTCCCAATACTTTTGCTATTTTTTCAGCTACTTTTCCATTAATCAACTCACGATTATAGGAAAATAAAATTGAAAAACTTGTCCTGTATTAAACTCAACACAATTAGTCTTATGTATTTATTTTTAAATCTAACTTCCCAGGTGGTACAGTGGGTGCAAGTGACATGGGTTTGATCCCTGGGTTGGGAAGATCCCCTGAAGGAGGAAATGGCAACACACTCCAGTATTCCTGCCTGTAAAATTGCATGGACAGAGGAGCCTGGCAAGCTACAGCCCATAGGGTCACAAAGAGACTGCCACAATTGAGCACACACAAATGAAAAACCTTTTAAAAATCACCATCATATAAGAATAGATTTTGTTAAAAACAAAAACTTAATCACAATCTGGTCTTCACATTGTGGATTCTCTAAACAAAATAAGAATCTTTAAGTGCTTTTCAGTTCAGTTCAGTTCGTTTCAGTTGCTCAGTCGTGTCCGACTCTTTGCGCCCCCATGAATCGCAGCACACCAGGGCTCCCTGTCCATCACCATCTCCCGAAGTTCACTCAGACTCATGTCCATCGAGTCGGTGATGCCATCCAGCTATCTCATCCTCTGTCATCCCCTTTTCCTCCTGCCCCCAATCCCTCCCAGCATCAGAGTCTTTTCCAATGAGTCAACTCTTTGCATGAGGTGACCAAAGTACTGGAGTTTCAGCATTAGCATCATTCCTTCCAAAGAACACCCAAGACCGATCTCCTTTAGAATGGACTGGTTGGATCTCCTTGCAGTCCAAGGGACTCTTTACTACCCTCTAAATCTCCTGTTCCCATGTGTCTTAATTTTAATTTTACTTCTTCTTTAAGAAGAGAAAATTCTAGCTATTACTTTTCTTAATTGTAATAATCTTATTAGATTTTATAAGCAGTTTTACAGTTGTTTTGCTAACTGGTGTTTCTTCTGTCTCTCTTGATATTTCCCATCCCATTTTAAGAAAATAGTTCTGAATGATAAATTACTTTGCATTTTTGAAAATGTCTGTGTTTTACCCCTATTATTGAATGATAACTTAGCTGGGTATAGATTTGATGCTCTCCACTGCATTTCTGGGTGATCCCTGAAAGAAATCCCTAAAATAAGCTTCTTGGATTTCTCTGGATTCTGCATGTCTGGGCATGTGTGTGCTTAGTCTCTCAGTCATATCTGACTCTTTATGACTGCATGGACTAGCCCGCGAGCCTCCTCTGTTCACGAGATTTTCTAGGCAAGAATACTGGAGTAGATAGTCATTCCCTTCTCCAAGAGATCTTCCCTACCCAGGGATGGAACCCAAGTCTCCTGCATTGCAAGAGGATTCTTTAATGCATCTGAGCCAACAGGAAAGGCCCTGAATCCTTCATAGAGCCTCAGAATAGGGAAACTGGATTTTCCTAATCCTGAGTCCTGAGATTTTCTTCCAGACATGAAGTTGGTGAACCAATCTGCCTTTTGCAAGCACTGAAAATCAAACTAACCCTTTTGCTATATATATTATATAACTTACTTCTGGGTCTATGAAAGAAATCCTTTCAAATTTCCTTCTGGACCTTTCTCCAGATTACAGTTTAATTCCCATTATTGTCTGGTTCATTTGATGTGGATTTGCCTATTATAATACTTTTACACTAAGGTGAGGGGGGCAATTATCAAATCAAAGTCAAGTAAGAGGTAATAAAGATTTGTCAGATATTCTTGTGTTCTTAGATGGGGGTGGGGCTTAAAGAAATGGAAGCCACTTCCCAATTCTGTCCAGCTTTTCTTGTGTTATCCATCCTTTCCAAGATTGGATTTGTACATGCTCAGTCATGTCTGACTCCTTTCAACCTTTTGGACCATAGCCCACTAGGCTCCTCTGTCCATGGGATTTTCCAGGCAAGAATAATGGAGTGGGTTGCCATTTCCTCCTCCAGGGGATATTCCTGACCCAGGGATTGAACCTGTGTCTCCTGCATTGCAGGCGGATTGTTTATCTGCTAAGCCATTGGGGGCCTTTATCCAAGATTAGGTTTTCCTGAATTTATGTATTTTAGCCATCAATTTTAAATATCTTATCTTGATGTATTTTCCTTTTTCCTATTCAAATATTTCCTTTCTGACTAATGTTTTCTATTCAACACACAGAATTCTAGATTTCAAGTTGTGATTTTAAGACAAAAGTTATTTCATTGTCTTTGGGCGCCTGTTACTACTAATTTAAAAATCTATCATCTAATTATCAGCTTTTTGTTGATCTGTCTTCCCTGGTAATTTTTTAAGCTTTCTTTTTACCTTTGATATTATTCAGTTTCACCCCAGTATGAATAAGCTAATTTCTAGTGATTCTGTTATTTAGTTCTTCCTCCTATCTGGAAATTAATCAGCAAGCTTTTCAACCATGAATTAATATTTTCAATTGTTTTTCTCTCTCTCTTGTGTTCTAGACAGGAGCTATTCAGTTTTATCTTCTGATTTACTCCATTCTCTTCTAAAAAAAGAAAGAGTTGGGTAATGTCTGTCCTATCCTTCAAAAGCTTTTTATTTTTATTTTATTTTTTATTTTACTTTACAATTCTGTATTGGTTTTGCCATACCTTCAAAAGCTTTTTAAAATGTCAGTGTCTGTATTGGGTTTCCTTGGTGGCTCAGATAGTAAAGAAGCCACCTGCGATGGAAGAGACCCAGGTTCGATCCCTGGAGAAGGAAAGGGCAACCCCTCCAGCATTCTTGCCTGGAGAATTCCATGGACAGAGGAGCCCGGCGGGCTACCATCCAGGAGGTTGCAAATAATAGGACGTGACTGAGCAGCTAACACATCTGTCATTTCTAAGATTTCAAACTGTTGTTTGTTTCTTTTAATGTACACGTTTCCCGTGTTTTCCTTCTAATTACTTTGTTTTTAGTGTTGACCCACTTTCCTTTAGCTCTCCAAAGATATAAACATAGTAGTTATTTTAATAATTTGTTCTACTTCATTAGTCAGGAGTGAACACTCTAATAGTTGTTTCCTTGGTTAGTATTAATTTCTGTTGTGCTCCGAACTCTAGTTGGGAAATGCATCTTGAATAGCAAATTTTCGTTTTTTCTGTTAAATTGCTATTGTAGCAGTTTTGCTATTACTTTCACAGTCCATGGCTTAACATGGGCCACAGTTGCCACAGGCATAGCTTGGGGTTCCTTCCCTGGAGTTACATCATCAGTTTATAAAATCAGATTCTTAAGGCAGCCTGGCTTGTCCAGGTCCTGGAAGGATGCATGTGATTGCCAAGTAGCTGACTCACCCAGGTGTGGCTTTTACACCAGCCTCAGCAGCCCCGCATCACAGCGCTAGAGTTAAGCAGTAAGCCTGGCTCTAGTCCTCCAACACATACTGAGTGCAAGAGAATACCACCAGTCTGTTTCCACCGCTGAAGCCTACGGGCCTGTGGCTGCAGCTTTTAGTCTCAGGCCCCAAATTCTGTCTGTTTCTGACCCATTTCTGATCCAAGAAGCTATGCACACTTGCTTTTGCCTTTTTTTTTTTTTCATTACTTTGATGGAGAGAGATAAAGTTCAGAGTTTGATCACACTGTGCCATTTGGAGGTGGTATTGGTTCCTCTGTTCAGCATGAATGACAACTCCATACTAATGTGAGAAGGGGCCTCTCAGGATTCCTTGGGTTGTTGATACCAAGGGTGGTAGTTGTTTAGTAGCTAAGTCATGTCCGATTCTTTGTGACCCCATGAACTGCAGCACACCAGGTTTCCCTGGCCATCTCACGGAGTGTGCTCGAAGTTAATACCAAGGGTTAAGTTCTGATAAACAGCATAATTCTAGCTAGTACCTCAGACACAGAGCAGGAAAGGACAAGAAGATGTACCAAGTTCAGTGGGTTTGGCCCCCATGCCCTGAGCAAAGCTCCATCACTATCTCATTACAACAGGTGAAGAGGGACTTGAGACATGAGGGTTCTTGCTGCCAGCATTGTGGTATTTTGTCGGGGTGTGGACCACCATTCTCATAACCCACATAACTAGTAAGCGGTGAGCTATAAAAAACAGTCCATAGAAAGAGCAACCGAGTTTCTTGCCGAATCTGGAAGACTCCTACTGATTAATCTGAAAGCTTTTTCCTGTTGCAGTTATGTGTAGGGGTTCAAAAATAGAACATATTCAGTTTTACATTGTTCAGACTACACACAAAAAATTCCCTTTAAGAATGTCTTTAAGTGTGCATTTTGGAGCAAACAATATATGGCATATAAAAAGTATAATGTTTCCCAGGAAATCAAAGTTAACGTATTTGTTATCAGTTGCTATTTACATCAGGTTAGACATCTATTTCTCTTTATTTGTGATTATATAACAACTCATGACCTAGTTCTCTCATTCTGACTTAATTCTAGAGGTCTAGATAAGAGGTGCACCCCCCTCCCCCATATGATCAAGGCCCTTGACTGGTGTGGCCTTCTCATATAGCTGGGGCCATGCCAGGCCACAGGGTACCTGGATTTGTTAATTCTTCGGGATTGATTGTCTGGAAATGCTAATGTCTTCAAATCTATACCTATAAATCAGATAGGACCTGTGGTGAGTGCTTTCTGCAGTCATAACTAACATGGAGAAGTGAACTGTGTACAAATCTATGTAATCTTGCTGATACACAGCCTAATAGGTGCACTTTGCTAACGTAGATTAAAGAACACAGAGGCCACTCATGTCAAAGGCAGGCATGTGGAAGTAAATGCTTCTTCAGGCTTCTGCATCTAATAGAAAGATGGGTTGAGTTCAGAATGTTGAAGAATAGAGGGCACATTTGGGAGCAGTGAGGAGGTCAGTGTCACTGGGGAACTTCCGGAGGAGAGAATGTGTGATTTTGTGGCAAATCCAGAGGGATGGAATCAGTGAGAAAGTTTGGAAATCTAGGAAGAGGCAAAGGTTTGGTAGGATTTCATTCATGAGGATATTCAGGATGTGGTTTCAGAAGGAAAGAGTTTTGAGTACCATGTAAGAAGAAGGCTGGAGGAGGAGGTGGGATGGGAAGGCCAGAGGAATGGATGGAGTAGTGCCCCTCTCCCAGTGCCTCCTTGTTCATGATACCCTGGCCACCATCCTTCGTGGCCTCAGCTTCGGGTTGTTGGCCCTTGCAGCAGTGGTAGAGCACCTCTTCTCCTCCCACTCACCACCTCTTTCCCGGAATCACACCTTCCACTATCAGGCCACCATGTCTTAGAGAAGAGCTGCAATCCCTTCTCACTCTGTTGGTTCCTAGTCTTCCAGCTCACTTATCCTAATTAATTCCGCTAGCAGTTCTTAAGTCTCATTTGGATTTCCGATTCATGGACTTACTGAAACCATGTAACCCAGTTTGGGGCTTGAACCCATCGCCCTTTAACTAAGATCACACACTTGGTTTCAGGACTTAATGAAACTCAGGTTCTTAATGTCCCATTGCAGAAAGAATTCAATGAGAGATAAAGTTATAGGTAAGCAGATTTATTTAGAGAGAAACACTCTCCACAGGCAGAGTGTTGGCTATCTCAGAAGGTGAGAGCAACCACAAAACATGGTGTGGTTAGTTTTTATGAGTTGGATAAATTCATAGACTGATGAGTGCAATGGTTATTCCAGCAATTTGGGGGAAGAGGTAGGAGTGTCTAGAACTGGGTCACTGACTACTTTTTGATCCTTGATATTTGGCCTCAGAACTGTCATGTCGCTGGTGGGTGTGCCATTAAGTTTGTTGTTGTATTCCGTTCAGTCGCTCAGTTGTGTCCGACTCTTTGCGACCCCATGAATCACAGCATGCCAGGCCTCCCTGTCCATCACCAACTCCCAGAGTTCACTCAGACTCACGTCCATCAAGTCAGTGATGCCATCCAGCCATCTCATCCTCTGTTGTCCCCTTCTACTCCTGGCCCCAATCCCTCCCAGCATCACAGTCTTTTCCAATGAGTCAACTCTTCACATGAGGTGGCCAAAGTACTGGAGTTTCATCTTTAGCATCATTCTGTCCAAAGAAATTTCAGGGCTGATCTCCTTCAGAATGGACTGGTTGGATCTCCTTGCAGTCCAAGGGACTCTCAAGAGTCTTCTCCAACACCACAGTTCAAACGCATCAATTCTTCGGCATTCAGCCTTCTTCACAGTCCAACTCTCACATCCATACATGACCACTGGAAAAACCATAGCCTTGACTAGACAGACCTTAGTCGGCAAAGTAATGTCTCTGCTTTTGAAGATGCTATCTAGGCTGGTCATAACTTTTCTTCCAAGGAGTAAGCATCTTTTAATTTCATGGCTGCAATCACCATCTGCAGTGATTTCGGAGCCCAGAAAAATAAAGTCAGCCACTGTTTCCACTGTTTCCCCATCTATTTCCCATGAAGTGATGGGACCAGATGCCATGATCTTCATTTTCTGAATGTTGAGCTTTAAGCCAACTTTTTCATTCTCCTCTTCCACTTTCATCAAGAGGCTTTTTAGTTCCTCTTCACTTTCTGCCATAAGGGTGGTGTCATCTGCATATCTGAGGTTATTGATATTTCACCCAGCAATCTTGATTCCAGCTTGTGATTCTTCCAGTCCAGCATTTCTCATGATGTATTCTGCATATAAGTTAAATAAGCAGGGTGACAATATACAGCCTTGATGTACTCCTTTTCCTATTTGGAACCAGTCTGTTGTTCCATGTCCAGTTCTAACTATTGCTTCCTGACCTACATACAGATTTCTCAAGAGGCAGGTCAGGTGGTCTGGTATTCCCATCTCTCTCAGAATTTTCCACAGTTTATTGTGATCCACACAGTCAAAGGCTTTGGCATAGTCAATAAAGCAGAAATAGATGTTTTTCTGGAACTCTCTTGCTTTTTCGATGATCCAGCAGCTGTTGGCAATTTGATCTCTGGTTCCTCTGCCTTTTCTAAAACCAGCTTGAACATCAGGAAGTTGTTGTGTTAAGTTGGGCTTATTCTAAGGCTAAAGGTCTGGTGAAAGTCAGCTGGTCTGCCATCTTGCACCTATTTGGTTCTCAACAGTTTATGTTGTGTCCTCAGGCTATGTCATTCTTTTTTAGTTTTTCATTCGAGGAACATCACTTCACAATGCTGTGTTGGTTTCTGCCGTACAACAACATGAATCAATCATATGTCCCCTCCTTCTTGAGCCTTCCTCCCTCCCCTCATCCTACCCTTCTAGGTCATCACAGAGTGCCAGGCTTGGCTCCCTGTGTTATATAGCAACTTCTCACCAGCTATCTATTTCATACGTGGTAGTGTATATATGTTGATTCTATTTTCTCTGTTTGTCCCACTATCTCCTCCTCCAACTGTGTCCACGGTCCATTCTCTACTACATAGTCTGCATTCCTTCCCTGCAAATAGGTTCATCGATATCATTTTCCTAGATTCCACATATATGTGCTGATATGTACTATTTGTTTTTCTCTTTTTGACTTACTTCACTCTGTATAACAGGATCTAGTTTCATCCATCTCACTACAGCTGACTCAAATTCGTTGTTTTTTATGGCTGAGTAATATTCCATTGCATATATGTACCATGTCTTCTTTATTAACCCATTTGTAGATAGACAGCTACAAAATGTTGCTTCTATGTCCTGGCTATTATAAATACTGCTGCAATGAACATTGGGGTACATGTGTATGTAATTCTTTTAAATCTTGTGTCCTGCCCCCCTTTCCTCTTGTTTCTTTTATTTATTTATTTATTTTTTACTTTACAATATTGTATTGGTTTTGCCATCAATTCCAGTTTCTTTATCATCCACAAAACCCCATATTCATCATTTCAATCACTTCTGAATAACACCTTGAATTCAGTTCCTCCACTCTTCTATGTACTGGTTGATGGTCCAGTTGTTCCAAACATGCATTTAATTAATCTAGGTTTGTGAGAAAAACCAAACCACTTTTAAATTCTTGACTGCAAATTTCAAGTGAGTTCTCAGACTACTGAGCCATTCTTTGGCAAACCTTAGTATACATGCTCTGCTGCTTTCATTTATTTATTTTTTAAACTTTAAAACATTTAAATTTATTTTAAGAATAATTTAATTCAACAATAAAAGAAGAGTTTAATTTATTACGATACCTCATAGCTCAAGTGGAGATCTTAACAGAACATGAATTGTTGGTCTTGTTCAACATACATTTGAGAAATTAACTGATTTATAAAACACATACCTCAAGTCTTCACTTCTCCCATTTCTTTCAATATACAGCATCTTATCAGAATACTCAAGCTATCAATGGCTTTTAATTTATACTTGAAGTAATTTGTGTATAAGACCCTTTACTGCCCAGTTTTTCTAAAGCAAAATTATAAAACTAATCTTTTAAAATTGTCTATACTTTAAAGCATAATATTATAAATACTTCCTAAATGTAGCATTTTATTTGAATATGATTTTTAGTGAGTTGTGTTTCTTCTTTGATTTTATTTTTTTAACACTCACCTCAACCTTGATGAGATACAAAAAAGATAGCACACTACCCCTCTCCAAAAAGGGTTATAACTAAAAACTCTAAAGATACTGTTTAATTCAAGGTGACAGCAAAAATTGTTTCAAAAATGGATTCAGTAAGGTTTCTTTATACAAAAAAGAGGAGAGTGAAAATGTTTTTCAAAAATTCAAGAGTTTCCAATTTATCTTACCCAGGAAATATGAACTCTTCAATGAATCTTCTATATCTTGTCTTGAACCTGCTCTCTGCTGCAAACCAACTGCTTATTTCTCCTCAAACATATTCTACATTTTTAAACTTTTGCTTTATATTTTTTTAATGCTCACTCCCTCCAAAATTCTCTTATTCTTTAGCCTGCCTTTAAAAATTCCATTCTTTCTTCATGCTCATCTCAAAAACCACCTTTGCATAAAATCTTTATAGATCCTACACATTCCAATGATCCTTCATGGCACTTTATTAGTGTATCTCCCATGGTAGAATTTATTCTGCAGTTATGTAGTTACTTGTGAATTTATTGTAATAATCATAACAGGAACACCAGCCACAAGAGTTGAGACTTAATGAAAGCTTACTATATGCTAGGAATTAACATATATTATTTCTATTTTATAGATGAGAACTGAGGTTTTGGATGAATGAGTAACCTGCCATATCCAGGTCTGATTGATTCCAGAGGCTCAGTGAGCTCTTAACCACTCATTACAAAGTCATTTCCCACAGGTTATATGTTTTTCCTTACTTCTGCATTTCTGCAATGTGGAGAGCAGTAGCTTTCAAATAACAGAACTCAATAACTAATTTATTACACTAAACTAGATGACAGTTAGAAAGGACAACTATTACAGTTCATTCCAACAGGGTATCCAAACACTTCCATTCTAACAGAACAATATTCTCAAAGTTTATACTAACACCACTAATCAGGATTTATGATTAAACAAATTTAATGTGAACATTAGGGAAAATAGCCTATCTATTGAAAATATGTGCATTTTTATCTTTAATATGTCTATATACAGTCTGTTTTATGGAAGAAAAGGATATGTATTTCAATCATTTTATATATATATATATATAAATGTATATACACACATGTGTGCAAACACATGCACAAGGGCATGTGCATATAAAACTGTCTGGGCATGAAAAAACACAAAATAAATTTATAAACAGTGAGAAAATAATACAGAAATAAGTTAAGGCATTACATACCTAAGAGGACAGCAAACCTGATTTTTGGATTGTGTCTTACCTCATGTGGATGTGCTCCTATGTTTTATATACAGAGCAGGATCTTGCTGAATGCACCCACTAGAGTAGGCAACTACCAATCCAGTCATATTCATAATCAAACATACATCCTTTCGATCAAACAAGTCAGTAAAAAGATTTTCTTAGGTAGTCATAATCTGGTTTTTTTAAAAAAAAAAATCTAGCCTTCTTACATAACGAAGATACATTGCCATTTCTTCTGGAAAATTTTCACATTACACTTCTATTGGTGTGGCTCATTTTGTATCTCCAATTTTCTGATATCTCTCTTTTAATGTGTCTGCTTTTAAACCTTGCCAAGGAAGACTGCCTCTCAGAAAATATATGAACATGTGACCTAAAACTTCTAAGTCATCTCTTCTACTTTGTTCTTTCCCTAAATGTGTGTTTATGCTCATATATCTAGCTGTTCCTATAAGGCTCTTGTGTTTTTTGTATGGTATGTGTTTCTTTGTCTCTGGATCAATATATTCCTTTGCCAAACAAAAATCTATAATATGAATAACTTGCTGGGTTTTGTTTCCCAGCCAGCCTATTAAACAGTTCTCAGGTTTTCAGTTCAGTTCAGTTCAGTCGCTCAGTTGTGTCCGATTCTTTGTGACCCCATGAACAGAGGCCTTGCTGTCCATCACCCACTCCCTGAGTCCACCCAAATCCATGTCCATTGAGGCGGTAATGCCCATCCAACTATCTCATCCTCTGTTGTCCCCTTCTCCTCCTGCCCTCAATCTTTCCCAGTATCAGGGTCTTTTCAAATGAGTCAGCTCTCTGCATTAGGTGGCCAAAGTATTGGAGTTTCAGCTTCAACATCAGTCCTTCCAATGAACACCCAGGACTAATATCCTTTAGGATGGACTGGTTGAATCTCCTTGCAGTCCAAGGGACTCTCAAGAGTCTTCTCCAATGCTGCAGTTCAAAAGCATCAATTCTTCGGTGCTCAGCTTTCTTTATAGTCCAACTCTCACATCCATACATGACTACTGGAAAAACCATAGCCTTGATTAGATGGACCTTGGTTGACAAAGTAATGTCTCTGCTTTTTTTTTTTCCTCTCTGCTTTTTAATATGCTGTCTAGGTTGGTCATAATTTTCCTTCCAAGAAGCAAGCGTCTTTTAATTTCATGGCTGCAGTCACCATAGGCAGTGATTTTGGACCCCAGAAAAATAAAGTCAGCCACTGTTTCCACTGTTGCCCCATCTATCTGCCATGAAGTGATGGGACCAGATGCCATGATCTTAGTTTTCTGAATGTTGAGTTTTAAGCCAACTTTTTCACTCTTTTCTTTCACTCTCATCAAGAGGCACCTTAGTGCTTCACTTTCTGCCATAAGGGTGGTGTCATCTGCATATCTGAGGTTATTGATATTTCACCCAGCAATCTTGATTCCAACTTGTGCTTCATCCAGCCCAGCATTTCTCATGACGTACTCTGCATATAAGCTAAATAAGCAGGGTGACAATATACAGCCTTGACATCCTCCTTTACCTATTTGGAACCTATCTGTTGTTCCATGTCCAGTTCTTACTGTTGCTTCCTGACCTGTATACAGGTTTCTCAAGAGGCAGGTCAGGTGGTCTGGTATTCCCATCTCTTTCAGAATTTTCCACAGTTTATTGTGATCCACACAGTCAAAGGTTTTAGCATAATCAATAAAGCAGAAATAGATGTTTTTCTAGAACTCTCTTGCTTTTTTGATGATCCAGCAGCTGTTGGCAATTTGATCTCTGGTTCCTCTGCCTTTTCTAAAACCAGCTTGAACATCTGGAAGTTCATGGTTCACGTATTGCTGAGGCCTGGCTTGGAGAGTTTTGAGCATTACTTTACTAGCATGTGAGATGTGTGTAATTGTGTGGTAGTTTGAGCTTTCTTTGGCATTACCTTTCTTTGGGATTGGAATGAAAACTGACCTTTTCCAGTCCTGTGGCCACTGCTGAGTTTTCCAAATTTGCTGACATATTGAGTGCAGCACTTTCACAGCATCATCTTTCAGGATTTGAAATAGTTCCACTGGAATTCAATCACCTCCACTAGCTTTGTTCATAGTGATGCTTCCTATGGCCCACTTAACTTCACATTCCAAGATGTCTGGCTCTAGGTGAGTGATCACACCTTCATGATTATCTGGCTCGTGAAGATCTTTTTTATACAGTTCTTCTATGGATTCTTGCCACCACTTCTTAATATCTTCTGCTTCTGTTAGGTCCATACCATTTCTGTCCTATATTGAGACCATCTGTGCATGAAATGTTCCCTTGGTATCTCTAATTTTCTTGAAGAGATCTCTAGTCTTTCCCATTCTGTTGTTTCCTATATTTCTTTGCATTGATCGCTGAGGAAGGCTTTCTTATTTCTCCTTGCTATTCTTTGGAACACTGCATTCAAATGGGTATATTTTTCCTTTTCTCCTTTGCTTTTCACTTCTCTTCTTTTCACAGCTATTTGTAAGGCCTCCTCAGACAGCTATTTTGCTTTTTTGCGTTTCTTTTTCTTGGGGATGGTCTTGCTCCCTGTCTCCTGTACAATGTCATGAACCTCCATCCATAGTTCATCAGGTACTCTGTCTATCAGATCTAGTCCCTTAAATCTATTTCTCACTTCCACTGTATAATCATAAGGGATTTGATTTAGGTCATACCTGAAAGGTCTAGTGGTTTTCCATACTTTCTTCAATTTATGTCTTAATTTGGCAATAAGGAGTCATGATCTGATCCACAGTCAGATCAAGGTCTTGTTTTTGCTAACTGTATAGGATTTCTCCATCTTTGGCTGCAAAGAATATAATCAATCTGATTTCGGTGTTGACCATATGGTGATGTCCATAAAGTGAAAGAAAGTGAAAGTGAAGTCACTCAGTCATGTCCGACTGTTTGCGACCCCACGGACTGTAGCCTATCAGGCTCCTCTGTCCATGGGATTTTCCAGGCAAGAGTGCTCGAGTGGATTGCCATTTCCTTCTCCAGGGGATCTTCCCGACCCAGGAATCAAACCCCGGTCTCCCGCATTGCGGGCAGACACTTTACAGTCTGAGCCACCAGTCTTCTCTTGTGTTGTTGGAAGAGGGTGTTTGCTATGACCAGTGCGTTCTCTTGGCAGAACTCTGTTAGCCTTTGCCCTGCTTCATTCTGTACTCCAAGGCAAAATTTATCTGTTACTCCAGGTGTTTCTTGACCTCCTACTTTTGCATTCCAGTCCCCTATAATGAAAATGACATCTTTTTGATGTGTTAGCTCTAAAAGGTCTTGTAGGTCTTCATAAAACCGTTCAACTTCAACTTCTTCAGCCTTACTGGTCAGGGCATAGACTTGGATTACCATGATATTGAATCGTTTGCATTGGAAGCAAACAGAGATCATTCTGTCGTTTTTGAGATTGCATCCAAGTACTGCATTTCAGACTCTTTTGTTGACTATGATGGCTACTCCATTTCCTCTAAGGGATTCCTGCCCACAGTAGTAGATATAATGGTCATCTGAGTTAAATTCACCCATTCCAGTCCATCTTAGTTCGCTGATTCCTAGAATGTCAATGTTCACTCTTGCCATCTCCTGTTTGACCACTTCCAATTTGCCTTGATTCATGGACCTAACATTCCAGGTTCCTATGCAATATTGCTCTTTACAGCATTGGACCTTGCTTCTCTCACCAGTCCAATCAACAACTGGGTGTTGTTTTTGCTTTGGTTCCATCTCTTCATTCTTTCTGGAGTTATTTCTCCAGAATAGAGTAATTTGCTCAATTACTCTAATAAAAAAGGTAACTCTGCTGGTTTTTCCCCATGGTTTCACTAATAGTTGGCTTTCTTGTAGTGAATTATATAAAATACATGAACTTTGAAATGACAAACAATAGAAACAAATCTCAGCTCCTGCATTATCACCTGTGTTTTTTGGGGCATGTTTCTAACCCTCTTAGTCACCCAGTCATGTCCAAGTCTTTGTGACCCCATGGACTGTAACCCATCAGGCTCCTCTGTCCATGGGATTCTCCAGGCAAGAATACTGGACTGGGTAGCCATTGCTTTTTCCAAAGGATCTTCTTGACCAGGGATCCAACATGGGTCTCTTGCATTGCAGTAGATTCTTCACCAGTCTGAGCCACTTCTTTGTTGTTTGTTTTTTTATCTGTAACTGGTTAATGATTCTGCAGTATTATTTATTACAGAGGAAGAACAAAGCTTCTGGTTAAATTCCATCAACCCAGCAGTCAAAGTTCTCTCCTCTTTCTATGGAATTTTGCATTTAACAAGTGACACGAAAAAATGACATGACATGAAAAAAATTTTTCTTGGGAATTTAATTCCAAAGCTCAGAGCTATTCTGACTTTATATACTAGAGTTTACAGGTTCTCTAGAGGGATATTAAGGGAATGAAAGTCCAGTGCATGAAATCCAGAAACCCCCATATTCTTTTTCAAGAGAGAATCATGAGTTTTCTCTTAATTATATATAGGGGTTCTGCTTAATTAAAAAAGATCAGTGTTACTTTTTAAAAAAAGCTGGAGTATAGTTGTTTTACAAAGTTGTATTACTTTCTTCTATAAGATCTGTGCTACTTTCAGTAATTTGAAAACTATCCCTTTAATGCCAAAATAATACATTTTAGTAGTATAAATTTTAGACATTTGGCAAACTTCCGGAGGAATAGTTTAGGAAAGAAGGGAGATAATTTAATTAATGATTGATTCCTTCAATGCATAATGAATAATGTGGTTCCTGATATCATTAAGTGCTTCCCAGGTGGCACTAGTGGTAAAGAACTTACTTGCTAGTGCAGGAGATGTAAGAGAGGCAGGTTCGATTCCTGGGTCTAGAAGATCCCCTGGAGGAGGAAATGGCAACCCACTCCAGTATTCATTCCCAGAGAATTCCATAGACAGAGGAGTCGGGTGGGCTATGGTCCAAAGGGTCACAGAGTCAGACACACTGGAGCAACTTAGCACAGACACAAGCACGTATGATATCAACATCAAATGATTCACAGCGATTTAAGATATTTAATGCTGCCATATAAGAACTTGGTTACTATCTTTATGTAAAGTTGGCTTCTTGAGTTGTTCCAACACAGACTTGGAGAGAAGAACTCCAGGGCAAGTGGGTTATTTGGAAGCTGATCCCAGTTAGGCCTGGTAGGAGAGTGGAAGTGAGACAGGGATGGGAGAAAAGCAGGAGGCCAGGACTCGGTTTTGTTGAAGACTTCAGGGAGATAATGTGGAACAAACTTAAAGTGATCTACTCCAGATGAAGAAAAGATAATATTTATTCTCCAACATCCATTACATTGCTGAGGGCTGATCAGAAAGACATCAACTCCTTGGCTCCACTTGTCTATTTCACTTGAAGACCAAGAAGCAGTTCTCATATCTGCAGCTGCTGATGCTTTAGAAAAGACAGAGAGATACATATAGTATGTTAGGACAGTGACTATTTCATATAATTACATACATACCAATTGAGTGAATTATATGCTCATTCTTGAGGTCTGAATTTGGATTGATTTAAGTTGGAATCTCCCCTCTATTGCTGCTAGCAATGTGACTTTAAGCTAGTTATTAGTTGCTCCAAATATGGGAAAAATAATACCGTAGGACTGATTCACGGTTCCTATGAAGGAGCATAGGAAGTATTAGAGTTCATAGGTTCATAGGAAGTATTAAAATTAAGGTTTACAAAACTCCTGGGAGAGTTCCTGACATATAATAGGCATGAATCAGCATTAGGGTACATCACAAAGAATGAAAATGTTGTGTTTTATGATATGTTACTCTTCAAATTTACTAGGTAATTCCATCTTTTTTCCAAAGTGGTTGAATTGATTTGCATCACCACCAGAGTTCCAGTTGCTCCACATCCTTTTCACTTTTGAGTCTTTATAATTTCAAAATTCATGTAGGTATATATTCATGTCACATTGGGGTTTTCATTTTCATCTCCTTGCAGATTAATAAGGTTTCTTGGCCATTTGAATATTCATGTGATTTTTTTTTTGGTGACTTTTTTCATGTAACTTGCTTATTTATCTATTTGGTTGTCTTTCCATTGATTTGTAAAAGCTATTTATATATTCTGAGTGCTATTTTGTTTTCATATGTTGCAAACATCATCTGCTGTTTTGTGACCTGCCATTTCACTCTTACTGATGAAGAGAACTTGGTCCAGTATATCCCCTACATATGAATGAGTTCCGTTCCAAGAGCATGTTTATACGTCTAATTTGTTTGTTAAGTCCAACAAAGTTAGTCTAGGTACCCAACTAACATAATACTGTACTGTAATAAGTTTATAGTATTTTTCTTACTAAGCTTTTGCTGATTTATTGTCATGCAATTGACTTTTTATTCAGCATTCCTACTAAGTACACATAAATTCTAATAACTTATTTGTAGATTCATCTTTTCTACTTACTAAGCATATGTATATAAATAATGTCTTCTAATTCTCATATTTTATAAGATATATTTTATTTATAAATGTATTTTATTTCTTTCTCTTGCCATATTGCATTAGTAAGGGCCTCAAGAACAATATCAAATTCAAGTGATCCTTGTTTCCTCTGGATTTCAAAGGAGCAAGATTGTTAACTTTTTATAATTAAGTTTGATTTATGATGAATGTATATACAGATGCTACTTATTAGATATGGATATAACCTTCTATTACCAGACTGCTGGGAGGTGTGTTTTTCTGCTTTTTTTTTTAATTTTTATATACACTTTCTGCACTTACTAGGATGATGATTGGGCTTCCCTGGAGGTTCAGTCAGTAAAAGAATTTGCCTGCAATGCATGAGATCTGAGTTTGATCCCTGGGTCAGGCAGATCCCCTGGAGAAGGAAATGGCTGCCCACTCCAGTATTCTTGCCTGGAGAATCCCATGGACAGAGGAGCCTGACAGGTGATGGTCCATAGGGTCTCAAAGAGTTGGACATGATTTAGCAACTGAACCACGGGATGATGATATTGATTCATCTCTTTCTTTCCATTAATGTGATGAATTACATTGACCAACATATGCAGTCATAGCATAACCTCAATTTTTTATGATTTCTATTGTTTTTAAATGTAACTTTATTTGGATTACCATTTTTGTGGAGTATTTTTGCATTTATTTTATAAGGGGTATTGTTTTATAGTTTTCCTTTATTGTAATGTCTTTGTCAGAGTTAATATCAAGTTACACTGTTCTCTTAAAAGAAATACAGATGTAGTCTATTGTTTTCTGTTCTCTAGAAGAGATTGTATAGATCTGGTATAATTTCATCATTCAATTTTTAGTACAATTCATTGATAAGGTCATCTAGTCCTGAAATTTTGCTTTTCTTGTGAAAAAGTTTTTAATTATTGAGTCAGTTTCTCTTTTAGATGTAAGACTGTTCAGTTTTTCTTTCTTCTTTTAATTTGGGCAATTTATATTTTAGAGGAATTAATCGATTTTATCTACCTTTTCAAATTCACTGGTATAAAGTTTTGCTTAAGGTCCACTCATTATTTTTTATTGTTGTTGTTTTACTTGTTTTGGAGCTGGAGCTTTTTTTTTAAATGTATTTATTTATTTATATTTATTTTGGCCTGCACTGGGTTTTCCTTGCCTTGCACGGGGTCTCTCCAGTTGCTGTGAGCAGGGGCTACTCTTCACTGTGGTGTGCAGGCTTGTCATGGCAGTGGCTTCTCTTGTTGCAGAGCACAAGCTCTAGGCGCGTGAGCTTCGTAGTTGCAGCACGTGGGCCTGGTAGTCGCAGCTGTGGCCTCGATCTTTCGAGTGCAGGCTCAGTAGCTGTGGCACATCAGCTCAGTTACTCCATGGCATGTGGGATCTTCCTGGAGCAGAGATTGAACCTGTGTGCCCTGCACTGAAAGGCAAATTCTTATCCACTGTGCCACCAAGAACGTCCGACTCATCTCCTAAATGTATGTAAAGGTCTGTAGTAGTATCTCATTTTTTATTTTTGATAATTATAACTTGTACATTATTTTCTGTCTCTTGATCAGTCTTGCCCTCCTTCCCTTTTCTTTTGGGCTTTGTTGATTCTATTGTGTGTGCAGTTATTTCCTATATTGCTATTTTTTGTTTGTTTGTTTGTACCTTTCTGATTCCTATTTTCTACTATCTGTTGCATTAATCTGAGTTTCTCTTTATAACTCTGTGAGATAGATATTAAACTCCTTGATTTCCAGTTTTTCCACTTCTTCAATTTATGCATGTGAATTCAGCTTTAGCTGTGTCCCAAAATCTTTGTCATGTATTTTTATCATTTTTCAGTTTAAAATATTCCTACTTTTCATTGTGATTATTTTCTTTTATAGGCTGTACCTGATGCTCCTGGTACTCACATTTCATCTCCCAATTCACTCTGACTTCAGCCTCAGCTGCAGTGAATGTTGTGTGTGGACATTCTTCCTCCTCAAGTATGACCCAAGTGTGTGTTCTAATTTTTGCTCCAGCTGTCCTCAATTCTTTGGAAGACTTCTTGACTTGTGCACAAATTCAACTCCCAAATACAGAGAATTTGACAACTCCGTGGCCGATTAGAACTGGTGTATAAACGTCCCAGCCTTCCCTCCTTCAGGAGGAAGTTTTGGGAGGCTTTTTGGGGTGGTTGTTGCAGGTCTCTGAAAAATCAAGCCGTGACTGGGCAAACCAGACACCTTTACATTATCGACTTTTCCAACTTTCCTGTCTGGATTTTTCCATTCTCTCACTTCTCCTTCCTGAGAACACTTCCTAAGTAAACTCTACAATATTTTCATATCCAGCTTTGTTTTTGTTTTTATTTTTAAATTCAAAACAGAACTATTGTACTACTTAATTTCCAAACATAAATGAATTTATTAATTAAAAATTATTTAGGTTATTTTATCCTGATCAGAGAAAATTCCTTCTAAGATTGCTCATTTTGAACCATGTTTATACATTACTTATTTTAAAGTAAATAAAATTAGTGTTTAAAAGAAATATATAGTGCAGGTGATGTGGTATATGGTGGTGATTTCAATGGAAAGAGAAAAGGGATTATAAATAGAAATGGTCAGCAACAGTTTCTCTCTTGGGCACTTTGTTATTTGGTTACTCAAGTGAGTTCTGATATCTTTGCAGCTAGTAAGGGCCTGGTGATACCTCTCACGTTCCAGGTGTGATGGCGGCTTAGTGGAAACTGTGGAGTTCTAAATAAAGCAGGTATGCAGCATGCCGTGTGCAGAACTGTTTTTCTACAGACCTTAATCTAAAGGAATTTTAGAAGATCATTTGTGGTCCCGCTCCATTCACAGCCAAAGACCAGATAAAGATTTGTGGCCAAAGTTTATATAGCAAGAGAGAGAATTTGTCTGTAATGTTCTATATTCTCATCCTTAAAAGAACCTAGTACAGCTCTTGGTGGCTTTGGTAGACAGCTGATTGTAGATGAATTGGATACACAATTTTCCAAATGAAAATGAAAATGTAGGTCCTTTGCAAGGATAGAAGTACTGTCAAGTATATGAACATATGATATGTTTTCATTTTCCATAGTGTCTCTCTTGTCTTATGATTTTAATTTTTAATTTTTATTTTTACTTTATTTTGCTTTACAATACTGTATTGTTTTTTCCATACATTGACATGAATCAGCCACAGGTGTACATGAGTTCCCAATCCTGAACCCCCCTCCCACCTCCTACCCCATATCATCTTATTTGCCATTTAATATCACTCTAAGTAGAGAAGGGGTTTCCCTGGTGGCTCAGAGGTAATGCGTCTGCCTGCAATGTGGGAGACCCAGGTTCAATCCTTGGGTCAGGAAGATCCCCTGGAGAAGGAAATGGCAACCCACCCAGTGTTCTTGCCTGGAGAATCTCATGGATGGAGGAGCCTGGGTCGCAAAGAGTCAGACACGACTAAGCAACTTCATTATCACTTTCACTTAAGTAGAGAAAAATTAAAATTTTAAATGATTAGCCTGAATTCTACTATTCAGCTTTATAGAAATTGGTAGCACCAGCATTAAGTATAGCTATTAGAACATTAACCTGTATATAGAATCATTGAAAGCACACAACGTTCATTTTGTAGCTTGTACACATATATTTTGCTCTTATAGTTAAAATCCTGCACACAATGAATTCTCTCCATGATATACACACTTTATCAGCACTCTACCTTTGCTTACTGAAGAGTGAAGAAGCACTGAAGAAGGAACTGTGGGCTGTTCCATCTTTCTCTTTTGTTCTGTGTCATCATTTGCAGAGTAAGTGGTTGACTACAGGTTAAGAAAGGATAGGGCAGGATAGGGTGCCATGGTTGTTTCTTAGAAGCCAGTGCTTTCTGCATTTGATGAAGCAAGTTGTGGCTGAAATATAACGTGCATCCTCCTCTCAGCACTATCAGCCTTCTTCCATTACTCAGTCAAGATATCACACTCTTACCTGGGACTCACTTTGAACTCCTCTGAACTTCATGTATCCATCAAAGCTCCGTGTCCACAAGGCATTGCAAATGATGAATAACTGGCAGCAAGGTATTTCTGCTCACATGCACACACCAGTATCTCATGGACTTCACTGTAAAATCCAAGTTTAAAAATGAAATAGTTTAGAATTTTAAGATGGGTGACAGCAGAGCATTAAGTCAAGTGACTTCCCACATCTCATCCTTGACTGTGGATTGGGGAATCCATGTTGCTTGAATTCAACAAACTGACAACAGAGGAAGAGACTAATTTTCAGTTTTGATCCTGATCCATGTTTCTCTGGGCTCCACTTCACTTTCCACAAAGACAGCCTTCCTTTCCTTATTTCTGTGCACAGGGAGATTGAGTCTTACTAAGCAATGAAGAGGATTTGGAGATAGAGTAACAAAAGTTAATTTTTTTTTTCTTTTTTCCTTTTTTCCTTTGTGGCAACTGTGAGGCATTGCTAATGAGAACATCATGTCTGTGCGCTCTGCATGAAAAGCTTTTTTTTTTTCCCCAAATCTCAAAGATTTGAGATGTGGGCTGTGCTTGGTCTGGGCTAAGGGTGACCTCCATCCAGCTTGGGCTGGGGACTTTGTAGCTGCCTCTGCTGCCTCTGGCCTTGGCCTCTCCCCCACCAGTGAGGCTGGAGGCCCCCAGTTCTGATTGCAAGGAGGTAAGAGATCAGAGCCCCTTTGCTGCTCACTGCCCGCTTAGATGCATTAATCTGGTCAGTCTGGAAGGGAGCCAAGTGTACTTGCAGGCACTACATGAGACAGGACCCAAACGAATTGCCTGGATTCCCTCAGCACCCATTCTCCCATACCCCTGAACTGAGCTCCTGCCCCTACCTCTCTGCTGGGTGTCCCCTCTCAGTTGTCCTGTTGTGCCAGCTGCCTAACAGGGCTTTCTTCTCAGCTCTTTCCTCCTGGCCCCTGGCTCCATCAGCGATCACCCCATTTACCCCCAAAGTTCACACTCACTCTGGTCTTACAACTCCCCTAGCTCCCGTGTCTTTTCCTTCTTCTCTGAACACTTCTAAATCACACTCCCCCACCACCCTGCAGTTAGGTACAATTTACTACAACTTCTGTCCTTGGCTTTCATTTGTTATTTACCTGCAGAACTGCAGGTGTAAAACAAACAACACTCTGCTGCCAGAGATATCTAACATTCATTAGAAAACAGCTTTCCAAAAATATCTAACAATTTACACTCTTGCAGGTGTAGCTTCCAACTCTGAATTTGATGACGTCACTTAATTTCTCATGATGTCCATTGTCTTATCTTCAGAATGAGATACATATTTATATCTAGATCTCTATCTAGATACAAATATACACATATATCTTGCCTAAGCATTAGTAACTGGAAAGATAATTTCTTAGAATTCCATCACACAACAAAAATCTACATGTCTCTAGACATTCAGTTTTCACAGAGAACACAGATATACATAGGAGTTTTCCAGGCTCTTAAAGTGGGAAAAGTAATCCAGGAAATAGTGCATGGTTATTCCAGAAACCTGAAAAAATGTGAGTTGGGGCGTAAGAATGAAGGGAGCTTGAGCTGAACAGGAAGCAAAGGCTCCATCGTGACATGACCCTCTGTCATTGTAAGGAACTTGGAATTTGAGTGGATAAAAAACAAAACAAACAAACAAAAAACCAAGATCCAACAATATGCTGGACAAAAGATTCATTTTAGCTTTATGGGAAGGAAAAACAATATATTTCAAGCAAATGGTAATCAAACCAGAAAATAAAAAGACCAGGGCTTCTCCTGCGGCTCAACAGTAAAGAATCTGCCTACAATGCGGTAACCGCAGGAGACGTGGGTTCGATCCCTGGGCCAGGAAGATCCCCTGGAGGAGGGCACAGCAACCCATTCAACTATTCTTGCCTGGAGGACAAGAATGGACAGAGGACAGAGCAGTCTGGCAGGCTACAGTCTATAGGGTCGCAAAGAGTCAGAAAGGACTGAAGAGACTTAGCATGGCATGACAGCTATACTTATACTAGGTAAAATGGACTTTAAGCTAAAATTGGTAAAAAGAAACAAAGAAAGGTCATTATATAATGATAGATATCAATGCACCAAGAAGATATCACAATTATAAGTAGTGATGCACCTAATATAGGAGGACCTAAATATATAAAGCAAATACTAACAGAACTGAAAGGAATTTCAGCTTTATTTTTCATGACAAGACAGGTAGGGATTTTTCAGCAATGCAGTGACTTGGAAAGATTCATGTTAGAATGCGTATTCAGTCTTTTTAAAGGTCTTAGAGAATGCACAAAAGGAAATTCATGCAAGTAGAAGAGAAGAGAATGTATTTGGAGGAGATGAGAAGAGGTCAGTCTCCCCAGAAAAATCACCACTGGGTTCCTTCAGGACAAGGCCTGAGGGCACAGTAGTTCAGCTAATAGTTGTTTAGGTCAGGGCAACCTGAAGGCCAGCAGGGAGCTGGCTGGTACAGACACTGGGTGGTGGGGAGTTTGTGGTCATGGATGAAAAAGTAGAAGGAATTTAGTGTTAAAGAAGCCAAACTGAGATGAGTTATTTGAACAGAAATTGTATATAAACACTAGTGATGAAATTTTGCTTAAAATATGTTTTCAGGCTTCATGTATTTGTATTAAGTTGTTGCTTACATGGTCTTTAGTCCTCTTCTGTTCTTTTTTCTTCTTCTCTGTTACTCCCACTTCTTGGTTTTGTTCTTAAATATCGGTGTTTTATTTTTTAAGAAAACAGACATTAAGTGCAGTTTCTCCTATGTCCACTAGGTGGAAGCAAAGTATGCAACTTAATTTTTCCGTAACTATTGTAACCTTATTTTCAATTAAAAATGTGAGTTTACATTAAATAGGCAAGTTATCTGATTACAAAAGTGAAAGATAGCTATACATTTTTGAAATAAAAAAATTCAAAACTAAATATTATGATTAAACGGTGATCTCTATACTACATCCACAGCTTTTAAAAATTATTTTTGTTTTAATTTGATGCATAAATATGCTTTGCACCTAATTGGGATTATACTGAAAATACTGTTAAGTTTCTAAATTTATTTTACTTGCCTTTGCATCATAGACATTTCCCCATATTATTCTTTAAATTAAAATTTAGGATTATAATGGTTGCATATTTTATATATGTCTACACCTCTATCTGGGCTTCCTCGGTGGTGCTAGTGGTAAAGAATACAACAGCCAATGCAGGAGACATGAGAGATGAGGGTTCAATCCCTGGGTCGGGAAAATCCCCTGGAGGAGGGCATGGCAACCAACTCCAGTATTCTTGCCTGGAGGATCCCCATGGACAGAGGAACCTGGTGGGCTTACAGTTCGTAGGGTCACAAAGAGTTGGACATGACTGATGTGACTCAGCACACACACACCTCTATCTGCAAGTGTAGGAAAAAGTGTTACAAATAACTCAATGTAAGTAGCCACGCACAAGAATGTGTGCCCACATCTCTGGTGCTGCCAAGAATATATTCATAGAATTTGAATTCTGTGGTTAAGAGGAATGGATATTTTTAAGGCTTTTAATCTATGCATACATAGTTACTTACACACTTACCTAGTTACATAGTTGCTGGTCACACTGGTACCTCAGGGGTCCTTCTCTTTGCCCCCTTGCCAAATGAGTATTTTTTTCTCATATTAAAGAATTATTATTCTTATGAGTTTACTTCCAAAGTGTAATGGTAAATCAGTTTGGTCAAATTCCCAAATGAAGGATGCTGTACATAACCAAATTGTTTTTCTTGATTATGAATTTGCCCAATGTAAACAACTTGAGCAATTAAAAAAAAAAAAAAAAGAAATCAGAAGAAGAGCAATGATCAGCAGATGGCGCCCTACAATTAAAATTGCTAATGTTTAGTCCCTAAGTCTTGCTCGTTTGCAACCCCGTGAATGCAGCTCTGCCAGGCTCCTCTGTCCATGGGATTTCCCAGGCAAGAATATTGGAGTGGGTTGGCATTTAAAGTAAATAAAAGATGGTGATATCTTTATCTTGCCACAATTTCTTTCTAAGAAATGACTTATTTTGATGTAAATATTCTATAAAAGAATTGTTAGGTGTGGGAAAAAAAAAAAAAGCTCAGTTAATAAAATTTAACATCTAGTGGCTTAACAGGAATCCATGTGAGTCTGGAAAATGTTCAAACTGGTGGCTCAGAGGTTAAAGCCTCTGCCTACAATATGGGAGACCTGGGTTCAATCCCTGGGTTGAGAAAATCCCCTGGAGAAGGGAATGGCAACCCACTGCAGTATTCTTGCCTGGAGAATCCCATGGACAGAGGAGCCTGGTGGGCTACAGTCCACGGGGTCACAAAGAGTCGGACACGACTAAGCTGCTTCACTCTTTTCTGTTATGTTTGCCAGTTTACTGAGGAATTTTAATACTTACCTTGTGAAGATCCCAAGACCAATAATGAGTCCAGGTCTTTATCTTTTCAGATTTTCTTTCCTTCAAGAAGCACCATGACTCCAAGGCTTATGCCCGTTCTTGGAAGAAAATCTGAGGTGTATGCTTAAGTCATATCTTCTCTGTAACAAAGGCATCAAAACTCCAATTTCTCCTCTTTATTGATGTAGCACGATCTAATAAAGTGAGTCAATGCATCAGGAATCCTGGCAAATCCAATGAAGAAGTAGTGTCGATTGTGTTGATTTGGAAATTTGGGGGAGGCTTTGGCATTGCTCCAAATTAATAGAAACACCATGGACAGAAGTCACATTCAGTTCAGTTCAGTCGCTCAGTCATGTCCGACTCTTTGCTACCCTATGAATTGCAGCACCGCAGGCCTCCCTGTCCATCACCAACTCCTGGAGTTCACTCAGACTCACGTCCATCGAGTCAGTGATGCCATCCAGCCATCTCATCCTCGGTCGTCCCCTTCTCCTCCTGCCCCCAATGCCTTCCAGCATCAGAGTCTTTTCCAATGAGTCAACTCTTCGCATGAGGTGGCCCAAGTACTGGAGTTTCAGCTTTAGCATCATTCCTTCCAAAGAAATCCCAGGGCTGATCTCCTTCAGAATGGACTGGTTGGATCTCCTTGCAGTCCAAGGGACTCTCAAGAGTCTTCTCCAACACCACAGTTCAAAAGCATCAGTTCTTTGGTGCTCAGCCTTCTTCACAGTCCAACTCTCACATCCATACACGACTACTGGAAAAACCATAGCCTTGACTAGGCGGACATTGTTCGGCAAAGTAATGTCTCTGCTTTTGAAGATGCTATCTAGGTTGGTCATAACTTTTCTTCCATGGAGTAAGTGTCTTTTACTTTCATGGCTGCAGTCACCATCTGCAGTAATTTTGGAGCCCCCAAAAGTAAAGTCTGCCACTGTTTCCACTGTTTCCCCATCTATTTCCCATGAAGTGATGGGACCGGATGCCATGATCTTCGTTTTCTGAATGTTGAGCTTTAAGCCAAGGGTTTAAATAACTGAAAGGCATCAACTTGCTGTCACTAAACTTCACAGTGACAGGAGTGTGTAGTGATGAAGTTCTGGGGAAAGTTGACACGTATCCCTGGAGCTGGAAGGATGTACATAAACACAGTCTGTTGCCAACTTGTTGCCTGGAGATTGCTAAGGGCCGGAGCAGCCTGCATTAGAGGCTTTGAAGGATGGGGGTGGAGTATGCATGTACTGGGAGAGAAGATGCAAGTCACACCTCCCTCTCCCATTCAGTTCTATGAAACCATCAGATAGTGCAAGAGAGACACTTGGAAGTTTAACTCCACCCCGCTGAACACACAAATGGGATTTCCAACTCAGAGAAGAGGTTAGGATGTTTGTGTCTCTGACCAAGCTAAGGAGAGCCATGGCTGCCTCTCCAAGGGCATCCTAGCAGTGGAGGGTGGGTGTAAGATTGCCCTGCAGCAGAGGCTTGAATATACATGGAAGCAGAAGGAACTGGAGTGGGGCCAGACCACCTTCATATCACTAGCAGATGAGCCGTCACCTGAGGCGGCACTGTCCTCGTTTGGGTTGTCTTGTGGTGCCTGACCTGAAAGACCAAGAGGAGCAGGGGAGGCCACCGTGAGAGTAAATCAGGACCCACATCTCCAGGACTCATACAGAACAGCAGTTAAGGCTGGGGGAGAAGAGTGTGGAACAGCGCAAGAGGGCTGGTGCCTTAGAAGTGAATAAAGTGTGTGTGTGTGTGTGCGCGCTATTTGCTCAGTCATGTTCAGTTCTTGGCAACCCCATGGACTGTAGCCCACCAGGTTCCTCTGTCCATGAGATTCTCCAGGCAAGAATATTGGAGCAGGTTGCCATTCCCTTCTCAAAGGGATCTTCCTGACCCAAGGATTGAACCTGGGTCTCCTGCATTGCAGGCAGATCCTTTACCCCCTGAGCCACCGGGGAAGCCCAGAAATGAATAATACTGCGTTTTAGAGCATGCGGTAAGATAGCTCCAAAATGCAAAAATGGTGGAAAACCTGAAGGTCCCAAGATATCAATAATGGACAACTTGCCTAGTAAAGATGGGCAGTTGGACAAAGTTTTGGGTTGGCCAAAACCGTTCGCTCATTTTTCTCTATAAGATGGCTCTAGTAGCCTTTAGTTGTCTTTAACTTCATTGGAAACAACTTGTTATTGTACTGTGACAGCTGTCATATCAGCATGCATTTAAAGACTAATATCAAAATTGGTGAATTTCTATGTAGCCATTTTGATATTGAAGGAAAAAGCAATGCAAATGAAATGCAAAAAAAAAAAAAAAAAAAGGTTTGTGCAGTGTGTGGAGAAGGTGCTGTGACTGACCCAATGTGCAGAAAGTGGTTTGTGAAGTTTTGTGCTGGAGATTTCTCACTGGACAATGCTCCATGGTTGGGTAGGCCAGTGAAGTTGATGGCAATCAGTGGCATGAGGTGAGAACAATCAATTTTATACCATATGGGAGCTAGCTTGCGTATTTAAGATATCCAAATCAAGCACTAAAAATCATTTGCACTAGCTTGGTTATGTTGATTGCTTTGATATTTGGGTTCCATATAAGTTAAGCAAAAATAAAACCCTTTTGACCATATTCCTGCATGCTCGCTAAGTCGCTTCAGTCGTGTCCGACTCTATGCGACCCCATAGATGGCAGCCCATCAGGCTCCACCGTTCCTGGGATTCTCCAGGCAAGAAAACTGGAGCGGGTTGCCATTTCCTTCTCCAATGCATGAAAGTGAAAAGTGAAAGTGAAGTCACTCAGTCGTGTCTGACTCTTAGCGACCCCATGGACTGCAGCCTACCAGGTTCCTCCGTCCATGGGATTTTCCAGGCAAGAGTACTGAGTGGGGTGCCATTGCCTTCTCCGATCCTGCATGCTTAGTGTAATGAAAACACTGTTTTTAAAACAAATTGTGATGGGTGATGACAAGTGGGTGATGGGTGAGTATATATATATGTGCATATATATATATATATATATAATAATGTGGAATGGAAGTATTCATAGGGAAAGCAAAATGAACCACCACCAACCACACCAAAGACTGGTCTTCATCCCAAAAAGGTGATGTTGTGTATAGAGAGGGATTAGAAGGGAGTCCTCTATTATGAGCCCCTTCTGGAAAGCCGTATGATTAATTCTAACAATTACTACTCCAAATTAGACCCACTGAAAGCAGTACTCAATGAAAAGCATCCAGAGTTAGTCAACAGAAAACTAATAATCTTCCATCAGGATAAAACAAGACCACATGTTTCTTTGATGACCAGGCAAAAACTGTTACAGCTTGGCTGTAGTTCTGAAGTTTTGATTCATCTGCTGTATAACAGGCATTGCACCTTTGGATTTCCTTTAATTTGTTCTTTACAAAATTCTCTTTATGAAAAAATACTCAATTCCCTAGAAGTCCATAAAAAGCACATGGAACACTTATTTGCTGAAAACGATAAAAGTTTTGGGAAGCTGGAATTATAAAGTTGCCAAATAAAAGGCAGAAGGTAGTGGAACAAAACAGTGAATACACTGTTCAACAAAATTCTTAGTGAAAATGAAAAATATGTCCTTCATTTTTACTTTAAAAAATTAAAGAATGTTTTTGTCAACCCAATATATTTAAAAGAGATACTTAAAACCATCAAAAATGTAAGTTTCCCACTTGTAGTCTGAAGAAGCAATATATGCCTCAAGATACTGGTTAAGTCTGTAAATTAAGGAAACTGATTAATGCATTTCTATATTTGAGTTTTTTAATTTACAAATTCAGTTTATATGCTCAGAAAATGTTTGCCTATTAGGTCTATAAATAGTATTGGTATAGGCATTATAGTGCAGTATATAGTAAAATGCAGTATACAATGTAGAATGTATAATGTGTTGGTCTCAGCTTATCAATAGTTATCTTTTTGGCTAAGAATGCCTGGGGCATTCACTTGGGTCTCTGTTACTTTTGGTAAAGACCCATGGATACTTTCCCACCCAGAGCCAACATTCTAGCTGGACTGGTGCCTGTAATTATTTTTTAATCTCTCTCTTTCAAAATTGAAGTGTAGTAGATTTACAAAGTTGTGTTAGTTTCAGGTGTACAGCAAAATGATTCAGGTATATATATATATGTATGTATGTATGTATGTATGTATGTATAATATAGAGACTCAGCTGTGGCTCAGAGGTTAAAGCATCTGCCTGCAATGCGGGAGACCTGGGTTTGATCCCTGGGATGGGAAGATCCCCTGGAGAAGGAAATGGCAACCCACTCCAGTATTCTTGCCTGGAGAATCCCATGGACTGAGGAACCTGGTGGGCTACAGAATATATATTAAAAATATATATATGTATACTTTTCAGGTTCTTTTCTACATTATTACAAAATATTGAGTACTTTTCCTTGTCCTTGCTGTTTACCCATTTTATATCTCTAGTAATGTATTTATGTTGGTCCCAAACTCATAATTTATCTCTCCCCTCACCTCCTTTCCCCTTTGGCAATCATAAGTTTGTTTTCTGTGTCTGTGGATTTATTCCTGTTCTGTAAATTCAATTGTGTCATATTTTAGATTCCACATATAAGTGATATATGATGTTTGTCTTTCTCTGACTTACTTCACTTAGTATGATAACTTCTAGGTGCATCCATGATGCTGAAAATGGAATCATTTCATTCTTTTCTGAGTGAATAATATTCCATTGTATATACGTACCACATCCTCTTTATCCATTGATCTACAGATAGACATTTGTTTGCCTTTATGTCTTGGCTATTGTAAATAATGCTGCAATGAACATTGGGATGCATACATCTTTTTAAATTAGATTTTTCTTGGTCCTTGTAATTCGTATTATGCACCTCAGAAACAGCTGTTAGCAAACTTTGTGGGAAAATATCATAAGATTATTACTGACGGGTCTGGGTGTAGCACACCTGAGGGCCACACAGCAAGGACATAGTAGAGAGTGAGGTAGTGTGTGCCTGGAGTTCTACTTTTATTGGGTTTGAGGGTGAGGTGCCTAGGGTTCATCAGGTTCATTCTTTATTGTCAAATTTAAAACATGTGAGCAAGAATCAAAGTTCAGGAAAGGAAAAGCAGGGTCACTCAAGTAGTCAGTTATCTAGGTCACCCAGGGCTTTCTACAAGGGGAACTTCATGGGTAGGGTAGTACAGTCTGGCTCATTACCTAGTTGTGTAGCTGGCAATGTGTTTATTCGATATGAATGTCTTTGAAGTAGATACTTGGGTAATCAAATGCTTAATTTCAAGCACTTCGGTTCGGTTCGGTTCAGTCACTCAGTTGTGTCCGACTCTTTGTGACCCCATGAATTGAAGCACTTCAGGCCTCCCTGTCCATCACCATCTCCCGGAGTTCACTCAGACTCATGTCCATTGAGTCAGTGATGCCATCCAGCCATCTCATCCTCAGTCGTCCCCTTCTCCTCCTGCCCCTAATCCCTCCCAGTATCAGAGTCTTTTCCTATGAGTCAACTCTTCACATGAGGTGGCCAAAGTACTGGAGTTTCAGCTTTAGCATCATTTCTTCCAAAGAAATCCCAGGGCTGATCTCCTTCAGAATGGACTGGTTGGATCTCCTTGCAGTCCAAGGGACTCTCAAGAGTCTTCTCCAACACCACAGTTCAAAAGCATCAATTCTTCGGCACTCAGCCTTCTTCACAGTCCAACTCTCACATCCATATATGACTACTGGAAAAACCATAGCCTTGACTAGATGGACCTTAGTCGGCAAAGTAATGTCTCTGCTTTTGAATATGCTATCTAGGTTGATCATAACTTTCCTTCCAAGGAGTAAGTGTCTTTTAATTTCATGGCTGCAGTCACCATCTGCAGTGATTTTGGAGCCCCCAAAAATAAAGTCTGACACTGTTTCCACTGTTTCCCCATCTATTTCCCATGAAGTGGTGGGACCAGATGCCATGATCTTCGTTTTCTGAATGTTGAGCTTTAAGCCAACTTTTTCACTCTCCACTTTCACTTTCATCAGGAAGCTTTTTAGCTCCTCTTCACTTTCTGCCATCTGCATATGTGAGGTTATTGATATTTCTCCCTGCAATCTTGATTCCAGCTTGTGTTTCTTCCAGTCCAGCATTTCTCATGATGTACTCTGCATATAAGTTAAATAAGCAGGGTGACAATATACAGCCTTGACGTACTCCTTTTCCTATTTGGAACCAGTCTGTTGTTCCATGTCCAGTTCTAACTGTTGCTTCCTGACCTGCATACAGATTTCTCAAGAGTCAGGTCAGGTGGTCTGGTATTCCCATCTCTCTCAGAATTTTCCACAATTTATTGTGATCCACACAGTCAAAGGCTTTGGCATAGTCAATAAAGCAGAAATAGATGTTTTTCTGGAACTCTCTTGCTTTTCCGATGATCTAGCAGATGTTGGCAATTTGATCTCCAGTTCCTCTGGCTTTTCTAAAACCAGCTTGAACATCAGGAAGTTCATGGTTCACATATTGTTGAAGCCTGGCTTGGAGAATTTTGAGCATTACTTTACTAGCGTGTGAGATGAGTGCAATTGTTCAGTAGTTTGAGCATTCATTGGCATTGCCTTTCTTTGGAATTGGAATGAAAACTGACCTTTTCCAGTCCTGTGGCCACTGCTGAGTTTTCCAAATTTGTGGGCAAATTGAGTGCAGCATTTTCACAGCCTCATCTTTCAGGATTTGAAATAGCTCCACTGGAATTCCATCACCTCCACTAGCTTTGTTCATAGTAAGGCTTTCTAAGGCCCACTTGACTTCACACTCCAGGATGTCTGGCTCTAGATGAGTGATCACACCATCATGATTATCCGGGTCGTGAAGATCTTTTTTGTACAGTTCTTCTGTGTTTTCTTGCCACCTCTTCTTACTTCACGGCAAATAGAAGGAGAAAAATGGAAACAGTGACAGGTTTTATTTTGTTGGGCTCCAAAATCACTGTGGACAGTGACTGCAGCCGTACAATTAAAAGTCACTTGCTCCTTGGGGGGAAAGTTATGATAAACCTAGACAGTGTATTAAAATGTAGAGCCCTCATTTTGCCAATAAAGGTCCTTGTTGTCAAAGCTATGGTTTTTCAGTAGTCATGTACGGATGTGAGAGTTGGACCATAAAGAAGGTTGAGTCCCATAGAATTGATGCTTTTGAACTGTGGTGTTAGAGAAGACTCCAGAGAGTCTCTTGGACAGCAAGAGGTCAAACAAGTCAATTCTAATGGAAATCAGTCCTGAATATTCATTGGAAATACTGATGCTGAAGCTGAAGCTCCAATACCTTGGCCACCTAATGCAAAGAGCCAACTCATTGGAAAAGACCCTGATGATGGGAAATATTGAGGACAAGAGGAAAAGGAGGAAGCAGAGGATGAGATGGTAGGATGGCATCACTGACTCAATGGACATTACTTTGAGCAAACTCAGGGAGATAGTGAAGGATAGGGAAGCCTGGCATGCTGTGGTCCATGGGGTCACAAAGAGTTGGACATGACTTAGCAACTGAACAACAACAGTCATCCCTTAATCATACTTCAACCCTTGCCCCTGTATGGGGTTTTGGGAATGCATGATAGGAGAAAAGAGGTGGTAGGAATAGAAAAGGATAATTATACAGGTGTCTGTAGAGTGCTAGTAGAAACAGATAGAGAGGGAAACAGGAATCATTGAGAGACCATTGTAAATTAATTATCACTTAGGAAACTATCAGAACATTATGGAATGAAGCAGGCTTGCTTACCTCTAAAGCCATAAGTTAAAGCAGGAGTTATGTCCCAGGTCATTAGGTGAAAGAAAAATGTCACCACCCTTCTACTGATGTGAATAAGTGGTATGACAGTACTAGTTTGACCTCATAGCATCAGACACTCGCCTGCCTGATATGAAGGAGGAGCTAGGGATGTAAGCCTGGCATCTGCTGAAAGAAGGAGGTCTTTTCTCCTCACCCATTTTCTTTTGGCTATAAAACTGTAGCCCACTTAATCCTCTGGGCAGAGCTTCCTCACCTGCCCATTGCATCTCTTACAAATATCTTATATTAATAAATGTAGTTTCTGACTACCACTTTGCCTCTTGCTGAATTCCTTCTGCACTAAGACACAAAGAACCTGAGCTTCATTAAGTCCTGAAATTGAGTATGTGATCTTAGCTGGAAGACCATGGGTTTTGGCTGGGTTTGAGTCCCAGCACAATCTGAGGTGAATGGTTTTGGCAGAAAACATTTTCTTGAGTAGGGGAAGTATTCTCCTAGGATCAGTCTGGCTTTTTGGCTGAAACTGTTCTGCAGTGTGATACCTCACTGGCAGGAGATGAGGTCTGGACTGTCACTTTCTTAACATTATTTTTATTTTTCACTCACCTTCTACCTCCTTCATTTCTTTCTTCCCTTCCTAGGATCTTAAGGGCAAGCAGAAAAGCTGTTACACAGAAATGTATATAATATCAATTCATCAAAGAGTTGGTTTTTAGTTTTTTTTAAACCACTTTAAAATTAGGTACAGTGGTTTATGTGCTGCCTCAGATATACTTCTATAGATATAGATAAAACCTCAAGCTATAAATATGACTGGATTCATTATTGGAAAAAGAGTTCAAAAACCAAATCCCAAAACATATAGGTGGGGGCAGGGAGAAGGGATCTATGTTGTTACTTTCCTAAACTTGTTTTGGGAGTTGGTTGGCTAGTGAGGAGATAGGAGACATTGTCCTAGCTGGGAGTGGCTGTGCTTCTAAGTGCTTCTGGGAATTCTGGTCTGCTTTGACATGAATACTGGCTCCCTTCCCTGCAGTTATGTGTCCTATGCACTGAGTCCATGTTCTGTTACTGTGGGGGCTGCTGCAGGAAAACACCAAGGAATGTGACTGCTCCTATGTTTGACAGAGTGCAACATGGCTAACTGCGTGGAAAGCCCCAGCCACATGGATGTTCTTTGAACATCTATACACACGAAAAGGATCTACAGTCTTTTCTGCATTTACATTTTATTGGACTTATTTTTATTTTGGTTTAGTAAACTAAGCTGTGATTTGATATAAAACATGTATAAAAGTATATGGCATGCTCTTCTTCAAAGAAACTTTATAAAGAAAAACAAACTTCCCATCTTTGTGCATGAAAAATAACCTTGCTTCAGCCTTATTTTGAAGCCAGTCTCCCTCCTACATTCAGCCTAGAGCCCCCAGGCCAGTTGAGAAAGTCAGAGACAACAGCATAGGGCAAACCAGGTACCACGTCCACCCTGGGCATTGTTGTGGGGGCGGAACCAATTACTGAGGGTCTGATGCTGTCAGATGCTGGAGAAACCGATCACCTTGTGCCAGCACTCATCAAAGAGACCTAGAAGAGAAGAGACAACCACTGAGTGGTGGGGAGGGCCCTCTTGCCGCACCTCCCTTCTTAGGGACAGGGTACAGGTTGGGGGCTCAGACAATGAGCCCCAGGCCTGTGACTGCAAGTGGGACATTCTGAATCTGGAGAACCCTCAGGGAGGACAAGAGAAGAGAGAAAATGAAGTAAAATGAAACCCATGTAAAATCTCCATGCAGTGCTACTGAACCACCCTCTTCTGCCTCCTCCCACCAGACTTGGCCAGGGGGAAGAGGGGACCGTCAGCTAAGTTGGGGGCCCGATGTGATCACGGTTTTGTAGGACCACGTGAGGTGGGAGGGTGTTCCTGGGGAACAAGATCAGAGACAAGCCAGGAGGAACAGGAGGATTGGGGAGATGGAGGAGGGAGCCGGCACCTACTCCTTCCCTTCTAGAGCCTCACCGTTAAAGAAGCACCATACAACACAACCAATTAGGACAATGGTGATTCCAAGTCCAGTTACAATTCCAATCACCAGCCTTGAAGTGCCTGAGGAGGGAGAGGGAGTGATGGGTAGTCTCTGGCTCATGGTTGCTAGCTCTCCAGGAACTGGGGCCTCCCCATGGGCCAGGGTACCTGATTCTTGGTCCACACACTTGATGTCGCTCCAGGGGGTACAGTCCGTGACCATGACCTTCCCATCAGGGCACCTGGGTACAGACACAGGGATGATGTAGGGGACCCATCAGGGACAGCTGGCTGGATGAGGAGAAAGAGGGGGCAGCCTCCCATCCTGGGTCCCCTGACAAGACAGTGGAGGGGGGACAGGCTCTTGCTGTCTGCAGGGGAGGGTCCCCTCACTCCCCGTCACTGAGTGGGAGAAGGATCCAGGATTGTGTACTGCGGCCCCCAGGCTCCTACTGAGTGTTCAGAGCTGTCCTTCAGGAGCTCAGCTTCCTCTGCAAGGCCCGCCTGGCCTCCCTGGGCTGCACGGGAAGCTCTGTGAGGTGGGGGCCTCATCTAGGTCAAGGGTCAGAAGGGTGTGGGCACAAGTTTGACTCATCCTCCAGTCATGGCTCAGATGGTAAAGCATCTGTCTACAATGTGAGAGACCCGGGTTCGATCTCTGGGTTGGGAAGATGCCTTGGAGAAGGAAATGGCAACCCACTCCAGTCCTCTTGCCTTGAAAACCCCATGGACGGAGGAGCTTGGTACGGGCTACTGTCCATGGGGTCGCAAAGAGTCGGGCACAACTGAGCGACTTCACTTCACTTCCAGTCAAACTTGAATACGAGGCCCTCTCATCCACCTGTTGACTCTTCCTACCAATCTCAGCCAACACTGGAGCATCAGAGGATAGTGAATTACTACTGGCCCCTGAGTCCCCAAATAGAAAAGATTCAGGTGCTACTGGGGAACAAGGGGCTGGGTGTGAGGCCTGTCGAGTTGGCTCCGGTTTTATAGGAACCTTGAAGGAGCACACACGCGGCCTCATCATGACTTCTGTCTGCTGTCAGCCCTTCCGTCTTTCTAGGCCCCTCCCGAGGAGACGTGGGAAGGGGCCACTGGGAAAGCCGTGCAGGACAAACGGTGGTGGTAGCGAGGGCTGCTGCAGGCTCAGGAGACCCCACAGGCACAGGGAGCTCTGAGAGGCGGGAGGGGCTTCACGGAAGCAGGAGAGAGAAACGGGTACAAGGAAACTGGGGCCTCCTGTGGGTTGGAAGCCCCCCAGGCTCCTGTGTCTCACCCGGTGCTGCATTTTTGACAGAATTCAGGCACATCTTCTCCGCAGAAAGTGCCAAGTTTCCACTGACACTCAGTGTCCTTGGTGGGGGTGCAGCGATTTTTTTCTTCTTCTCCTAGAGACCAAAGATAAGGTTTTGAAGATGTGTTTTCCTAATATGTCTCTCACCCCTTCTTCACCACCCAGATCTCCATCCACTCAGTTCAATAAGTAATTTGGAGGGCTTCCTGGCTGGTCCAGTGGTTAAGAATCCGCCTGTCAAAGCAGGGGACACAGGTTGCATCCCTGGTCTGGGAAGATTCCACATGTTGCAGGGCTAAGCCTGTGTGCCACAACTACTGATCCTGTGCGCCAGGGCCTGTGCACCATGATGAGAAGCAGCAAGGAGTAGCCCCCTCACCACAACTAGAGAAAGCCCTTGTTCCGCAACAAAGACCCAGAACAGCCAAAAATAAATGAATTAATCTTTTTTTTAAAAGTAATTTTGGGGTCATTTTCTGTGGCAACACACATAGACCATCCACAGAACAGCCATTGTTCATGTGTCAGCAACAGAGGCATACAAAAGGGACTGTGCATCATTATGGATTGCATCAGGGTTGGAAAAAAAAACGTTTTAGATCACAAAGGAGGAGCAAGAAGTGGGGTGGGGTGAGGTGTAATCTGAGACGCTGTGGATGGAGAGGAACCCTTGGGTGATGTCCCAACAGGTGATGCCCTGCTGGAGAGGCAGAGGGACCTCAGGTCATGAAGGCTGAGAGAGGGCTGAGACCCCAGAGCAGAGGGCATGGCGCCCACAGGAGCCTGGCCCAGGATCAGACACATCACACAGCTCAAACCCAGCCCTGCCCGACTCCCCCAGGCCTTCTGCACTGTTACCATCCAGCCCTCTCCATCAAGGGACACGTTAATCCCCTCTTTCCAGCTGGTGTTCTGAAAGACTTCCCTACCAGTTGGCATGCGTTATGCAAATAACTTCTGTTTTCATTTATTTTACTGACCTAAGACAAGATGAAGACCTAGCTGGGCTGGAAATCAGGTTTCTGACTCCTCGTCCCGTTTAAATCCCATCTCGTCACCCAGCACCCTAACTGCAGGCACAGGGGACCACAGGTTCTGGACCTGATTTGTAAGTCGTGCAAGGTAAGCAAGAAGGGAGGGTGTTTGAATGACTGGTGTAGTCTGTCCCATCGGTGCATGAGGCACAACCTCCACTGGCTTCTTCCATATAGAATCCTGGGAAGGAAGGGAAAAGCTGGTGAGTAAACCCCACAGGATTCCCTGAGGCTGGCAGTGTGGCTGGGGAGGCCTCTTTTGGCCATCTGTGGAATCCACAAGGGGGACTTTCCTCAACCAGGCTTTCATCTTTTGATTCTTAATCTACCACATACCCTAGACATACCCTAGACCAGTACTGCCAACAGAAATATATTACAAGCCACACATCCAAGTCACATTCATAGCTGACACATTAAACAGTAAAAAGAAAGGTCAGGGGCTTCCCTGGTGGCTCAGAGGGAAAGAATCTGCCTGCCTATGCAGAATACATGGGTTCGATCCCTGGTCTGGGAAGATCCCACATGCTGTGGAGCAGCTAAGCCCAGGTGTCACAAACACTGAGCCTGTGCTCCGCAGCTCAGGAGCCACAACTACTGAGCACACCTGCTGCGACTGCCCAGGCGCCCGAGAGCCTCTGCTCTGCAACCAGAGAAGCCTCCCCAGGGAGACGCTCAAGCACCACAGCTGGAGAGGAGGCCCCATGCTCCACAACTAGAGAGAGCCCATGCAGCAGCAAAGCCTCAGCATAGCCAAAAATAAATGCATAGACAGGAAGACAAGGGTTGGAGACCAGTCTTAGAATCTACCTGGTAGACATAACTTCTGTTGGAGGCTCCCTTCAAGTGGGGCTGATGACTGCTGGTGAATTTCATCCTTCCTTAAAGACATGGCTGAAGCAGGTTTGACCTATGGGGACAAAGCAGGGACAGGCATGAGTGGCTTCCACACTCTCACCCCTTCTAGGATCCACCCCACATTTCCTTGACCACTACCTGCAAAATGAAACAGAACTGGGACCTTTCTTCCCAGCTCTAAACTCTGATTCTTTTCATGTTTGTCCTTTGGCCTTTTGTGCTGGCAAGTAACTTTCACTTAAGTTTTTTCCCCTGTATTCTTTCCTCTTAAAATATGTTTATTCCAGAAAGTATGTGCTCAGATGTGTCCAACTCTTTGCGACCCCATGGCCTGTAGCCCATCAGGCTCCTCTGTCCATGGGATTCTCCCAGGAAGAATTTTGGAGTGAGTTGCCATTTCCTCCTCCAGGTGATCTTCCTGACCCAGGGATCAAACTTCAGTCTCTTGCATCTCTTGTGCTAGCAGGCTGGTTCTTTACCACTAGCACTACCTGGGAAGCCCAGAAAGTATAGGCAAGGAAAAATTTTTTTTATAAGAATACAGAAACCACAGAGATCCCCTTGATTAGAGAAGATATCCAGTATTTTTTGTCTTGACTTCTATTTGACCATATGTGTGAATACTCTCAAGCTCTCTCTTTCTTTCTTTTTCACATGTGCATGCACACACACACACACACACACATTTTCACAAATGAGGGTTCTGCCATGCATACAATTTTTTATAATCAGGATATAGAATCACATATTGAGTAATGAACTTGTGGCTTTAATCCAACAAGCTGTCCCCAAAAGGAAGCTGTCAGTGTTCCACAAAATACCAGAATCACATGGAGAAAGAAGAAACAGCAATACAAGGTTTTCAGCCAAGTCTCTGTGCTAAAAATGACACAACGGGGCCAGTCAGAAATCACTGGAGTCTGAGGATTCGACCAGGATTATGATGATAGTGTTCTGATGTTCAGGATTGTATCGTCATTTGGGGGGAAAGTGTCCTCATTTGTGGGAAATATACATTCAAGTGTCCAGTCATGGGATCTGTCATGTCAGCAGCTATGTTTCAGATGATACAGGAAACAAAGAGTTTTGTATAGTTTTGTAACTTTAAACTGGGAGTGATTTAAAGTAGAAAGTGACATTAAGAGGAAAAAAAAGAAAGAAAAACAAAGTTAAAATGGAAACAGCTTATGTTGAGCCCAGTTCAACTGCCTGGATCTAAACAAGATAAAATGCAACCTGTTAAATATTTGGGGACAGCTAAGCTCACATGTGTCCCCTAATCATCCCTTCTGTAGTCTGGGCCTCCTCTGAGTCACCCCAAATTGGTGGACTCTCCTTTCTCTGCCCTCACAATCCTATGCCTTCCTTTCTTCCCTGGCTCTCCTCTCACAGACTCTCTCCCTCAATGTTTTGTTACAAACAGTTTCAAACATCCAACAAAGTTCTAAGATTCATTCACTAAAATCTTATATGCTCATCACCTAAGTTCTGTAACTTAGGTGTATCACATATTTCTTTCTCTATCCACCCCACCCCTGTCCATTCTCCTAAGTGTCTTATTTTTATGATGAAATTCATATCTGCAACTCTTCATACATTGGCATTATGTCAGTAACTCGAGCTCAATATTTCTTTACAGTTTATTTCAATGTTAAGATTTCCAAAGAAGGAAGTGCACAATCTTAAGGGGACCATTCAAAGAGCTTTTTTTTTTTTTTTAATGCATACAGTTGGGAAATCCAAACCCTCTATCTAGAGCATGGAAATTAGCTTGCTCCAAAACATTCCCTCATGCCCCTTCCTCAGTTATCCTAATCTCTGATGTGACTCCAAGAGGGAGTGGCCTTCATCATATGGAGGAAGGGCCCTTCTACCCTGATAAAATGAGACTTTTTTCAGACAGTAAAGAATCTGCCTGCAACACAGGAGACCCAGGTGCAATCCCTGTGTCAGGAAGATCCCCTGGAGAAGGAAATGGCAATCCACTCCAGTATTCTTGCCTAGAGAATTCCATGGACAGAGGAGTCTGGCAGGCTACAGTCCATGGGTTCGCAAACTGTTGGGACACGATTGAGCAACTTTCACCTTTTCATTACAGGGGGTTAAGTGTCAGTTCAAATTATTTTTCTGCATCTGTTAAGCTGTTTAGTTTTTCTATATAGTTTTTCTCTGTTACACTGGTTTGTGTGTCTGTTTTAAATTTTTAATTAGAGGATAGTTACTTTATTGTGATTTTTTTGCCATAGTTTTTAAAGATCTATTTATTTTGGCTGTGCTGGGTCAACATGAGTCCTACCTATTACAAATCGATACTTTAAAAACTAATTCTATACTTCCTGTGAATACAAAATGCTGTTTCTTTTCAGATTTTTGGTACTAATTTGTTCAATGAAAGATGCATATTTTCACGATTCCTGTAACTTTGTTAAACCCTTAATTTTTTTTTTCTTTGCATCTATAAGCAACTTTGAAAAGAGCCTCAAACAATGCAAGAAAGTAGTGCCAAGTGTGCACATTTTTCCTCACGGTGAGTTTCTTAAAAATGCACACTCAGGGGTGGGGAAGCCTGGTGGGCTGCCGTCTATGGGGTGGCACAGAGTTGGACATGAGTGAAGCGACTTAGCAGCAGCAGCAGCAGTGGTGAACGACACCCAGAGCCTCCAACTCCCCTCTGAAAGAAAGTGGTGAGAATCTGACCCAAGCTGAGTTGATTGATGGTTTCTATTCATAAAGTGCAAGGAGCTGGAAGCAATTTTGAAGTTGTTCTTCTTTCAGAGAAAAGGAAATGTAAGGGTGTTTAAGGCAGTGGTGGGGGAAGATGGGGCCTACACTGAACGATTTACAAAGGACATGTGTTAGAAGATAAATGCAGTGCAAAATAGAAAAAGAGAGAGGGAGAAAAGAGTGAGGAGGGTCGGCAGAGGGAAAAGGGAAGGGAAAGGAAAGAAATGACGATCTGATGCTCGCTGGGCCTGGGGCCAATCCAGAGGTCAGGCGGTCCAAGGAGCCAGCTCTTCTGGGCAGCGAGTAGATGCCAGGGATCCGCACTCCTCTAGCGCCCCCCACCAACACGCCATGTATTGGACTTGCCCGAGCGGGTCCTGCCGGAATTTGCCCAGCCAGGGGCCCCCGGGCCTTTCCCAGGCCACCAAGAGCGCCTTTTGGAGCCAGGACTCGCGGCGGGAACTCACCAACAGCAAGACAACCAAGATGGCGAAGATGAGAGCCCAGTGCTCCCCACCGCCCCAGGCCTCACATCTGCGGCCGATGCGCCCCCTCCTCAGACTGCCTCTGGCGAGCCAGAGCGGGCTGCAGGCAGTGGCAATCACGGGACACACGAGGGCACACATTCTGCCTTCCTAAACTGGGAGGTAAGTTCGAACAGTTTAGTCTCCTTAGTGGCAAAGCTTCCGGAAGACAAAAGTTCAGACTACAAGGCCGACCGGGGACAGACAGCAAAGATGCCAGAGGAGAGAAGAAACCAACCCTTGAGAGGAAGATCACAGGCAGAGGGGCGCCCCCTGGCGGCTGTTAGTGACCCTGCTCGGGGAGGGTTTGCCAGCACCCGACACCACCCACCTCCGGAGACCGGCGGCCCCTCAGCTGCTCACTGAGCTCCAAGCAATGCTCCGACAGCCGGGCCAGCACAGGCCCAGCCTGCCTCTCCATGTCCAGCCAGTGCCCACCAGCAGTGCGGGGCAACACCTTTCCCTCCAGAAGGTCGGGGTGGCTGGCTGGCTGTGGGGACCATGCCCCCAGCAGCGCCACGTCTCCTGGACGCGGCCTCTCACCCGTGGGCTCCCCGGGACTGCAAGCTGGGAATGGAGCCCCAGGTCTGCACCGTGCCCCGCTGTGACTTAGTCAACAATGTATGAATAAAGACTTAAAACTGTGTTCATGACAGAGCTATTTTGGCCATCTCTTAAACGAGAATGGGATTTTTCTCCTTTATCCTGCTAGGCTTTGAGTTGCTGACTGAACTCTGAGCAGCAGTGACTCGGAGCTGAAGCATCCTGGGGACACACAGAGCACAGGACAAAACTGGAGGGAAACTAACGCAGGGATGACATGGGAGCGGGGCCTGTCTGACTCTCAGGGAGCGCTCCCATCTCAGACGGGCAGCACGACCCCGCGTCTGCGCTCCTTGGTGGACTGAGCAGCAGGGGGAGGGGCAGGGTGGGACAGCACGGGAACAGGCCCCCCCCCAGCCCCCCCCCCCCCCAGGGACCAAGAGCAGCACCTTGGAGAGAGCAGCCACCCGCTGAGCCAGCTCAGCCTCCACTTCCAGCAGCATCTGCTGCAGCTTCTGCTCTGCCTGCTCCAGGCACTCCTGCAACTGTCGGTCTTTATCCTCCTACAAAGGGAGAGCAGAACATCAAAACGGGCCAAGTGGTGTAGCCTCTGCCATTGTTAGTAAGCTGAGACAAAACCTAAATGCATGTGTCTACAGGATTAGTTCTGTTTCAGAAGCTGCATCACAGTAATTTTTCTCTCAGTGTTCCTGGGCTTGGTCTCAGTGGACAGAACACCTGCCAGAGTATTTGCTTTTCCTAAACGTCTCCAAAGAAGTCTTTTTTTTTTTAAGTTCTTATATATTAAAGAAGATCAGGTTTCTGTAGAAGCTTATTCATTCTTATTGACAAGTTAAGGGTCAGTACTGACCCTTCTTAAAACATCACCAGAATCATCATTTGAAGGGAACCCTACCGACTGCAGATGGCCATGGGCTTGTAAGCCAAAATATGGCTTTCATCTCCTCTGAAATACAGACCTGATCAGAGTGTTCCTGGGGAAATGCCAGTCAACTAATATTTGTAAAAGCATGATTATTCTTTTTACAGATCTTCTTACTCTGAAAACTTTCAGTGTAGAACATTTAGACAGATTCTTTTTTGAAAAAGAAAAAAAATGAAATTATACACTCGGGCTCCTGAGAGGTTAGCATTTATTTCTAAGCAGCTTTTTTATTTTTTCTGTGTGCGTATTACTCTATGTACATACATAAACAATAAGAGATGCTTTAAAACCCTCAGAAAACAATAGCATATGGTACGTAGTCTTTTCTGATCTGCCTTTTACCGCCATTATTTTGTATGTCGCAATGCTCTTAATTAGCATTCCACATCATGCATTTCAATGGCTTTCTAGTATTTTATTTTTGTAGTGGGGCCAATGATACACTTTGTCACACACCAGACTGACTCACTTTGTTTTGGAGAACCCAGATTTGCTTTTCCTGGTTAAGTCCTGATTATCTGAGACCACATAGGAACAGGAGCAAGTAAAGCTCACCAAACTACAGAAAGTACAAACCCTAATCAGACTGGAGCTCTAACCCTGCCTTTTATCACAGTGACCCTGGTTCCCAACAGGCAGCTGTGAAGGTCCATGCTGCTCCCTGCTCTTTCAGTAAAAATGCTAACAAGCCAACAGATTCAAGTCAAGTAAAACAAGAGTCAGGAGTGGAATTCCACAAAATGGTTAAATCAAATCCCAAATAATTCAAACCTGTAAGTTGCAGTCACCCTCAATTTTTAAAAAATGTATTTCCTTTCAGTACAGCTGATTTATCATGATGCACATCCACACTTTTGAACACACTATTTTAGGGTCCTAAGAACTTTACATTGGGATTTGATTTCCAACATGGGAGTCACATGAAAAGGTCTTTACCTTCCTTCCTCAGTATTCACTACTGTAAAAGTCAGACACAGTTCAGTAAAAGCCATTACCTGTCGATGCACAGAATCCTTATTTGCAATTTCATTTTCAAGTTTATCATCGAGGTTTGCACAGAGATGGCTTCGCGCTGTGCAGCAAGGCAGCGTTTCTCAAGTGTAGTGATTCTCTTCTCACTATGGTCCTCCTTCTGGGCCATAGCCTACACCAGGCATTGCAGAGGAGAAAAGGTAAGTTATTATCATAGAATACTCCGATACACTTAAGAGTAAAAAAGCAGCACTAAATCCTAAGTTTCAAATCAAACATAAAATAAGCGTCCTCAAAATTAAAGTCCTAGACATGGCAGTTTTCTGAGATGTGAGCAAAAACACACCTATCTCAAATGTCACATTTGCCGCGATGGCACCCATCTGTCTTAACGTCTGTCTGGCCACTCGATTTACCAAGCTTCTTTTCTACATAATAAACCCAAACAGCAAACAAAAAGTACACTAAACTACTCTGTCATTGCAAGAATTCCCGGAGGGAAGGTATCTGGCATGAAATGAGGACCTCTGTCTCCTACACCATACAGGTGGGCTTGACCCAGAACAGAGAGGGACCTTCAACAGATCCAACAGTGAGCTCTGAGGCTCATTTCCTCGGGTAAAAGTTGGAAAAATCTCATGCAATTTCCTCAAAATTAAAGAAGAATATTACTGAGTGGAAATAGAAGTCAAAGTGTAACACAACTGGGAGTAGCCTTCTCAAGCCTAGTTCTTCTAAAGCAGTTACACCACATGTAGGAAATGCTCAAACCAGGAGCAGAGCTTGCTGCTGGTGCGACTCCTGTCCGCCGGCTCAAAATCCATTTCAGGTCCCTCCGTGCTCACTAAGTAACCGATGTTGTCCTAACATTAAAAGTGAAAGGTCTTAAAAATGCTTTTTCCAGAATTCTCTACGTATTAAACTCTGCCACCTAGTCTCCTCCTGTTGCCAAATAGTGTGAACAGGTTATACAAACATGTGCAAATATTTGTTTTGAGTTCTCACACAGAATTTCGCACCCCGAGCTACTGAACAAGTACACCTGCTGTGCCACATGCTGGAGGGGTTCTCTCTGAGATGGCCTCACAGGGGAGGAGCGGGGCAGTGTGGGCACTGTCTGTGTGCACACAGAGGAGAGGTGAGGCTCCCAGGAGGAGGCCTGAGCCCCCAGCTCTCTTCCGTTTTCACAGCGACCGTTAGGGAGTTTCTCATAAATCACGACACCCGCAGACACGACCGCCAGAAACATCCTGATTCCGCATGGTCACACAGCACGGGCCTGAGGATCTGAGGGCGAGCAAACGCCACTTGACTTGTCTGACCGCCAGTATCACTGTCACACATGCCTTCAAGGAGCGGAACCTCAGAAAACCAGAGAAGATGGCCAGGCAAGCTGCCTCAGCAGAGCCCACGCAGCATGCTCCCATCTCTCCGAGAGAACGGGCTCCACAGACATTCAGACTCGCCTGAGTGAATCAGAAGGAAATTTCAGCATCATCGGGAACACATTCAACAGGCAGGTAGGGGGATGACCTGGGAGACTGGGGTTGACATATACACACTACTGATACTATGCATCAAGTCCACAGCAAGTAAGGACCTCCTGTACAGCACAGGGAACTCTACTCAGTGCTCTGTGGGGAAGTTAATGGGTAGGGAATCTAAAAAACAGGGATATATGTGTGTATATATATATATGACTGGTTCACTTTGCTGTACAGCAGAAATTGACACAGCAGTGTAAAGCAACTATACTCCAATACATGAATGAGTGGATGAAGGAATTTTTTAAAAAGGAACACATTGGGCCCCCTAGAACTTGTGGAAATGAGGAGTCCACACCCAGGGTGCAGCACAGTGCTAGGACTCCCCTCATGTTGGTCCACTGCCAACGGACCGCCTGGACCAGGCCTCTTCTACCCCAGAGACCTCGACGCAGAGGCGGGGAAGGCAGCCAGTCGCGGTCTAGCCAGTGTTCTGCTCTTGCTCACGCAGCCATGCCAAGGCTGAGATCACTGGGAGAACAAAGGACCCACATTCCGCCTCAGGCCAACAGACACGCCCACTGTCACTCACTTCGCGGACGTCCCGCTGTAGATTCACGTTTACTTCCTTGGACTTGAGGACGTCCTTCCTGGCCATGTCCAGGTCCTTCTCCAGCTCTGTTATGTGGGCAGGGAGGGCTGCCAGGTGGTCCTTCATCTGGCTCTGCTCCCGTGACTTCTTCTCGATGATTTCCTGGAGCTCGATCACCTGAGCCAGGTCTTCCTCACGGCTTAGAGAGCCATCACGGGTTCTCTAAGGGGGAAAGGAAACCTTAGACAGCCTTGTTTCGGGAGGGAGGGAACGCAGCACTTCCGGGAAATCGGTGAAGTCAAAACTGGCTTCTGCGCGCTGGAGCTCACACGACCCTACCGGCCACTCAGACCTACATGGTGCATTGGTGAAAGGTCTCAGTAGCCCCGCAGAGACTGGATAGTAAGAGGAGAATCAGACAGAGAGTGAGACGGAGGACATGCCTTTCCGGTGGCGCTTGGCATGTTTTCTTGCTTGTGATTTACATCAAGCACCCCGTCCATTAGTATCTTTTTCGGGTTATTCTTCTCTTTAAGAATCATCAGCTAAAACCAAAAAATTGAATCAGAATAAAGAAATAAGTAAAGACAGCAAAACTCCATTTGGAAAAACTCAACTCAAAACTGAAAATACAGCATAAAAAGAAAATACATGGTGATGCTATCCATCCCGAATAGAACCAGGTGATTCGAGTCAGAATTTGTCTCCTACTGGACAAAGGGGTACTTAAGAGATCCTGCAGCTCTGAGCCACAAGTCTAGTTTACTAGTCATTAAAATAACCCAGGTGGGCTGGTCCTCAATCAGAAAGATAAAGAACATCTGATTTCCACCACTGGAGCCTTCATACTTTTTTTAAAATGAAAGGATACAAATGACAAACCCTTGGACTGCAAGGAGATCCAACCAGTCCATTCTGAAGGAGATCAGCCCTGGGTGTTCTTTGGAAGGAATGATGCTAAAGCTGAAACTCCAGTACTTTGGCCACCTCATGCGAAGAGTTGACTCATTGGAAAAAACTCTGATGCTGGGAGGGATGGGGGCAGGAGGAGAAGGGGACAACAGAGGATGAGATGGCTGGATGGCATCACGGACTTGATGGACGTGAGTCTGAGTGGACTCCAGGAGATGGTGATGCACAGGGAGGCCTGGTGTGCTGCAATTCATGGGGTCGCAAAGATTAGGACAGGCCTGACTGAACTGAACTAACTGAAATTACACGATGACTGATCAAACTTACCTCTTTATGTGTGGCACCTAATTCTTCTAACAAACTACACCTTTCAAGTGCTCCTCGTGTGTTGATGTGTGTATATATGTTAGTGCACTTCTTAGTGTATGCTGCTGCTGCTGCTAAGTCGCTTCAGTTGTGTCCGACTCTGTGCGACCCCATAGATGGCAGCCCACCAGGCTCCCCTGTCCCTGGGATTCTCCAGGCAAGAACACAAGAGTGGGTTGCCATTTCCTTCCCCAATGCATGAAAGTGAAAAGTGAAAAGTGAAAGTGAAGTCGCTCAGCAGTGTCCGACTCTTCATGACCCTATGGACTGCAGCCTACCAGGCTCCTCCACCCATGGGATTTTCCAGGCAGGAGTACTGGAGTGGGTTGCCATTGTATACTCACCCTAATACACAGCTACTATAACAGAATGCATTGAATGTATCTCATTGATCTTAAGGTCAAAAAATCTGCTTATTAACAGCTTTAAATCCTAAGTTTGAGAGGAAAAAAATGTTATCCTAAAATAATTCTATTACTTAGTTTTTAATTGCAAAATGATATACAGAATATAATAAATCTTGAGACATTTATACCAACTAATACTTTTTAACTGGGGGCTTCCCAGGTGGATCAATGGTAAAGAATCCACCTGCTAATGCAAGAGGGCAGGTTCGATCCTTGGGTCGGGAAGATCCCCTGGAGTAGAAGATGGCCACCCACTCCAGTATTCTTGCCTGGAAAGTCCCAGGAAGAAAGGAGCATGGTGGGCTACGGTCCACAGGGTCACAAAGACTGGGACATGACTGAGCATGGATGCAGGCAACACTTTTTAACCATATAAAACTCTGACTTCTTACAGAAAAAATGTATTTACAAGAATTCAAGAAGCTCAAAAGTCAACTAGTTACATAAATACATGCATCATCCACCTAACAAGGCAGCAAGTGTACAAATCCAGTATGGCCGGGTGGCTGGTACCTTCTTGTCCAGGGCCTTGTGGTGCTCAAAGAGTGACTTCAGTGCCTTGAGCACCTCCATCTCGCTGGTCATGCCAGCCGGGGACCGCTCCTGCCACTTGCCCGCGGTCATCTGGAGGGACGGCACGGACCGGGAAACCAGGCTCTCCAGGTGTTCCAGCAGCAGCCGCAGGGCAGGGCCAAAGGAGCACCGTCAACCTCATGCTTGAATTCAGGGCCGAGAACCCCTCTCAGCCTCATGCTATAGCCGGAAACATGCTAAGGCAAGTCGGAATCCCGCCAGTGCAGTCTAAAGTTAGAGTGGACTTCCCCAGTGGCCCAGTAGTTGAGACTCCACACTTCTGCAGGCGTCATGGGTTTTAATCCCTGGTCGGGGAACTAAGACCCCACACAAACTGTAGCATGGACAAAAATGTAAGTTAAGAGAACTCCCTCCTCAAATGTACTAAAATTATATTAGCTCTCATCATAAATTTGAAGCAAAGTATGAGAACCCCAAACTGATGCACCCTGGTCTGCTCAGTGGGAAGATGTGAAAAATGACTTGAAAACCAGACAGAGTTTAAAGACAGCAACACGGAGCCCAGTGGTGACCCCCGTGGGGCAAATGTCAACACATGAGAATCCCCCTACTGACCCTGGTGTTATTCGTCTCTGCTTTCAGCACAGCAATTTCTTGTTCTCTTGCAAAAAGCTGCTCCTGACATATATTGAGTTCTTCCGTAGATGTTGCCAACTCCTAGAAAACAGTTAAATGAGTAAGTAACTAAATGCAAACACAAATTAAAAAGAGAGCGAGACTCTGAAGACTGACCCTGTCAAGTCTCTCCAGGCTCCACACAAAGGGTCTCCCTGCCCCTCCAGAGAAGAGGGGGGTCCACTGACCCCAACACCACACAGACCACCACAACTCAGACCGGCCTTCAGCCTCCACCTCGACCTGGCAGGCATGTGGCAGGGGAGAACCCGGAATCCAAGCCTGCCTTCTCAAGACCCAGGGAAGTCTGAGAAACTTCCCTAAACATAAACCTAACAACAAAGTGGATAAAGAGATTCTTAAATGACACACAGACCAGTGACCTAGAACCGCTGGGGAGAGTGAGGAAGAAAGGTAAGATCTACAAGGCCATCAGGAGTGTTCCTCTGGGAAAAAGGCTGATGGCACCCCAAGGCCATCTGTTAGCCTGACTCCACTGAAGTCACCCAGTCATTCAAGAAACTGGATAAAATGTTAAATTCATGTTATATGTATTTTATCACAATTTCCATGCACGTGGTGCTGTCCACGTGGTGAACTTCCTCAAACTGAACCACATGGAGTCTTTCGTTCTTCTGTTTTTCTTTGCACAAATAAAAAAATCCTGGGTTACATATCTCCTACTACATACTGAGTATTCAGCACCTAGAACACTGCCCAACACTTGTAAGAGGCATGTAGTAGACATGTGAAGCTATGAGGGTGTATGTTATACACATAAGCAGTAGGTACCCGTCCTTAAGATACTGGACACACTGTTCTGTGCTTTGTAAGATGGGAGATGTTAAGGGGCTTAGCCTTTCTGCTTCAAGGACTGACTCTATAGCTCAATCCACGTGCCCCAGTGACTCCTCCAGCCAGTGTTTCCCTTCTCGTGGGGCCCCCACCCATCCTCCATGCAGCACCTGCACAACCACTTACAAGGTCAACCTGCTGGGGTCGATCCTGCCCAGAAGGCCAAAATGCCCTGGCCGGTAGGGCCCACAACCAGGCTAACAGAATGAAACACAACCCCAACGCTTCGCCGGGTGAAGGCCAATCTGACAGGCCCAGCCCCCAGCTGCTCTCACCTCAGGCCACTCTGTTTCCAGGACTTGGGCCGAGGCCAAGTTCTTCCTTGTCTTGGCCTTTGCCTTGGGGCAGCAGCACTGGAAAAGTGCCCATAGGCGGGCCCTTCGGCGACCCATCCTCGCGGATGGGGGCAGCCCCCCACTCAGGGGCAACTGCTGTTTCACGGTTAGATACCTCAGCACCCGAGCTATCACCACCGATCTCACAGTACGACCACCACTATTCACACTACGACCACCACTCTCACACACCACTCTCACACACGACGCTCTCACACACCACTCAGACACACTGCTCTCACACTAGGACCACTGCTCTCACACTATGACCATCAGCACTGCTGTCTCTAGAAGAAATGGCACGAAGGCTCTGCCTCCAGCACGTCTCTCAGGAGCCTGGAACCTGGAACCCACTCAGTCACAAGGGGCTCCGTGGTAACAGGGGGGCTGGGCTCAGGCCCACCATCAAGGGTGCAGAGAGGGGGAGGGGCTGCCAAAAAGACGACAGATGAGTGTGGA
>NW_024070185.1:86158080-86269325 GCF_014754425.2 Oryx dammah | reverse complement strand
CTGTTTGAAGGGTTAACAGGACTTTTCAGGTGGTGCTAGTGGTAAAGAATCCTCCCTCTCAATGCAGGAGACCTAAGAGATGCTGGTTCCATCTCTGGGACAAGAAGAGCCTCTGTAAGAGAGCATGGCAACCCACTCCAGTATTCTTGCCTGGCAAATCCCATGAACAAAGAAGCCTGGTGGGCTAAGGTCCATAGGTTTAGACATGACTGAAGCGACTTAGCTTGCAACAAGCACAAACTGTTGACACGCCTTAGAAGGGAGAGGTTGGCTACTGCCCTGTAGGGACTCGAGGTTGTCCCCTGCCGATCAGGGCCATGTACTCACATTCTAGGCTTCTTTCCTCTGAAAGAGACTTTGTTTCTATTCCAGAAGAAAATACAGGATCTTTCTTACTGAGGAGGAGAGCAGGAGTAGATGTGTCAGCCATCTATTTAAGCTCTGAGTTTCATAACCTGGAATTAATGCATAAACCCCACTGCACACACAGGTACACATGCTTTTCACCTCTCACCCTATGGGGAACCAGGGCTAAGTTTACTCAGCAATGAAACAGTCTGATCCTTGATCCAGAGATCTCACGATGGGATGGTGTGTGTACAGTTGGCTAGCATGTATGTTTGTATGCATACATATACACTTGTATACTGGTATAAATACATGCTACCCAGGTATACATGCACACTCATAAAGACTCAAATAAATAACTGTGGTAAGGTAACTTGTTAACTTGCAAGTAGGATCTCAGACCTGTCAGAATTTCAGACAAAATACTGAGAAATGGATCAGTAATGATCAGAAATGAAGCAGTGGGATGTCTCAAGATCAAGGTAAAAGGATGGTGACTTCCCCCACCTCCAGTTGCTCACTTGCTCTGATGAAACAAGCTGCCATGTTTTGTGCAGCCCTATGGAGAGGCCTGAGCTTCCCTGATGGCACTGGGGGTAAAGAACCTGCTTGCCATTGCTAGAGACCTAAGAGATGCCAATTCAATCCCTGAATTGGAAAGATCCCCTGGAGGAAGGCATGGAAATCCACTCCAGTATTCTTGCCTGGAGAATCCCATGGACAGAGGGAGCCTGGTACAGGGTCGCAAAGGGTTGGACACAGCTGAGGTGACTTAGCATATACATACACACACATGGAGAGGACTGGGCTTCCTTGCTGGCTCAGCCATGAAGAATCTGCCTGCTAATGCAGGAGACTTGGGTTTGATCCCTGGGTTGGGAAGATCTCCTGGAGAAGGAAATAGCAACCCACTCCAGTATTCTTGCATGGAGAACTCCACGGATATAGGGGCCTGATAGGCTATAGTCCATGGGGTTACAATGAGTCTGACATGACTGAGTGACTAATAAACAATAAATGGAGAGGCCCACATCACAGTAAACAATAAACGGAGAGGCCCACATCACAAGGACAAAGGACAGCCTCCTGCCAACTGCCCCCAAGAACTGAATCCAGCCCCCACCTCATGTGTGTGCTTGGAAGCACGTCCTTTCCCATTCAGGCCTTGAAGGGACCACAGCCCCAGTCTGGTGAGACTCAGTATCAGAGAACCAAACTACACTGAACCATTAGAAATGGTGATGTAATAAAGGCTGTGACTAACCTAGATGCCGTATTAGAAAACAGAGACATCACTTTGCTGACAAAGACCCGTCTGGTCAACGCTATAGTATTTCCAGTAGTCATGTACAGATATGAAAGTAGGACCGTAAATAAGGCTGAGCACCGAAGAACTGATGCTTTGTTTAACTGTGGTGCTGGAGAAGACTCAGTGGACATGCGTTAGAGCAAACTCTGAGAGATGGTGAAGGACAGGGAATTCTGGCATGCTGCAGTCCATGGGGTCACAAAGAGTCAGACATGACTGAGTGACGGAAAAACAAGAATAAGGCTGTAGTTTTAAAACACTAAGTTTTAGGGTAATTTCCACTAATACATGCTCTTACCTATCTTGTAAAACTGCTCAGATGCATCGCATATGTGAAATGTTAGTTGCTCAGTAATGTCCGACTCCTTGTGACCCCATGGACTGGGACTTGCCAGCCTCTTCTGTCCACGGGATTCTCCAGGCAAGAATACTGGAGTGGGTTGCCATTTCCTTTTCCAGGAGATCTTCCAGACCCTGGGATTGGACCCGTGGCTCCTGCGTTGCAGGCAGACTCTTTATCATGTAAGCCACCAGGGAAGCTCAAGCCTATTGATTATATAATATTGCCCCTAACACCCTCACCACCCCTCCACCCCTCAGCTACTCATAAAGTGTTAACAGACATAAAAACAAATGGAGGCCCAGTCAGTCTTCTCCATTCAAGGGCAGCTTAGATGATTTGATATAGGGGTCTCACACAGGCAACACTGCTTTTCAAGAATTTATTTTAAAGTAATTATAAATTCACCTCTTCCTCCCGATTTGTGATCTAAAATATTTTTCTTCCCACTCCTGATGTAATATGTAATTGTTTACAGGCAGGAGTGGGGGCAGTCAAGGGGGTGTGCAGCTCTGCACTAGCACCTTTGCTCTGGGGAAGGGGACGGGCTGGGACCACGGGGCTCCCCCAGGAAATCTAGGTGGGTGGGGGATCTTACCCTAAGGCCCTAAGGTCCAGGGGAAAGGAGTTGGGTCTCCCATGAGGTTGCAGGGCTGAGCTACCAGACCCACTGTGATGAGGATGCAGAAAGGACAGCAGGGACAGAAGGGGAAGGTGGCCCCAGAGTGGCAGGAGGCTCACAAGTGAGGGGCCACAGAAGAACCCCAGCAAGCAGGGCCCCACCAGCCCTTCCCAACAGCTCTGAAGGAGCCAGTCTGTACCTCCAGGGAGCCCAGCAGGCCCAGATAGGACTCAGAGACACCACAGCGGGGAGGCTGTGCAGGAACCCGGCCAGGCTGGGGCCCCTCTCCCAGGGGAAGAGCGGGGAGGAGGTGGATGGAGAAGGGGCTGAATTCCAGTCCCCTAGGAATCTGGCATCTGAAAATCTTGAGTCAGAGCAGGAGACACACCCATGCAGGATAAGCCTGAGGCATAAAGGGGAGAAGGAAGGAGTGGGTCACACAGCAAGAACACACACCTGTACCCTTCACTCAGAACTGCTCCAGAGAACCAGAGGACGGGGAGAAAACACACACACATGCCTCTTTTTATATAAAATTACATATTTAATTTGGTCACAAATTCATAAAATTGTATATTTATAGAAAAGTATATAATTTCATAATATTTTGATAGTTTTTATACTTTTTATAATATTCCATATTTGTCAAAATGTATAAACTATATACAAAATTGTAATATTTGTATATAACATCACATATTTAATTTCATCACAAAGTCATAAAATTGCATGTTTACATAAAATTGCAAAATTTTTATGTAACTGCCATGTAATTTGGTCATAAATTCATTCAATTGCTTATTTATATAAAATTATAAAATTTTTATATAACATTGCATATTTAATTTGGTCACAAATTCTTTAAATTGCATGTTTATAGAAAATTGCAAAATTTGTATATAACACTTAATATTCAATTTGGTTCAAAATCATAAAATTGCACATTTACATAAAATTATAAAATTTGTATATGACATTGCATATTTAATTTGGTCACAAATTCATTACTGAGGAGAAACTTGAACAGGCATCCAGTCTTCAAGTGAAACTTTAAATTGTCACATTTGCATTGGCATAAAGCAGTAATGCTTCCTGGATGGCTCAGCAGGGAAAGAACTCGCCTGCAACGCAGGAGACACAGGACACGCGGGTTCGATACACGCGGGTTCGATCCCTGGATCGGGAAGATCCCCTGGAGTAGGAAATGGCAACTCATTCCAGTATTCTTGCCTGGAGAATCCCATGGACAGAGGAGTCTGGTAGCCTTAGTTCACGGGGTCGCAAAGAGTCAGACACAACTGAGCAACTAAGCACCCACCGGAAAGCAACAAAGGAGTCAAGTTTCACGTTTTTTGAAGGTTCTCATTAGTAAAGCACACAATAAATGTGTACAAATGACTATACATGACAAACACTGACAGGGCTGATACTTTAGACGGGCACTCAAGGAAGTCTTCTGAGAAGGGGACAAGTGACCCGACACTGGACTATTTATTTTTTAAACTGTTTTACAAATGCACATGCTTTTTGTAATATATAGGTGACAGATGCTTTTTGTAATATATAGGTGACAGTTGCAAATGTTATTGTACCTTGTTTATTTATTTTAGCTGTGCAGACTACTCACTGCAGCACACAGGCTCCTCTGGTTGTGATATGCAGGCTCTATAGCACATGGGCTCAGTAGTTGTGGAGCACGTGCTTAGTTGTGGTGTGTGGGATCTCAGTTCCCCAACCAGAAACTGAACCTGGGCTCCTTGCATTGGGAGTGCAGAGTCTTAACCACCGAACCACCAGGCAAGTCCCAAGAATTCATTTCTATCTCCTGGGGATGAAGGCAGGGTGTCCTGCACAGAAGGAACAGCAAAGACAGGAAACACCTGACTCCAGGAAAGGGAGGGGCATCAGGGCCAGAGGGAGGAAGCTCCAACACCACGGGGGTGAGCCCTTCTAAAAACACACGTGACCTCCACACACTGTGTCCATTTGTACCGAAATTTTAGGCAATTCCAGTTTTGACCACACAAGTCACATCAACCTTAGGGAAGACAAACCTTGAGATGGGCTCCCTGAGAATTGTTTCTGCCATTAAATTATCCTGCAGTGATTGGAACACTATGGAAAAGGGTTTAGCAGAAGTAAAAAATAAAAAAAACCTTTTTTAATTAAAAAAATACAAAACCCTAATATAGCAGGCATTTTAGGTCAGTTCTCACAGTATTTAAGAATCAGCATTTCTGTGTCTTTTCTGCAGAAGGTCAAAGCTTACAGAGGGGCTGAGATCCTTAGTGAGCCAATTTAAACACAAAAAGGCAATTCTGGGCTCAGAGCACCAGTATCAAGGGGGGCCCATCTAGTGCGGAGCAAGCCAACACTGAACATAACCCAGGAACCCATCCATTCTTCCTCCCGGAAACCATGGCAGATCCCTGTCCTCTCTTCCTTGAGCCCTGATGGAATGAAGGTCACTGACAAGAGAAACTATTTGACACTCATATCTAACCCACGTCCCACCCTAACCTCCCAGATGAGCAGGAGGAAGCCCGGGGAACGACAGCTCAGTTCACGGTCACCAGACACAGCACAGGGGAGCCACTTCTCCTCCCTCTCTGCTCACTTGTTAACATCTCCCTATAAAAAATACAAATATCCACCCAACTAAAAGTTGACATGTTTAAAGCCTGGACCGTAGAGAAGTAGCCAGGCAATCCCAAAGCAGTCAAACTCCCCCAGCAGTGGGCTTGCTCGCCTTCATTGTTGTTACTGTTTTGTAGGTTTTTGTTTGTTTTTGCCTCACGGCTTATGGGATCTTACTTCCTGACCAGGGATTGAACTCAGAGCTCTCAGCACAGAGTCCTAACCACTGAACAGCCAGGGAATGCCCTCCTTTTGTATTTCTAATTGCTTTGGATTGCCAGTGCTCAACCAGGTAGCCCACATAAACCTAGAAATTATATTTGCAAAATGTTTTTCTACACATATAAATATATGCACAAACATAAAAGTACAAAGACATACAAGACATCTGCACTTTAATGATGTGTATTACAAGTCACGGGGCCTCCCTGGGGGCTCAGTCAGTAAAGAGTCTGCCTGCAGTGCAGGAGACCCAGGCTCCATCCCTGGGTAGGGAAGATCCCCTGGAGAAGGAAAAGGCAATGCACTCCAGTATTCTTGCCTGGAGAAACCCCTTGGACAGAAGAGCCTGGCGGGTTACAGTCCACAGGGTTGCAAAGAGCTGGACGTGCCTCAGTGACTAACACTTTCACTATAAGTTACGTCATTAAATGCATACATATTAACATGAATGACAAATTTCAAACAAATACAAATAAAAACTAGAAGCCTATTAGGAGTGTGTCCTGAACTGAAAGACTGAGGTCCTCAAACAGTCAGGGTGCAGCAGAGCCTGTCTCACTTTCTTCATAAACATGTTAATACTTTCCTGAGTTCAGCAGGTGCTCTTGAATTGTCTCTTTTGTCAATCTTTGCCCCAGCATCTCCAAGGCATCCATCAGGGTGTTGACTGAAGTCCTCTGTCCCTTCTTGGTGACCGGCAGTATTTTACACAAGGCATCTGGAGAGACCCAGGCCTATTCTCTGGCCACAACGATCTCATTTCATGTGAAGCTCAACTGCCTCAGGAGCGAATCACAGAAGTCACAAGGAAAAGATAGACGCAAAGTCACTGAAGAATAGCTTCAGGCCTAGGTTGGGGGAAAGTCACAGAGACAGAGTTGGAACAGGCTTTCACAAAGGCTGCTGCTGCTACTGCTGCTAAGTCGCTTCAGTCGTGTCCGACTCTATGCGACCCCAGAGACGGCAGCCCACCAGGCTCCCCCATCCCTGGGATTCTCCAGGCAAGAACACTGGAGTGGGTTGCCATTTCCTTCTCCAATAGGCAGAGGACCTTCAATTCAGGCCTTGACTTCAGGAAGGGACCTGAGGAGCTCCCCCTGCTGGTAAGCCTGCTGCTCTGCGCCCCTGACCTGCTTCCCAGCAGCAGAGAAATAAGCCACACCGGCATTGGGCATTGGACTTCGCCAGCACCCAGAGCAGTTGGGGGCAGTCCAGGTCAGCAGAGAGTCCTGCCTTAAGCAGGGGTTGAGAGCCAATCTGGAAGAGGAGACTGCCGTCACAGAGGGAGAAGGCATCTGTGATATGAGACAGAGGGTGGGACAGCGAGGGGCAACAGACCTCGGAGGAGGGCACCTGCCTTTCTCAGGAGGGTGAGGCCCCCTGGCTGCCACCTCTGCACTGGGGACAAAGCAAAGGCCTGGAGGGAGGAAGGTCTCCGGCCTCACACCCCGCTTGGCCTCACTGCCTGACACTGTGGTAGAGCTGGATGGGGACAGAATCTGAGCAAGAATTTAATCATAAAATGGAGCAAACACCACCCGCCTCATGGACTGTGCTGCAGATTCAATGCTGTGTGTGTGAAATGCTGTGCACACCACCATCCATAGTTCATAAGGAGGGCACCCAACGCAAGTTTATATTCTCTAACAGTTACACTAAAAACATGAAAAATAACAATACTAATTTTCATAAAATATGGTACTAACTCAAAGTATTCTAAAAATTTTCATTTCAATATGTAATATAGATAGCTAATGGGAAGTTGCTTTATAACAGAGAGCTCAATCCGGTGCTCTCTGATAACCTAAGGGAGGTGGGATGGGGGCGTTGGAAGGAGGCTTAAGAGGGAGGGGATATATGTGTACCTAAGGCAATGGGACCCCACTCCAGTACTCTTGCCTGGAAACTCCCATGGGCGGAGGAGCCTGGTGGGCTGCAGTCCATGGGGTCGCTAGGAGTAGGACACGACTGAGCGATTTCACTTTCACTTTTCACTTTCATGCATTGGAGAAGGAAATGGGAACCCACTCCAGTGTTCTTGCCTGGAGAATCCCAGGGACGGCGGAGCCTGGTGGGCTGCCATCTATGGGGTCACACAGAGTCAGATTGAAGCAACTTAGCAGTAGCAGCAGCATGGCTGGTTCATGTTGCTGTACAGCAGAAAGAAGCACAGCATTGTGTAGCAATTATCCTCCAATTAAAAATAAGTTAAAAAGTTTTTTCACTGCAATATGTAGTGTTAGTTGCTCAGTTGTGTGTCTGACTCTTTGTGACTTCATGGACTGTAGCCTGTCAGGCTCCTCTATCCATGAGATTCTCTAGGCAAGAATACTGGAATGGGTTGCCATTCCCTTCTCCAGGGGATCTTCCTGACCCAGGGACTGAACCCTGTTCTCTTGCATTACAGGCAAATTATTTACCATCTGAGCCACCAGGGAAGCTCCTCAACATGTAATAAATATACAAAAAAAAAAAACAAAAAAACAAAAAAAAACAAAACTGTTAACGAGACAAATTACAGTCCTTTTTTCTACCAACTCCTTGAACTACAGTATCGAGTTATATACTACAGCTCATCAGATTTAGCCACAGTTCTGGTGCTCCACGGGGCTTCCCAGGTGGCGCCAGTGGTAGAGAACCTGCTTCCTAATGCAGGAGATGTAAGATGTGGGTTCGATCCCTGGGTTGGAATGATCCCTGGAGGAGGGCATGGTAACCCACTCTAGTATTCTTGCCTGGAGAATCCCATGGACTAAGGAGCCTGGCAGGCTACAGTCCATGGGGTTGCAAAGAGTCGGACATGATTAAAGAGACTTAGAATGCATGGACAGGGGCTCCACAGCCTCTCTGGGCCAGGGGTGCCCTGCTGGACAGCACAACCTCTTGGATGTCTCAGAGTGGGTCAGCCTGGCCCTGAGCAACCAGGGAGGAGAGAGGATGGTGGAGGATGGAAGGACAGGGAGGTGTTAGGGGCCACTGTTAGAGGACAGAGGGGCGCAGGGTGGGAAAAAGAGGAGGGGGCAGGGAGGGAATTAGAGTCCTGATGGTTCAGGGACAAGCCATCCCCTCTCTGAGTTGCCCTAACAGCTATGGAGACAGAAATTAGGACACTGTCCCTCCTCCCTCCACTCCTGATTCACTGCCCAGGAAAAAAATACTCACTTTGACTGGCGTCTGTTGGAACCAGCAGCCATCTTCTCCGCTGAGATCACTTAAGTGCTGCTGGTTCCTGTAAAACACGATGGAGAGCAGCCTTGGTCTTAACCGGGGGTCCTAGATTACAGAACTGAGCCTAGTAAACATTGTTCTGAAATTCTGGCAGATGCAGCCATAAGCAAAACAAAACCCATGCAGGATCTTTGAAAGGAGCGGACAAAAGAGTCATTATTTTATATATGATTGTATTCTTATAAACTCTAAAGGTTCAACAATAATACTTAAATGTGAATGTGTGGAAGGATGAATGTTAAAAATGATGACAATAAATTCTATAATGAATTATGAGTTGGATAAACTCATAAGGTTATAGAACATTGTAATACAAAGTCACAGCCTCTACAAGAAATGAGCAATTTACCAAAGAAAAACACACATGGAGTCGAGGTATTATAAAACTCTTAACTTAAAATGCTAACTTTTTTCATAATAAAAATATAGAATAGCTAAAAGATCTCAATTCCTCCTAGATTAATTTATAAATTAAGGTAATACTCAAAAACCTCAAAACTATTGAAATGATATGACCCCAAACTATAAGCGTCTCTGTGTGTGTGTGTGTGTGTGTGTGTGTGTGTGTGTGTATGTATACATATATAATATATATATGTTTAGTCACTCAGTCGTGTCTGATTCTTTGCGACCCACTGGACTTAGCCTGCTGGGCTCCTCTGTCCATGAGGATTCTCCAGGCAAGAATACTGGAGTGGGTTGCCATGCCCTCCTCATATATATGTATATATACACACACACATATACATAGTGAAAATACTTCTATATGTTGACAAAAATTTTACTTCAAGTAGATTCAACTTAATAATACTTTTGAAATAAATGTGAAATTCCTACTATGATGAGGAATGGCTTAAAAGTATGTAACAGTCACACAGAAAAATATTATGTAGCTCTGACTCCATCACTGGGTCAGACATGGGAGGAGTGATCACCCTTTGGTTGCCCTTGTCACCTTGTGGTGACAAGACAGATGATAAACAGCATCAGAGCTGCCAGTGGACCAGAGCAGGGGGTGGGCTCCCTTCCCTCCATGCCCTGGTCTCCCTCCATCACCACCTCCCCAGAGGAGAGGAGACCTGACCCATTGCCGCTCCCTGTCTCTACCACAGTCCCAAGCAAGCAGAAGGGCCAGAGCCCCACACTCACCAACAGACAGCCTGCTTGCTGCATCTCGGGACTAGGCGTTATCCTCTGTCAGCTTCTCTTCCTGCCAAGGGACCAGAATGGAAAGTGAATCTCCACTGGTCAGCCTGTTGTTGTGTGCATGCTCCAAAGCCCCAGACCCTCTTGGGGAACATAAGTGTCAGAAAAGGGCCTCAAAAAAGCAACGCACTGACCCAGGAGTCACAAACCTACAACCCCCTACAGCTTCTGGGGGGACACAGGGGGTTCTGCCTTCCCACCTACTCCTGTGCTGTGCCCCCCAGGTGGGCACAGACTCAGCACATCTAGGCTCTGCTGATGGCACCCAGACTCTGGTGTGATGCTAAGGGGAACTGAGCACCCCTGCCTGACAACTCCCACACCCCAGGACTACAGAGTGAGGGTGTCTCAAACAGTAAGGACAGGGCCAGCGCTGCCAACCAGCCTTAGGCCAGCTCTCAGCAGGCTGAGAGCTAGTGTTTTCCTCTGTCACTTCCTTTCTCATCCCACCAGCCACCCTACACTTTATACAGCAGTCATGTGGACCTTATGGATTATTGGAGCACACAGCTGCATTTTCCCACCCACAAGCTATAGTTTAGGGGAAGCACACTGTCTGAAACTGTCCACTCTGGCCAGGCACCATAGTAGCCATTTGCATGGGTTGTTTTATGACAGGAGGTGCTGGTAAGGAACATGGAACTAATAAGCCACTGTCAACTGGAAGAGTTCGGCAAAGGTCAAAAGGAGACACCACATGTCCGACCACCTCCCAGAATCCTTGCTGGCATCCATCCTGACTGATCAAGGCATGCACCACCACGAAGGACTCTGAGTCAGAATGATTGGCTGAAGACAACCTGGAAACTTATCCCATCACCATAAAATCCAAGATTGCCAGCCACATGGTAGAGCAGTTCTTCTGGGTTCCCTTATCCTACTGCTCTCTATCTGGGTGCTCTTTCCCAGTAAACTCTCTTGCTTTGTCAGCACATGTGTCTCCTTGGGCAATTCATTTCTGAGTATTAGATAAGAGCACAGTTTCGGGTCCTGGAAGGGGTCCCCCTTCCTGCAACATGTGTACACAATTTGTGGAATGCCCTTTGTGCTCTTTGAACACTGTGTAGGACCCAGAACATCTCCCACGTGGAGTCTCCCTGACAGCCTTTGTCAGAAGGAAGCTTTACTTGTACTGTCCTGTTCAAAACTTACTTTCCATTGATGAACATGCCCTGCCTTGCAATACGTAATATATGCGCTCTGTGCTCTTTGGCAGATATTCCTGGAGAAATGCATTTTGCTCAGTATATTTATCCTGTACAGAATATGCATTCATGCCTGTGTGCTCAGTTGCTAAATCATGTCTGACTCTAACTTGCCAGGCTCCTCTGTCCAAGGGATTTTCCTGGCAAGAATCTTGGAGTGGGTTGCCATTTCCTCCTCTAGGGGATCTTCCCTATCCAGGGATCAAACCCATGTCTCTTGCATTGGCAGGCATATTCTTTACCACTGAGCCACTGGGACTGCCCCACGCTGCACAGAATATATTCTGTATAATAGTAATTTATTATGGTGATTAAGGAAATTAACACAACACACTAGGGAGACATGTTTCAATATGTCACCTATACATATTCTTACATGAATAAGAGATGAATTTCTGCCCCACTTGAGAAGAATTTCTGCCACACCTATACAAGAATATGGATGTTGATGACAGCCAGAGGCCAGAGGAACGCTCACCTTCATCCAATGGAAATTAATAAAAATCTCTGGATACGTGTGTGCTCAGTCACTTCAATTGTGTCCCTCTCTTTGCGACCCTGTGGACCGTAGCCTGGCAGGCTCCTCTGTCCATGGGATTCTCCTGACAAGAACAGTGGAGTGGGTTGCCACGCCCTCCTCCAGAGGATCTTCCTCATCCAGGGATCAAACCCACATCTCCTGTGTCTCCTGCATTGCAGGCAGATTCTTTACTCACTGAGCCACCTGGGAAGCCCAATCTCTGGATAAGACTTCCAAATTTAAAAAGAAATTTCTTGTTATTTTAACCAATAGACAGGATATAAATAGATATCCTTCTTTGATTGCTGAGGCAACTGTAGCACAAGGTCAAACACTAAATTGAACATAAAACTAAGGGCAGCACTTACTTGACTTTGGCTGGTTTGCAAGCTTAAGTGCGGCAGAAATTCATCTCTCTTACACACCCAGAAAGATGAGCTAGATCTAATGTGGCAGATCCAGAATGGAATCCCAGGAATTTGCATTGTAATGAATTTCTTAGTGGATTATAATGCCAGCTATAGCCGTCACTTTGAGACACTCCGCAGTGGTGGCTCTTTTCAGATGGGAGCGCACTTGGAAGGCCTGCCGTCCTGTTTGTGGGTCATCCCCCTAGGAGCGGATCAATTCTCTGATGAGCATCCCTCAGCGAGCATGCCTCAGTGAGCATCCCTCTCCCTTCAGTCTCCCCTGGCCAACAGGACACCAAAAGCCATTGAGCATGCAGGTTATCCGGGAGAGAAGTGGTTGAACTCCTGCTGCGCATGTTAAGACCTCACCTTTAGGGTTTACCTGTATATGTGTCTTTTCCACTGAGTCTTCAGCCTCCTAAAATGTAGCCTCTGTTTTCCTGAATGTGTTAGTTGCTCAGTCATTTGCAACCCTATGGACTGTAGCCTGCCAGGCTCCTCTGTCCATGGAATTCTTCAGGCAAGAATGTTGGAGTGGGTAGCCATTTCTTTCTCCAGGAGACTTTACCAAGCCAGGGATCAAACCTGGGTCTCCTGCACTGCAGACAGATTCCTTACCATCTGTGTAACCATTTCTCTGCTCTTATAATAGCTTTTGAATGCCTCCTGATTCCTGACATTGTTCATTTCTTAACCTGGTCCTCTTATCTATCCATGATATCTGCCAGTGCTTGCACATCTCACTAGACACCAGGACTAAGGTTCTTAGAGTTTCCTGCATTCCAGCATGGCCCTGGCTCTTACAGCCGGTTATAACCCTTTTCACCCGACACAAGGCCAACCCTCTGACAGTATAAACGTCTCATGGCCTCATTCCAACCTCACCACTGGTAGACAAACATGCTTCAGATTTGAGTTATCATGATTATGTTCCTGGTACTTTATGGTAATAAAATAGATATGCAAATAAACTTGAGTTGAATGGCATTTGCTGAATCTCTGGGGAAATTCTCACTACATAAATGACCAAGATATTGATTCAAAAAAGATGAAATGCTGGTTATGGTTTCTTGGGATGATCTTAGCAAAACCTGAACCATCAAAAGGACACAAAATAAAATACACATATAACCACAGAGGCATAGAGACATGGTGAGAAATAGCTATATTTCTCAGGGGTTGGTTTCATCGAACAATACTGATGAAAAAAACAGTAGAATTCAAGGGGAGGATAAGAAGAAAGGCAAGCAGTTTGGATGATATTTATATATTTTTCCCTATAGGCCAGCCATGTTTTTGCTTCTTTTTCAATACTTTTTTGTTTTCCCTTAAAACCGCTGGCAAGCGATACAACTGTACTGCAGGCAAAACTACTCAGTGAGAATTACCTTTATATTGACTTGCTAGCTGGTAATGGATAACATTTTAATTATTGGCCATCTCCAAAGGGTGAGTGAATGATAGTCACTCAGTTGTGTCCAGCTCTTTGAGATGCCATGAACTGCAGCACACCAGGCCGCCCCTTTAGAAGGCAGAGAGCTAAAGAATTGATGTAGTACTGGAGAAGACGCCTGAGAGTCCCTTGGGCAGCAAGGAAGTCAAACCAGTCAATCTTAAGGGAAATCAACCTTGAATACTCATTGGAAGGACAGATATTGAAGTTGAGACTCCAGTATTTTGGTCACTGGATGGGAACAGCTGACTCATTGGAAAAGTCCCTGATGTTGGCAAAGATTGAGGGTAAAAGGAGAAGAGGGCATCAGAGGATTAGATGGCTGGATGGGATCACCAATTCAACGGACATGAACTTGGGCAAACCCTGAGGGATGGTGAAAGACAGGGAGGCCTGGCATGCTGCAGTCCATGGGGTCACAAAGAGTCAGACACAACTGTGAGACTGGAGAACAACAAGAACAACATAGCCATCACAGGAAGCTCCTTCAGAACCCTCCCATGGAGGGTCTTCTTTTATTTGTATATACATGGATGCCATATTACCCTGTAATATCAGGGAAGAAAAAAGAGAGGCAAAAATTTTAAGCAGTGAAGAAGCTGGTATCTAGTGATGAACTATATTCATTAATAGACTCATCATGAATATAGATGATATTTGATATATTGAAGTTGCAACATCAGTAAAATACTACATTTTGATAATCTGTGATGGGCAATGCAAATCTACCCGTAGGCCAAGTTCCCCTGTGCCTTCACAACAGTTTAAAATATTTAAATGACCCAGAGGGAACAGGAAATAGCTATGGTTTTCTGTTTGGCTCAGAATTACACCTTCTTCTAAAAATGCTAGTGCCAAGTTTTCCTATTTCCTCATATTTCAGTATGCCTGCCTTGATCATTTTATCAAAATACTTTTATGTCTAACTCAACATTCTCCTTTATTTACTGTTCCTTTTTCTTTATTGCAACTGGCACACATACAGATCTAGCATTTATTGTCACCTTCCAAGTAATTTAAATGCACAGTTTGTAAATGAATGCTTTATAAATTCAAAAGTGGATGCTTTATAAATTCAAAAGTGAATGCTTTATAAATTCAAAAGTGAGGCAATGAGAACTGCTGGAAATCCTAACAGAAAAGAATTATTGACTGTGCTATAATGTTATTGGAATTAGATGTAGGAGTTTTAACTCTTTACAGAAATAAAGAAACTATCCATTATATCATACCATAGAGCTCTCAGAAGCTCTCCTCTTTACACAGATGTAGATACTGAAGCATGGATATAATTGGGGTGAGGATCTCACTATTGTTTTTATCAAATCTTATGTAAACTATACAAATTATTCTATAATTTTGGTTTATCTTCTATTATTTTTCCAAATTGTCCACTGTAGAAATAATATGTTAATGTTCCTAAGAAACTTAGTTAATTGCCAATTATTTCATTTTGATTTCCTAACAAATTGAGCAAAAGTTGTATCTTTATGTTATTGGTAAACAAAGCAGTATGGATGGAACATTTTTCTGGTAAATTTTGAGGCATAATTTGTAAATGAGGTATTTAAATTAGGAAATATTATGCACATAAGAAATGGGAGATAGTTGTCAAGTATTGACTTAAATGTTCTTTTCCCTGACTCCCTTTTGTCAAAACCTTCATGCAAACAGAAGGGGATATCACCCCTACTGGTTGTCTCAGCAGATTCAGATAAAAATTTGGAATCTACTTGAAATCTGTTGTACAAGTATAGTGAAGAAGGATTTAAGATCTATATGTTTTTATATACACCCCCTTCCAAGCATGTCAGCTCCAAATCCTCAGAATGTCTCTAATGGGGACATTAACCCAGCTTCACCAAGGGGAGGGTGAGTGAAGCCCGGAGCCCTCCCTCAGCCCCAGCCTGTGGGGTGCCCCGCCCTCATCAAGGAGCACTGTGCCCCGTGACTAGCCTCAGCTGTATCTGAGAAAGGAACTGAAATGAGATCAAAGGATTCATGACGCCTTTGGAAAGAACTTCACTACAGACCTCAAGAGAGTTCTTCCCCTTTCAAGGATGGGGAAAAAAAGGGTAAAAAAGAAAGCATTCTAAGACTGAAATCTACTTTTAAATGGTACACACTACTAGAAAGAAAGAGTAGGTAACACGATATACAAGTAATGAAAATACAGTGCTCATGTCTATGCCTTTAGCTCTCTGTGCTTCCTATTCAGGAAATACCTATCAAATATCATAAATACCCATAGCATATGGCTTATTGGAGAAGGAAATGGCAACCCACTCCAGTATTCTTGCTTGGACAATTCCATGGACAGTAGAGCTGGGCAGGCTACTGTCCATGGGATCGCAAAGAGTTGGACACCAACTGAGCGACTAAACGACAAATACAACCTGTAGGTCAACCTGTGCCTTGCAGAGGCATGCAGCCACCTGAAGGTGGCAGTGTTGTTCTTCCTCACATTGCTCCATCTCTTCTCTCTGTTGTGAGGGTGGACAGACACCAGAAGTGGCTTTAATCATCACTTCGGGGATTTTCATCGGCATCACTAAAGTGGAGTAGGTTTCATTCCATCACACTTAGCTTTTTTTTTTTTTTTCCCACATCATTTACTTTTTCTGCAAAGGCCAACCCTTCTACTCTCATGCTCAGTTGATGCTGCTGCTGCTGCTGCTGCTAAGTCATGTCCGACTCTGTGCGACCCCAGAGACGGCAGCCCACCAGGCTCCGCCGTCCCTGGGATTCTCCAGGCAAGAACACTGGAGTGGGTTCCCATTTCCTTCTCCAATGCATGAAAGTGAAAAGTGAAAGTGAAGTCGCTCAGTCGTGTCCTACTCCTAGCGACCCCATGGACTGCAGCCCACCAGGCTCCTCCGTCCATGGGATTTTCCAGGCAAGAGTACTGGAGTGGGGTGCCACTGTCTTCTCCACAGTTTTTGACTGGCAATCCACTAACACTCCTCACTGTACAAACCCTAGTTACAGTCCTTCCCATCTTGAGACTCTCACAACAGAATGAACCCACCAAATCTGAAATGAGGTGGGGGTACAATCCTTAGCAGTTGCAGTGAAAATCAAGGTTGAGAGATGCAGTCAAATCAGGAAAACAGTAGAGAAAGCTTGGATGTGACACAAATAGCATGTTTTAACATGAAAGGCCTTCAGAGCCTCAAGGACCTTTATCAGAATGTTATATATGAATGCTGATATTATGCAATAATGGTGGCGATACTTCAAAGGTTAGATAAATAGGGTATATTGATGGAAATTACCTTTTACTGTGCATTCTGACACTGCTCTTTCTCTGTGTGTTTGGGTCTACCTCCTCAGTCCCTGGTGATTTTTTTTTTTTTTGATTAGTATTTCGATTTTACTGTCTAACCAGAATTCTCTTCTGATCTTTTTATTTTCCCCTGGAGATAGGAAACAACGGTAAGCTGGGGATAGGTAATAAAAATCCTCTGATGATCCTTTCAATAATTTTAACCTGTAGTCAAGGTGACATCTATGTGTTTTTAGCAAGAAGAGGCCCTGATTAGAAAGGCAGTGCAGGTCGCCTTCGAGCAAGGTTGCAGATTCTTACCTGACCTCTCTTGGCGATGCACCTGCCCTGGGGAAAGGGTGTTTAGGCACCTCTGGGGGACTCCACAGCAAAATACAACGCTTTGACTCCTCATCTCACTGCTGTTTTCCTAGTTAAGGAAAGCTGCATTGCTGTCCACAGTACTGTCCATGTTATGAGCTCCAGGGTCGCTCTGACACCACATAGGCTTAACGTTTGATAAGACACAAAGCCATGTCGGTAACCTCCTTCAACTAAGGCTGCGCTTTGACTTCCAAGGTCTGAGGAACTGCTGCCATTGCAAACGTCCTCCTTCCTGAAAAAGAAATAAAAAGCATTTAAAACTTGTGACTGTATCAGTATAAAGACAAATATGTGCATGCATGGTAGGTCACTTCAGTCCTGTCCGACTCTGCGATCCCATGGACTGTAGCCCACTGGGCTCCTCTGTTCATGCGATTCTCCAGGCAAGAATACTGGAGTGGGTTGCCATGCCCTCCTCCAGGGGATCTTCCCAACCAAGGGATCAAACTCGCATCTCTTGTGTCTCCTGCATTGCAGGCAGATTCTTTACCACTGAAACACTGGGAAAGCCAAAGATAAATATATTGTAGGTTAAATTCATTGTTATATTATCTTCATCTGTCTTCATATTTTCAAAGAAATAAAAATTACATATTTAAAATATTGATAGGTGCCTAAGAATACTATTGGCCTCACTTCTTGTGCTTCCTGGGTCTGAAGGGTTAGAAAGCAACTTTCCATATTCCCTTGCAGCCTGCTTCCTCTTTGCTGGCATTTTACCTGATCACCTTGCTGTCTGTTCACACACCTTACTCCTTAATAGGTGATACATCTGGTCTAGTCAAAAGGCATGCAGGCCTATATTCAAGATTCAATAGTTTTTCTAACACACATACACACACACACTCACATAGCACGTGCTGTATTGAATAGACAGGTACCTACAATGTCAAATGTTGCTGGCCCTACAAGATATCACTGGGCCCTGTTTATCACAACACAAACCATTATGTTCTCCTTGCTGCTGCTACCCTTTTATTATATCCTACTGCAAATCATCTCCAGTCAGACTTCCTCTCCCAGATACCCTAGGCTGGAGCCATTCCTTCCTGGTTTCTAATTATCCCATGCACTTTTCTAAATTCAAGTATTTAGTTGACTTATAACATCATTCTAGTTTCTGCTGTGTAACTAAGTGAAATCAGTTATACATATACATACATTCACTCTTTTTTATATTCTTTTCCATATAGGTAATTTCCCATATAGATAGAGCAGCAGTCCCTAACTTTTTGGGACCATGGACTGGTTTCATAGAAGACTATTTTTATATAGATAGGGTGTAGGGATGGTTTCAGGATGATTCCAGCACAGTAAGGTTTGCACTCCTATGAGAATCTAATGGCATCACTGATCTGACAAGAGGCAGAGCTCAGGCAGTAATGAGAGCAAAGAAAGGTGGCTGTAAATACAGATGAAGTTTCACTTGCCACTTCCTGCTGTACAGCCCAGTTCCTACCAGGTTATTGGTCCATGGCCTAGGGGTTAGGAACCCATTATACAGAGTTTTAGGTAGAGTCCCTGTGCTATAGAGTACATCCTTATTAGTTATCTATTTCATACATAGTAGTGTGTATGTGTCAGACCCAATCTCCCAATTTATCCCTTCTCCTTTCCCCCCTGACAGCCATGTTTGTTTCTTAAATCTGTGACTCCATTCCTGTTCTGTAAATAAGTTCATTTGTGCTATTTTTTTTTTAGATTCCACATATAAGCAACATCTTATAACATTTGTCTTTTTCTGTCTGACTTACTTTGCTCAGTATGACAATCTCTGGGTCCATCCCTGTTGTTGCAAATGGCATTATTTAATTCTTTTTCATGACTGAGTAATGTTCCAACATATATATGTACCACATTTCTTTATCTGTGCCTCTGTTGATGGATATTTAAATCACTTCCATGTCCTGATTATGTAAATAGTGTTGCAATGAACATTGAGATGCATGTATGTATCGTTTCAAATTATGGTGTTCTGGTTATATGCCCAGAAATGGGACTGCTAGATCTCTATTTTTAGTTTTTTAAGAAACCTCTGTACTGTTTTTTGCCTTCCCACATGGCACAGTGGTACAGAATCTGCTTGCCAATGGAGGAGCCACAAGAGATGCGAGTTCAGTCTCTAGGTCTGGAAGATCCTGTGGGGTAGTAAATGGCAACTCACTCCAATATTCTTGCTTAGAAAATTCCATGGGCAGAAGAGCCTAGTGGGCTACAGTCCATGGAGTTGCAAGGAGCTGGACTTGACTGAGCACACGTACATGCATACTGTTCTCTGTAACAGCTGTACCAGTTTATATTGCCATCAACAGTGCAAAAGGGTTCCCTTTCTCCACACCCTCTCCAGAATTTATTGTTTGTAGGCTTTTTGATGATGTACATTCTGATTAGTGTGAGGGAATACCTCATTGTAGCTTTGATTTGCTTTCTCTAATAATTAGTGATGTTGTGCATCTCTTCATCTGCTTTTGGCCATCTGTATGTCTTCTTTAGAGCTGGAGGAATCAGGCTCCCTGACTTCAAACTACCCTACAAAGCTACAGTCATCAAAACTGTATGATGCAGGCATGAAAACAGAAATACAAATCAATGGGACAGGATAGAAAGTCCAGAAATAAACCCACACACCTGTAATCACCTAATCTACAACATGGGAGGCAAGAATATACAATGGATGAAAGACAGACTGTCTTCAATAGGTGGTGCTGGGAAAACTGGACAATTACATGTAAAAGAATGAAGTTAGAACATTCCCTAATACTACATAAAAATAAACTCAAAATAGTTTAAAGATCTAAATATGAGGCTGGATACTACAAAACTCTTAGAGAAAAACAAAGACAGAGCACTCTCTGACATAAATCGCAGCAAGATCTTTTTGGATTCATCTCCTAGATTTATGGAAGTAAAAACAAAAATAAGTGAATGGAACCTAATTGAACTTAAAAACTTTTGCACAGCAAAGGAAACCATAAACAAAATGAAAAGACAATTCACAAAGTGGGAGAAAATATTTGCAAATGAATTGACAGACAAGGGATTAATCTCCAAAATATACAGACAGCTCAATCATCTCAATATTAAAAAACAGACAACCCAAGTAAAAAATGGGCAGAAAATCTAAATAAACATTTTTCTTATGCATTTTTTTTAACCAGGCAAGAGTGCTCTCACCCTTTCTCCTTATTCACAGCCACCTTTATCCATTTATTTACTTTCTGTAACTTTCTTTTTTGTCATGCTATTATCTCCTGGATTTATCTCCTATCTCTTACCAATTTACAGTCAGTCAAACTTACCTCAGAGGAGTAGTTCCAAGTTGGGCAACACATAAAATTGAATGCAATATTGCCAGCTCTTTGCTCTTATTTTTTATTTTTGCATAGAGAAATGTTCCCTACTTATGGAAGGAATAAACCATAAAGACTACTGTTGATTCATTATGCCCCCTATCCCCATTGATTTTAGGAATATGCCATGAGGGTAGAGTAATCAGATAGTGGAGGTCTGATAAAATGATCTCCCCCTCCCTGTTTTTTAGAGATCCATTCTTTTCATTAAAAGCCCCAAATTAAATACTCTATTGATTACCAATCTTTAAAAAAAAACAAAAACTTAATGCACTCATATTTAGCAAGATCAATTTGGTGCTATATTATATCTACAAAAAAGCAATTTTTGTCTAATTATGTTAATTTCATACATTTGTTGTAATCAATGTTTTTATTAACTTCCTACACTTAAAAGACACTGATTTCTCTTGAAGTTAAAGGCATCATTAAAATTAAGAGAAGTCCACTTTACAAAGTACATTTATTTGCAACAAAAAACCCTTGTGTAAAATCCCAAAGTCAGTTTAGGATACATATTTTGCCACTCTTGGTATGTTTATTCTCTTTTTTCAGAAATAGTAGAAATCAGACTGATTCATTACACCCCATGTTCATGAAACAGGAAGTTTCATTTCATAATTCTAATTTACTCATGAGAATTGTGGCTGGGTAAGGGGATTTTCACTGTTAGGACAACACAAATTGCAGTTTCTAACATTTTTCTTTTTAAAAAAGCTATGCTGATATATAGTTGAAATATAATAAAGTGTGTGGATTTAAACTATATAATTTGATGAGCTTTACTATATGTATATACCTGTGAAAACATCAGCACAATCAAGAAGATGAAGATATCCATTAGTTCATTCCCAATAGTTTTCTGCTGACTTTTTATAATCTCTTCATGCTATAACTCCCATCTAGCTCTAGGCAACTACCCACTACATCAGTCACCGTATCTTTTGTGTTTATTAGAATTTTATATAAATGGAAACATGCAATATGTATTTCTTTTTGCTTTTCTTCTGTTTGTAATTATTTTGATATGCATTCATGTTGTAGGACTATCATTAGCTGATTCCTTTTGTATTTCAGGGTATTGTTACATTGTTTGTTTACCCATTCACCTTTTGACTATTAAATTCAGCTGCTGTAAAAATTCATGTTAAGTATTTGTATAGAGATTTGTTTAGTTTCTTGTAAACACTTAGGAGGATACATTTATCTTTTCAAGATAAATGCCAGGTAGTTTTCCAAAATAATTGTATAATTTTGCATTCTTATCAGCAGTATATGAGAAGTTCAGTTCCTCTATATCTTTTCCAATATATGGTATGGTCAGTCTTTGAAATTTTAGCCATGCTAATAGATGTGGAGTTGATGCTTATTGAGGTTTCCATTTGCATTTTCCTAATGGCTAATGATGCTGAACATTTGTTCATGTTTCTTTTTTAATGAAGCATCTGTTCAAATAGTTTGCTCATTTAAAAATTTAACTATTTATTTATTTATGGTGCTTTGGTAGTTCTTTATGAATTCCGGTTGCAAGCCCTTTAACACCTATATGTTTGCAAATATTTTCTACAAGTCTGTAACATCTTTTTATTACCTTATCTTTTAAAGAACAGTAGCTTTTACTTCTGATGAAGTCCAATTTGTAGATTTTGTGTGTGTGTATCATACTTGCAGTGTGAGATCTAAAAAGTCTTTGCCTCAGTGTTAAAAAATTTATCCTATGTTTTTGTCTATCAGCTTTATACTTTTAGTTTTATATTTAGGTATGCAATCCAACTGGGCTATTTTTTTGTATATGGTGCAGAGTATGGATCAATGTGGATTTTTTGTTTGATTTGGTTTAATTTAGTTTGGTTTATTTATTTTTGTGTATCGATACCAATTTTTTTCAGCAACATTTGTGGAAAAGACTACCTTTTCACCACTGAATAACTTTCACACCATAGTTAAAAAAAAAGAAAAGAAAAACTTGCCTGTACATGTGTGTTGAAAAAGGAAATGGCAACCCACTCTAGTGTTCTTGTCTGGGAAATCCCATGGGTGGAGGAGCCTGGTGGGCCCCTACAGCCTATGGTGCTGTAAAGAGTAGAATATGTCTTAAAGACTAAAAAACAGTAGTATATGTTTAAGTCTGTTTCTGGTCTCTATTGATCTATTTTACTATTTTTTTTTTTTAACAAAACTACATTTTCTTGATTATTGTTGTTTTATAATAAGTTCTTGAATTTGGTAATGTTAACCCTCTAACTTTGTTCTTTTTCAAAATTAGTTTGGTTATTTTATGCCTTTTCCATTTTCACATGGATTTAGAATCAGATGGTTAATTTCTATAGCAAGCTCACAGAGTGTGTAGTTACTACTGGAGGGAATCCACAAGTTAACAATATTGAAACTTCTGACTTGTGAACGTGTATGTCTCCATAGTGTGAGTGCTTGGCAATTAACCTTTCTGACTGTAGTGTAAGTGCTTGACATTAAGCTTTTGATTGCTGAAGAATCCATTTCAAAGTAATTCATCTGGAATAAGTACATTGCCACCTACAAAACTCGGTAAAGAGCCAAGCTGCGCCACACCATCACTTAAGTTCCTTTTGTAGTCCTGGGTGATCTATATAATGACCACTTGAGTAACCCTGCTTTTCCTTTCTCACACTTTAGTTCTTGTTCTTATTTCTAAATTAAGCAATAAAGAGTAAAATTACAAAACTCTAGGAACCCCATCTATGACCCCAATAAAAACAGAACCCCAGGTTCATGGGATCCCTGTTTTTCCCATTTCTCTACCCAGGAGTTGGCTTTGTGGACCTGGGCATGCCATGTACTCTGCAGGACCTGTAAGTAATCAATTTTGTTTTTTTACAAAGTTCCCTGATGGTTTTGGCTGAGGTGCATCCCACAATTATAACAAAAACCATGTCAGCCATCCCAGCCACATCTCCAGCTCAAGTCAGGGAAATGTCTGTAGGGGCTGCCACAGTAATACAGGCCCAGGTTAATGCTCAGGCACTTCTAGCCCATAGCATCACTGTTGACAGGCTGAGAATGACCCAAAACAATCTCTCCATTTATTCACATCATTTTAATGTCTTTCATCAATGATTTGTCATTTTTCACGTGACAGGTCTTTTACTTATTCTTAGGCATTTCACTTGTTTATGCTATTGTAAATGGTATTATCTTTTTTCAGATTTCAGTTGTCAGTTGCCAGTTTTATAGGCTTTTTTTTATCTATTGATCTGATATCTGACAACCTTATCAAAATCATGTGTTAGTTCTATAAGACTGACAATAGCTTCTATAGCTTTAGGACCTGGATGTTAATGGTCATGCCATTCACAAAACAGCTTTATTCTTTCTTTTCTATCTTGATGCCTTTTATTTCTTTTTCCTTATATATTATACTGGCTAAGATCTCATTTTTTATTTTTCTTTTTTTACTTGAGTCTTATTTTAAAGTATTTTAATTTGTTTCCAAATACTTTTTTTAAAATTTAATTTAATTTTATTTTATTTTTTAATTTATTTATTTTTATTTTACTTTACAATTCTGTATTGGTTTTGCCATACATTGGCATGAATCCACCACGGGTGTACATGCGTTCCCAAATACTTGTAGGTGTTCCAGGAATCTTTTTGTTACTTATTTCAAATTTAATTCCACTGAGGCCTAAATCCTGTGGCTAGAGCAGAATATGACTTCCATCTGTTTAAATCTATTAAAACACATTTAATATTTCCAATCATGTCAGTTTTCTTTATTTTTTGTTTTTATTTACTGGAGAAGGCATTGGCACCCCACTCCAGTACTCTTGCCTGGAAAATCCCATGGACGGAGGAGCCTGGTGGGCTGCAGTCCATGGGGTCGCGAAGTCAGACATGACTGAGCGACTTCACTTTCACTTTTCACTTTCATGCATTGGAGAAGGAAATGGCAACCAACTCCAGTGTTCTTGCCTGGAGAATCCCAGGGACAGGAGAGCCTGGTGGGCTGCCGTCTATGGGGTCGCACAGAGTCGGACATGACTGAAGCGACTTAGCAGTAGCAGTGGAAGTATAGTTGATCTATAAAGTTGTATTAATTCTTTTGTACAATAAAGTGACTCAGTTATACACACATAGGTACAAATACAAATGTTGTTTTCCATTATGGTTAATCCCAGGATATTGAATATAGTTCCTGGTGCTATGTAGTATGACCTTGTTTGTCCATTCTATATGTAATAGTTTGCATCTACTAACCTTACACTCCCAGCCCACCCCACCTCCACCACCCCTACCCTTTGACAACCACAAGTCTTGATGTCTGTGTCTGTTGCTGTTTCATATGTATCTGGACAAATTATAACTTAAAAAGATATTAACACATGCACCCTTGTGTTCATAACAGCTTTATACACAATAGCCAAGACATGGAAACAACCTAAATATTCATCAACAGATGAATTGGTCAATTTTCTGTGTGCAATTGAAAAGAATCTGTGTTCTTTTATCATAGGGTAGTGTTAAATAAAAATCAATTAGTTTTTATTGTGTTGTTGAAGTTTTCTAGATCCTTACTGAATTTCTGCTTACTTGTTTCATAGAAACTATTTGTTTACATTCTAGTTCCTTTATCTTATAAATTATTGAGAGAGGATTATTGAAAATGTCCGACAGCCATGAGTTTGTCCATTTCTCTTTGCAGTTCTATCAATTTTTCCCTCAGGTATTTTGGAGCTCTATTACTAGGTGCATAAATGTTTAGAATTGTTGTATCTTTTTGTAAAACTAAAATACGATATCAGAGCAGAATAGTCACACTGACATTCAGGATATGGGATGTTTCCACCTCCACAAGGAACCCTCATGTTGCCTTTGATATTCATGACCACTTCGTTTCTGTCCTCCACCTTCTTTTTAATCCTTGGTAATGACTAATATGTTCTCCATTTCTATGTTTTTCTCATTTCAGAATATTATATATATAGAACCACACAGTATGCAATCATTTGGGACTGGCTTTTTCCACTCAGTGTAATTCATTGATGATTCATGCGGATTGTAAATATCAGTAAGCAGTTCATTCTTTTGATATCTGAGTAGTATCCCATGATAGGCAGAAACTACAGGAGCATCATTTACCCATTGAAGAACAACAGGGCTATTTCTAGTTTTTAGTTATTCAAAATAAAAGCATTATACACATGTACTTACAGGTATTTGTGTGTCTAAAAGTCTATTTCTTTAAGATAAAATTGCTGAGAAATACAATTGCTGTTTCATGTTTACTTTTTAGATAATAACAACTTTAGCTTTTTGTCAAACTATTTAATAGAATAGCTGTACTATTTACATTTCTATCAATATCAGCAATGCATGAGTAATACATTTACTTCGTATCCTTGCTAGTTTTTGGTATTCTTACTAATTATTTATTTTGTTACCATGAACCATCTCAAATAGTGCATGGTAACAGATTGCCTGGAGAAATATCAACAACCTCAGATGTGCAGATGACATCACTGTTATGGCAGAAAGTGAAGAGGAACTAAAAAGCCTCTTGATGAAAGTGAAAGAGGAGAGTGAAAAAGTTGGCCTAAAGCTCAACATTCAGAAAATGAAGATCATGGCATCTGGTCCCATCACTTCATGTGAAATGGATGGGGAAACAGTGGAAACACTGTCAGACTTTATTTTTGGGGGCTCCCAAATCACTGCAGATGGTGACTGCAGCCATAAAATTAAAAGACACTTACTCCTTGGAAGAAAAGTTATGACCAACCTAGATAGCATATTCATAAGCAGAGATATTACTTTGCCAACTAAGGTCCGTCTGGTCAAGGCTATGGTTTTTCCAGTAGTCATGTATGGATCTGAGAGTTGGACTGTGAAGAAGGCTGAGCACCGAAGAATTGATGCTTTTGAACTGTGGTGTTGGAGAAGACTCTTGAGAGTCCCTTGGACTGCAAGGAGATCCAACCAGTCCGTTGTGAAGGAGATCAACCCTGGGATTTCTTTGGAGGGAATGATGCTAAAGCTGAAACTCCAGTATTTTGGCCACCTCATGCGAAGAGTTGACTCATTGGAAAAGACTCTGATGCTTGGAGGGATTAGGGGCAGGAGGAGAAGGGACGATAGAGGATGAGATGGCTGGATGGCATCACTGACTCGATGGACATGAATCTGAGTGAACTCCGGGAGTTGGTGATGGACAGAGAGGCCTGGCGTGCTGCGATTCATGGGGTCGCAAAGAGTCAGACACGACTGAGCAACTGAACTGAACCGAACTGAACATATCATTAAGGCTTTAATTTACATTTCCTTAATGGCTTATTATAATGTTATATATACTTTTATGTGCTTATTTACCATATCATTTGTTCTTTAGTAGAATATCTCTTTATGTCTATAGACCATGTTCTAATTGGACTTTTTGTTTTTCTAATGTTGATTTTTTTCAGACACATAAGTTCTCTCTATATTTTTATTTAATTTACTTTTATGTTAAATTTTGGCAAAAGAAATGCCATAAAATTTACCATCGTAACATTTCAAATGTACAATTTATTGGGAGTAAGTATATTTTCCATTGTTGTGCAACACATTTCTGTGAATTTTTCATCTTGCAAAATTGAAATTCTATACCCTTTACAAAATATTTCCATTTACCTCTTTGTCTGGTGGGCTTCCATCTACAGGGTCACACAGAGTCGGACACAACTGACACGACTTAGCAGCAGCAGCAGCAGCAGCAAGACCCTGGTAATCAGTATTCTACTTTCTGGTTTTATGAATTTTTTACTGTTTATTTTAACATCTTTATTGAGATCTAACTCATATTCTATAATGAACATGATTACTTTTGACCCATTATGTAACTAGAATCAGACAGTATTTGTCCTTTTGCAACTGGTGTATCTTATTCATACTTAACATAATGTCCTCAAGGTTCATTCATTTCATAACACATCATAATTTCCTTTCTTTTCAAGGCTGAGTAATATGCTTTTGTATGCCTATACCACATTTTCTTTATCCACTCATCCATCAGTGAATATTTGGTTTGCTTCCAATATAATCAAAATAAAATGTGCTGTGCTGTGTGTTAAGTTGCATCAGTCATTCAGACTCTTTGTGACCAGATGGGCTGTAGCCCGCCAGGCTCCTCTGTCCATGGGATTCTCCAGGCAAGAATACTGAAGTAGGTTGCCATTTCCTTCTCCAGGGGATCCTCACTACCCAGGGATCAAACCCCTGTCTACTTATGTCTCCTGCATTGGCAGGCAGGTTTTTTTTTTTTTTTTTTTACCACTAGTGCCACTAGAGCATTCCCAAACAATACAATACTGAGGATAAACTTAACTAAAGAGATGAAAGTCTTGTACCCTGAAGATGGCACACCATTGCTAAAATGAATTAAAGAGAATACAAATAAATGGAAAGATATCCCATGTTCATAAGTTGGAATATTTAATATTGCTGCAGTGTCCATACTTTCAGTTCATTACAATCTCTATAAAAAAAAGTATCTACTTGTTCAATTTTCCCAAAACTATTTGTAAGAAAATTTTCTTCTCCACTGTATGGTCTTGGCACCCTTATTGAAGATCATTTATTATATAAACAGAAGTTTATTTCTGGACTCTCTATTCTGGTCTATTATTCATGTACCTCTTTGTCTCAGAATCACTATTCTGATTACTGAGTTTGATGCTTCCAACTTGGTTCCTTTTTTTTTTTAAGATTGCTTGGCTATCTAGGTCCCTGAGGTTCCTTAAATCCTGAAATTTAGGATTTTGTCTATTTCTATAAAAATTGCCATTGAAATTTTAATGGAGATGACATTGAATCAGTAGAATTTTATTTTTATTTTGACATGACTGAAGTAACTTAGCACACAGCACAGCACACACATTGTATTATTTTGATTATATTGTAAATGGAAATGTTTTCTTAATTTACTTTATGAATTGTTTATTGTTAGTATATAGAAACACAAAAGCTTTTGCATGTTGATTTTGTACCTGCAAATTTGCTAAATGTATTAGTTCTAATAGGTTTTGTGTTTCCCAACATGTTGCATATGTGTGTGTGTGTGTGTGTGTGTGTGTGTGTATGTATGGAAATAGAATTTTCCATATATAAGATCATTTGCAAACTGAGATAATTTGTATCTTGGTTTCTCATTTGGATGTCTTTTATTTGTTCTCCTTAACTAACTGCTCTGGCTAGGACTTCCTATACTATACTGAATATAAGTGGTGAGAGTGGGATGCTTGGTATTTCTGATCTTAGAGGAAGAACATTCATCAGCAGTGGTCTTTCCAGATATGGCCTTTTGAATGTTATAGATAGTTTCTTTATATTTCTAGGGGTTAGTTTAGTCTTTTCATGATATAAAATATTGAAAATTTTCAAATGCTTTTTCTACATCTTTTGAGTTGATCCTGTAATTTTCATCCATTATTCTGTTAGTGTGGTAGACCATATTAGCAATGGAACATATTACATTGATTTTCATATCCTGAGCCCACTTTGTATTACATGTACTAATCCTACCTTTTTAATAGGTCTTTGAATTCCTTTGCTAATATTTTGTTGAGGATGTTTGCATCCATATCCATCAGAGGAATTGGTCTGTAGTTTTATTTTAGTGTCTTTATCTGGATTTGGTGTCAGTGTAATGCTGACCTCATAAAAGAAGTTTGGAAATGGTCTCTTCAATTTTTTGAAAGGATTCGCAAAGGATTGATGTTAAATTCTTTAAATATTTGGTAGAATTCTTCAGTAAAGCCATCTTATCCAGGAATTTTTGTTGTTTGGTGGAAGATTAAATTTCTGATTCAATCTCCTTAATATATTGGCCTGTTTATAATTTTATTTTTTATGGTTCAGTATTGGTAGTTTTTACATTTTCAGTTCAGTTCAGTCACTCAGTCGTGTCCGACTCTTTGTGACTCCATGAATCGCAGCATGCCAGGCCTCCCTGTCCATCACCAACTCCCGGAGTTCACTCAGACTCACGTCCATCAAGTCAGTGATGCCATCCAGCCATCTCATCCTCTGTCGTCCCCCTTTCCTCCTGCCTCCAATCCCTCCCAGCATCAAAGTCTTTTCCAATGAGTCAACTCTTCTCATGAGGTGGCCAAAGTACTGGAGTTTCAGCTTCAGCATCATTCCCTCCAAAGAAATCCCAGGGCTGATCTCCTTCAGAATGGACTGGTTGGATTTCTTTGCAGTCCAAGGGACTCTCAAGAATCTTCTCCAACACCACAGTTCAAAAGCATCAATTCTGTGGCACTCAGCCTTCTTCACAGTCCAACTCTCATGTCAATACATGACCACAGGAAAAACCATAGCCTTGACTAAATGGACCTTTGTTGGCAAAGTAATGTCTCTGCTTTTCAATATGCTATCTAGGTTGGTGATAACTTTTCTTCCAAGGAGTAAGTATCACTTAATTTCATGGCTGCAGTCACCATCTGCAGTGATTTTGGAGCCCAAAAAGATAAAGTCTGACACTGGTTCCACTGTTTCTCCATCTATTTGCCATGAAGTGATGGGACCAGATGCCATCATCTTCATTTTCTGAATGTTGAGCTTTAAGCCAAATTTTCATTCTCCTGTTTCACTTTCAAGAGGCTTTTTAGTTCCTCTTCACTTTCTGCCATAAGGGTTATGTCATCTGTGTATCTGAGGTGATTGATATTTCTCCTGGCAATCTTGATTCCAGCTTGTGCTTCTTCCAGCCCAGCATTTCTCATGATGTACTCTGCATATAATTGAAATAAGCAGGGTGACAATATATAGCCTTGACTTACTCCTTTTCCTATTTGGAACCAGTCTGTTGTTCCATGTCCAAGTCTAACTGTTGCTTCCTGACCTGCATATAGGTTTCTCAAGAGGCAGGTCAGGTGGTCTGGTATTTCCATCTCTTGAAGAATTTTCCACAATTTATTGTGATCCACACAGTCAAAGACTTTGGCATAGGCAATAATGCAGAAATAGATGTTTTTCTGGAACTCTCTTGCTTTTTCCATGATCCAGTGGATGTTGGCAATTTGATCTCTGATTCCTCTGCCTTTTCTAAAACCAGCTTGAACCTCAGGAAGTTCATGGTTGACGTATTGCTGAAGCCTGGCTTGGAGAATTTTGGGCATTACTTTACTAGCGTGTGAGATGAGTGTAATTGTGCAGTAGTTTGAGCATTCTCTGGCATTGCCTTTCTTTGGGATTGGAATGAAAACTGACCATTTCCAGTCCTGTGGCCACTGCTGAGTTTTCCAAATTTGCTGGCATATTGAGTGCAGCACTTTGACAGCATCATCTTTCAGGATTTGAAATAGCTCAACTGGAATTCCATCACCTCCACTAGCTTTGTTTGTAGTGATGCTTTCTAAGGCCCACTTGACTTCACATTCCAGGATGTCTGGCTCTAGGTGAGTGATCATACCATCGTGATTATCTTGGTCATGAAGATTTTTTTTTTTTTAACGTTTTTGGACTTACGTTAATTTCTTCTAGCTTATCTAACTAGTTGGCATGTAGTTGTTCATTACAGTCCCTTATAATCCCTCTTATTTCTGTGGCACTAGTTACAATGTTCCTTCTCTCATATCTATATTAATTATGTGAGTCCTCTCTTATTTCTTAATCTACTGATTAAGAAATTTTACTGATATTTTAGCTCTTCTTTTAAGGCCAGTCCAATGGACTATCAACTTTTATTTTTTATATTTTTTCCAAATTTTTATTTAGTTATGTTTCATAGTTTCTGTCTCTTTGTTATTTCATTCATCTGCTATTTCCTTAATTTCATTTAGTTGTCTATCTGTGCTTTCTTTAAGCTCATTTACATCATTAAGATAATTATTTTCAATTCTTAGGTAACTGATCTATTTTGCTCACTTGTTTGGGCCATGTTTTGCTGTTTCTTTATAATTTAAAACTTCTTGCTGAGGTTTGGGAATTTGAAAAACTAGCCACTTTTCCTTCTTCTGGCTTCATACAGAGGAAGACCTTCACAAATAAGCATGGCTAGAGATTTTGAAAGCCTCCTTAACATTTTCTGGAATGTGTCTTTACTGAGCTTGTAAGTAAATTCCCTGTTGAAGATGTTTGCGCTGTTCTCATGAGCCCATAATCTCTTCCACCTGGTAACTATCCGTGTTACTGCCATCTCCCTGTTACTGTAACAAGCTCTGGGGCTAGGCTTCATTTTCAGAAGCCCCCAAGCTGGCATTCAGATTATGTCTCTGTTCCTTTAAGCTCTCTCAATCAAGTGAGATGGAAAACATACCCCAGAAAGCATGTACACTGATGCGTACCAGCTTTCCATCATTTCATGGCAAATAGATGGGGAAACAGTAGAAACAGTGGTGACTTTATTTTTCTGGGCTCCAAAATCACTGCAGATGGTGATTGCAGCCATGAAATTAAAAGACACTTACTCCTTGGAGGGAAAGTTATGACCAACCTAGACAGCATATTAAAAAGCAGAGACATTATTTTGTCAACAAAGGTCTGTCTAGCCAAGGCTATGGTTTTTCCAGTAGTCATGTATGAATGTGAGAATTGGACTATAAAGAAAGCTGAGCACCAAAGAATTGATGCTTTTGAACTGTAGTGTTGGAGAAGACTCTTGAGAGTCCCTTGGACTGCAAGGAGATCCAACCAGTCCATCCTAAAGGAGATCAATCCTGGGTGTTCACTGGAAGGGCTGATGTTAAAGCTGAAACTTCAATACTGTGGCCACCTGATGTGAAGTGCTGACTCATTTGAAAAGATTCTGATGCTGGGAAAGATTGAGGGCAGGAGGATAGGGGACGGCAGAGGATGAGATGGTTGGATGGCATCACCAGGTTTGGGTGGACTCTGGGAGTTGGTGATGGACAGGAAGGCCTGGCATGCTGTGGTTCATGGGGACACAAAGAGTCAGACATGACTGAGTGACTGAACTGACTGACTGAGAAAGAAGGCAGAAGTTGGGAATTTTCTCCCAATTATTCTGCATTGTCCTGTGAGGGAGGACAGTAGGGTGGGTAGATGCAATGAACTTTTTGGTTACTGGTGTCACATAAGTTCTTTTGGATCTCCTTTGCTTCATTCTTTTTTGATTGTGCTCCTCTGACTTAATATTTTTAAATGACATGTCTTCAAGACAACTGATTCTTTTTTATGCTTTCACTTCATCAAGTTTGCTGTTGAAACTCTAATGCATTTTAACTGTTACTATATTTTTCAGTTCCCAATTAATCCACTTGAATTTTTAGAAACAGTTTTTATCTCTTTGCTGATAATCTCATTTTGCTATTTGATCTTTTTTTTTTTAAATTTCCTTAATTGTCTATCTTTGCTCTCTTTCAGTTCATTGAGGATATTTAAAATTTCAATTTTATATTTTTCTTAGGTAATTCATAAATCAGTTTCTTTAGGGCTGGTTTCTAGAAAGTATTTTGTTCCTTTCATTGGGCCATGTTTCTCTTTCTTTATGTGCTTTGTGGTCTCTGTTGAGATTTGGGCATCTGAGAAACCAGCTGCTTCTCGCCTTCTTCATAATCTGGCTCCGCATGTGGGAAAAACTTCACCTATCCGTCTGGCTAGAGATTCTGAGGGACTCCCAAACCTTTTCCAGGAATGTGGTTTTTCTGACGTTTGTGCAATTTTCAAGTTAAAGAGGTTGGTCTCTGCTAATCTCTTGCTTTCTATACCTGTCTACAGTATTGTGGTCCCTCTGGTGGTAAAAAGAACTGTATGACTTGACTTTGTTCTCATTGGCTCCAATCTGCATGCCAAACCATACCAGTTTCCAGCAGCATTCAAGTTAGATGAAATAAAAGCCAATTACTTGGGCAGTCCCCTAAAATCCAGAATGTTGAATACACATTCCACTCTTCTGTCTCTCCTAAGGGAAAATCTGGGAGTTGGGAGCTCTTGCCCAAATGGCACTGTACTGCTGGGGAAGAGGTGAAGCCAGAATGGGCAAAATGCAGTAAATTTTCCTATGCTTTGATGAAATTTTCTTGGCTTTGTTCTCACCTGAGGTTCTGCAACCTTTTACATGGATTCCAGAGGTTTCACAAAGCAACTTGGTCCACATGTCCTTGTTGAGTCTACTACTCTATAGGGGAACATGGCTACAAGGCTTCTTATTCTGCTATCTTGATGATATACTTCTTTAATATCAAGTTTTGAAAATTCTTTATATTTTCTAGATATTAGTACTTTATCAGCTATGTCACTTACAGTTTCTTCCAGTTGGGAACTTTTTAAAAGAGTCTTTCATAGAGAAAATTTTATAAATTTTGATGAAGTCTGACTTATCTGTTTTTCCTTTCATGGTTCATGCTTTTCATGTCAAGGTTAAGGAATTCTTTGACTAGCTTAAGATGCTGCAGTTTCACTCTTAAAAATCTTTATGGCTTTATATTTTACATTTCACTTTATGATCCATTTTTAGGATTTTTATAAATGTGAGAAATAGGTTGAGTTTCCTTTTTTTTTAACTTATAGCTGTCTAATATTGCTGTAGCATCATTTCTTGAAATGTTATCTTCCTTCTTTTGATTAAAAAATAAGTTGGGCATATCTATATGAGTTCATTCTCTATTCCTTATCATTGTTTAGTCATCAATACTACATATCTTCATATATGTAGCTGTATAATAAATCTTGAAACTGTGGAGAGTAATTCATCCAAATTTACCTTTGTTTTCAAAATTCTTTTAGAAATTTTAGTTTCTTTGCCTTTTCATATATTTTTTAGAATAATGTTGTCCTTATCTGTAAAATAATTTTGCTGAAGTATTACTAGAAATTGCATAAAACCTGCATATCAATTAGGGGGAGAATTGGCATCTTTGATATATTGAATTTTTCAAAATACAAGCATGTTCTGTATCTCCCTGTATAGCTCTTCATTGTATTGTTTAGGACATAGGCCATATATATGTTTTCTTGGATTTATATGTAAGTATTTTTATTTACTAAAATAACTGTAAATAGTACTGGGCTCTTAATTTTAGTGCCTATGTATTCATAGCTAGTATATAGAAATCTGTTGATTTTTGTGTTTATCTTATATCTTGAGATCTTGATGAACACGCTTACTATTTAATCAGTTTATTATTATGTATGTAGACTATCACACCATTGCAAACAGGAACAGTTTATTCTTTCCTTTCAGATGTGTGCCTTTTTTGTTTTCTGATGTCTTTGACTGGAGTAGAGTGATTATTATCTGAAAGCTCTCTTTCTTGTCAGGGTGTCTTTTTATGTACTTTTGTCTAGACAGAGAAGTCTTTTCTTGGGGATTTTCTTGTCTACACCTGTTCATGTTTCCAGGTTTCTAGTTTTCAGGTTGATATTACTTCCTATAGGATGTATGAGACAAAAAAAAAAGAAAGAAAAAGAAAGAAAGAAAGAAAGAAAAAAGAAAAAACTAGGGACTATATCACTGTGTTTTATGCAGTCCTGTGTCCTCAGTTGGCCTGCCCTATACTGGCCCACTTTCATAGTCTGCTTATGTTTATTTTATATATAATCTCAGGATTTTAAAATTTCTATTTAATGGGAAGAATAGGAGAACTATATCTATTCCATATTTCCAGCAACACTATTAGTTCTTTAAAATGTTATGAAAATTTTCATATATGTGTACGTGTATGTGTGGGAATGCGCTTAGTCACTCAGCTGTGTTCAACTCTTTGTGACCCTATGGAAGGTAGGCCTGCTAGGCTCCTGTCATGGGATTCTCCAGGTAAGAATACTAAAGTGGGTTTCCATGACCTCCTCCAGGGGCTCTTCCTGACCCAGGGATCAAACTCAGGTCTCTTATGTCTCCTGCACTGGCAGGCAGGTTCTTTACCAATAGCATCACCCGGGAAGTCTCTCTCTCTGTATATATATATGCATATGTTATATGCATATATATATATATAAAACTTTTATATATAAGCCTATATAGATAACTTTTAAAGTAAAGTAAAAGTTTTTTTACAAGTTGAAACAATTACAACATTACCATAGCTTAGAAAATGACAACTTCAGTATTGTCTATCATAGGGTAATACTCAATGAGCAAAATGGTGAAGTTAGCCTGCACCAAAACTATTTACTTGAAAACAGAAGTTTTCTCAGAAAATAAAACCATCAACTTACCTAAGATGGCAGAGGAATAAGACAGGGAGACCACTTTCTCCCCTACAAATTCATTGAAAGATCATTTGAACGCTGAGAAAATACCACAAAACAATTTCTGAACGCGGTGGAGCACACCAGGCACCCATAAAGGTAGCCCATTGTCTTTGAAAGGAGGTAGGGCAAAATATAAAAGATAAAAAGATAGACAAAAGAATTAGGGATGGAGAGCTGTCCAGGGAGGGAGTTGTAAAAGAGGAGAAGTTTCCAAACACCAGGAAACTCTCTCACCAGTGGGTTTGTGGGGAGTTTTGGAATCTCAGAGGGCAACATAATTGGTGGGGGAGGGGGAATAAATAAATAACCCTGACAGATTACCCACCTAACTGCAACTGCCAGCAGAGAAGTAACCCAGATGCTTGCATCTGCCACCAGCAAGCGGGGGCTGAACAGGCAGGCACTGGCTGCATTGCTTAAGGACTGGGCCTGAATGCCTTGAGGACAATCTGAGTGAGCTAAAGTGATAGAGCAACCCAAACCTTGGGATAGCCAGAGAGAGACGGGGGAAAAAGGAAAAAGAGAGAGAGAGAGAGAGACCTTTCCCTCAAAAAGCTCTAACCTAAGGCACTGTTGGGACCACTCACAGAACAAAGGACTGAGCGAATACCAGAGGAAGGCTAGCTGGCTGCAGACCGGCCCATCCCCCACTTGAGGCAGGGAGGCAGGCGGTGACAGCCAGAGCTGAAGGGCAAAGGGCAAACTTGGCCCGAGAGATGGCATCCCCTACCAAACTGCAAACAGGCTCCCAGTTCCTAACCAAATCTTTCTGGGATCCTGGACGGTTGACATCTGCCACGAGGGTCGCAGCCAGAGATCAGCTCCCCAGAAGAGACATATGGCACACTTGAGGTGGCACTCCCACTATGCACCCAGGAAACTGTGCGGCTTGGACAGGGGAGGTGATAAGATGCACTGCACCTGCGGAGAGTGCACTCGCCAAGCACCTGTTGCCTGAGCTCTTCGGACCTGGGAAGGGCACAAAACACAGGCCCAACCAAGTCTGTGCCTTTGTGGAGTACCCAAGAACCTGAACCTCAGTGGCTTAGACCTGGGAAGTGCATGCAACCCAGGGCCTGCCTTAGACAGTTCCCAGGTGAGCAACCTGGAGCCTGAGCAGTGTAGACCGGGAAAGCACACATGCTGTGAGTTGGGGCAAACCCAATGTGGCTCAGACACTGCAAGCACTCCCCACACACGCCAGTGATATTTGTTTGCAGTGTTCCTCCCTCCCCACAGCACAATTGAACAAGTGAGCCTAAATTAATGACTACCTTTGCCTCCTTGTGTCAGGGCGGAAGTTAGATACTGAAGAGACTTGCAAACAGAGGGAGTCAAAATAAACAAAGAAGAGAGAACGGCTTTGGAAGAGATGGGTGCAACAGATTAAAACCCTGTAGTTAGCACTGGCAACACTGGAAGGGACCCATAGACCTTGAGAGGAAGTATAAGCTGGAACAAGGAACTATCTGAAACTGAACTGACCCTACACCACCCTCAACAGCACCAGAGGAATTCCCAGATATATTTTACTATTATCATTTTAAATTTTTTTAATTTTTAAGTTCTGTATTACTCTTTTAATTTTCATTTTTAAAACTTACTGCTGCTGCTGCTGCTAAGTCTCTTCAGTCATGTCTGATTCTTCATGACCCCATGGACTGCAGCCCACCAGGCTCCTCTGTCCATGGGATTTTCCAGGCAAAAACTTACTACTTACCTTTTGGGGAAAAAAAGACCCTATTTTTTAAAGCAAATTTCACATATATATTTTTTATAACTTTTGTGATTTCATTTTGTTTTATTTTAATATTGTATTTTTGAGAGTCTAACCTCTACTCTAGATTGTTAATCTTTGCTTTTTGGTATTTGTTATAAATTCTGTACCTTTAAGAATCCAATCTTCAGTACCCATTTTTCCTTAGGAGTGTGATTACTGGCTTGATTACTCTCTCCCCTTTTGACTTTCCTTTTTTTCCCCCCAGGTCACCAATATCTCCTGCCTCTCACTTCATTTCTGTACTTAACTCTGTTAATCTCTTTGGGTGTTCCAGGCTGTCAGAACACTTAGTGAACTGATCACAGGCTAGACTGGTCTCTCTTCTTTTGACTCCCTTTCCTCTCCTCCTGGTCACCTCTATCTCCTTCTTCCCTCTTCTCTTCTCTGTGGAACTCTGTGAACCTCTCTGAGTGTTCCAGACTGTGGAGAGCAAATAAGGAACTGATTACTGGCTAGATTGCTCTCTCCCCTTTTGATTCCCCCTCTTCTCCTCCTGGTCACCTCTATCTCCCTCCTCCTTATTCTTCATGTAACTCTGTGAACCTCTCTGGGTGCCCCCCCCCCCACTGGGGAGAATCTTTTCACCATTAACCTAGATGTTTTATCATTGGTGCTGTATGGATGGAGAAGTCTTGAGGCTACTGTAATAATAAGACTGAAAGCCAGAGGCAGGAGGCTTAAATCCAAAACTTGAGGACACCAGAAAACTCCTGACTCCAGGGAACATTAATCGACAAGAGCTCATACAAAAGCCTCCATACCTACACTGAAACCAAGCTCCACGAAGGAGCCAACAAGTTTCAGAGCAAGACATACCAAATTAATTCTCCAACAAAGCAGGAACATAACCCCGAGCACAAAAATACAGGTGGGAAAAAGTCACACCAAACCCATAGACACCTCAAAACTCAGAGAAGAGATTCAGCTCCACCCACCAGAACACCGATGCAAGCTTCTCTAACCAGGAAATCCTGACAAGCCACTTGTCCAACCCCACCCACTAGGAGGAACCTCCACAATAAAGAGGAACCACGAACTTTCAGCATACAGAAAGGCCACCCAAACACAGCAACCTAAACAAGGTGAAATGGCAGAGAAATATTCAGCAGGCAAAGGAACGTGATAAAAGCCCACCAACCAAACAAAAGAGGAGGAGATAGGGAGTCTAACTGAAAAATAATTCAGAATAATGATAATAACAATGATTCAAAATTTTGAAAACAAAATTGAGTTACAGATAGTCTTGAGGCAAGGATTGAGAAGATGCAAGAAAAGTTTAACAAGGACCTAGAAAAAATAAAAAAGAATCAATCAATAATGAATAATGCAATAAGTGAGATCAAAAGTGCTCTGGAGGGAACCAACAGTAGAATAACTGAGGCAGAAGATAGGATAGGTGAGGTGGAAGATAGAATGGTGGAAATAAATGAAGCAGAGAGGAAAAAAAAATAAAGAATTAAAAGAAATGAGGACAACCTTAGAGACTTCTGGGACAATATTAAACACCCCAACATTTGAATCATAGGAGTTCCAGAAGAAGAGGACAAAAAGAAAGGCCATGAGAAAATAGTCGAGGAGATAATAGTTGAAAACTTCCCCTAAAATGAGGAAGGAAATAGCCACGCAAGTCTAAGAATCCCAGAGAGTCCGAAACAGGATAAACTCACGGCAAAACACCCCAAGACACATATCAATCAAATTAACAAAGATCAAACACAAAGAATAAATATTAAAAGCAGCAAGGGGGAAAAAAAACACAACAAATAACCCACAAGGGGATCCTCATAAGGATAACAGCTGATCTTTCAATAGAAACTCTTCAGGCCAGAAAGGAATGGCAGGACATACTTAAAGTGATTAAAGAGAAAAACCTACAACCCAGATTACCATACCCAGCAAGGATGTCATTCAAATATGAAGGAGAAATCAAAAGCTTTACAGACAATCAAAAGCTCAGAGAATTAAGCACTGCCAAACCAGCTCTTCAACAAATGCTAAAGTATCTTCTCTAGACAGGAAACACAGAAAAGGTTTATAAACTCAAACCAAAAACAACAAAGTAAATGGAAATGGGATCATACTTATCAATAATTACCTTAAATGTAAATGGGTTGAATGTCCCAACCAAAAGACAAAGACTGGCTGAATGGATACAACAACAAGGCCCCATATATGCTGTCTACAAAAGAGCCACCTCAAACCTAGGGACACATAAGCCTGAAAGTGAAGGGTTGGAGAAAGATATTTCATGCAAATGGAGACCAAAAGAAAGGAGGAGTAGCAATACTTATAGCAGATAAAATAGACTTTGAAATAAAGGCCATGAAAAGACACAAAGAAGGACATCACACAATGACCAAACGATCAGTCTAAGAAGAAGATATAACAATTATAAATATATATGCACCCAACATAGGAGCACCACAATATGTAAGGCAAATGCTAACAAGTGTGAAAGGAGAAATTAACAGTAACACAATAATAGTGGGAGACTTTAATACCCTACTCACACCTATGAATAGATCAACTAAACAGAAAATTATCAAGGAAACACAAACTTTAAATGATACAATGGACCAGTCAGACCTAATTGATATCTATAGGACATTTCACCCTAAAACAATGAATTTCACCTTTTTCTCAAATGAACACAGAACCTTCTCCAAGATAGATCACATCCTGGGCCATAAGTCTAGCCTTGGCAAATTCAAAAAAATTGAAATCATCTCAAGCATCTTTTCTGATCACAATGTGGTAAGATTATATGTCAACTACAGGAAAAAAAAACTATTAAAAATACAAACACATGGAGGCTAAACACACTCTGAATAACCAACAAATCACAGAAGAAATCAAAAAAGAAATAAAAATATGATAGAAATGAATGAAAATGAAAGCATAACAACCCAAAACCTATCGGATTCAGTAAAAGTAGTGCTAAGGGGAAAGTTCATAGAAATACAAGCCTACCTCAAGAAACAGGAGCGAAATCAAATAAATAACGTAACTCTACACCTAAAGCAACTAGAAAAAGAAGAAATGAAGCACCCCAGGGTTAGTAGAAGGAAAGAAATCATAAAATTTAGGGCAGAAATAAATGCAAAAGAAACAAAGAAGACCATAGAAAAAAATCAACAAAGCTAAAAGCTGATTCTTTGAGAAGATAAATAATATAGACAAACCATTAGCCAGACTCATCAAGAAAAAAAGGCGGAAGAATCAAATCAACAAAATTAGAAATGAAAATGGAGAAATCACAACAGAAAACATGGAAATACAAAGCATCATAAGAGACTACTATCAGCAACTAAATCCCAATAAAATGGACAACTTGGGAGAAATGGAAAAATTCTTAGAAAAGTATAACTTTCCAAAACTGAACCAGGAAGAAATAGAAAATCTTAACAGATCTATCACAAGCACAGAAATCAAAACTGTAATCAGAAATCTTCCAACAAAGAAAATCCCAGGACCAGATGGCTTCACAGCTGAATTCTACCAAAATTTTAGAGAAGAGCTAACACCTATCCTACTCAAACTCTTCCAGAAAACTGCAGAGGAATGTAAACTTCCAAACTCATTCTATGACACCACCATCACCCTAATACCAAAACCAGACAAAGATGCCACAAACAAAGATAAACTACAGGCCAATATCACTGATGAACATAGATACAAAAATCCTTAACAAAATTCTAGCAAACAGAATCCAACAACATATTAAAAAGATCATACATCATGACCAAGTGGGCTTTATCCCAGGGATGCAAGAATTTTTCAATACTCACAAATCAATCAATGTGATACACCACATTAACAAGTTGAAAGATACAAACCATATGATTATCTCAATAGATGCAGAGAAAGCCTTTGATTAAATTCAACATCTGTTTATGATAAAAAAAAAAACAAAACCTCCAGAAAGCAGGCATAGAAGGGACATACCTCAACATAAGAAAAGCCATATATGATAAATCCACAGCAAACATTATCCTCAATGGTGAAACATTGAAAACATTTCCCCTAAAGTCAGGAACAAGACAAGGATGCCCACTCTCAACACTACTATTCAACATAGTTTTGGAAGTTTTAGCCACAGCAATCAGAGAAGAAAAAAGAAATAAAAGGAATTCAGATTGGAAAAGAATAAGTAAAACTCTTGACTGTTTGCAGATGACATGATCCTCTATATAGAAAACCTTAAAGAAGGCAATGGCAACCCACTCTAGTACTCTTGCATGGTAAATCCCATGGAAGAGGAGCCTGGTAGTGTGCAGTTCATGGGGTCACTAAGAGTTGGACACGACTGAGTGACTTCACTTTTCGCTTTCCTGCATTGGAGAAGGAAATGGCAATCTACTCCAGTATTCTTGCCTGGAGAATCCCAGGGAAGGGGAAGCCTGGTGGGGCCGCACAGAGTCAGACACGACTGAAGCGACTTAACAGCATAACAGCAGCAAAGACTCCACCAGAAAATTACTAGAGTTAATCAATGAATATAGTAAAGTTTCAGGATATAAAATTAACACACAGAAATCCCTTGCATTCCTATACGCTAACAATGAGAAAACAGAAAGAGAAATTAAAGAAACAATTCCATTCATCATTGCAATGAAAAGAATAAAATACTTAGGAATAAATCTACCTAAAGAAACAAAAGACCTATATATAGAAAACCATAAAACAATGATGAAAGAAATAAAAGATGACACAAATAGATGGAGAAATATACCATGTTCATTGATTGGAAGAATCAAAATAGTGAAAATGAGTATACTACTCAAAGCAATCTATAGATTCAATGCAATCCCTATCAAGCTACCAACAGTATATTTCAGAGAATTAGAACAAATAATTTCACAATTTGTATGGAAATACAAAAAAAATCTTGAATAGCTAAAGCAATCTTGAAAAAGAAGAATGGAACTGGAGGATTTAACCTACCTGATTTCAGGCTATACTACAAAGCAACAGTCATCAAGACAGTATGGCACTGGCACAAAGACAGAAATATAGATCAATGGAACAAAATAGGAAGCCCAGAGACAAATCCATGCACCTATGGACACCTTATCTTTGACAAAGGAGGCAAGAATATACAATGGAGAAGAGACAATCTCTTTAACAAGTGGTGCTGGGAAAACTGGTCAACCACTTGCAAAAGAATGAAACAAGAACACTTTCTAACACCATACACAAAAATAAACTCAAAATGGATTAAAGATCTAAATATCTTTACTAGACCAGAAACTATAAAACTCCTAGAGGAAAACAGGCAAAACACTCTCTGACATAAATCACAGCAGGATCCTCTATAACCCACCTCCCAGAGTAATGAAAATAAAAGCAAAAATAAACAAATTGGACCTAATTAAACCTAAAAGCTTCTTCACAACAAAGGAAACTATAAGCAAGGTGAAAAGACAGCCTTCAAAATGGCAGAAAATAATAGCAAATGAAGCAACTGACAAACAACTAATCTCAAAAATATATAAGCAATGCCTGCAGCTCAATTCCAGAAAAATAAATGACCCAATCAAAAAATGTGCCAAAGGACTAAACAGACATTTCTCCAAAGAAGACATACAAATGGCTAACAAACAAATGAAAAGATGCTCAATATCACTCATTATCAGAGAAATGCAAATCAAAATCACAAGGAGGTACCATCTCACGCCGGTCAGAATGGCTGCTATCAAAAGGTCTATAAACAGTAAATGCTGGAGAGGGTGTGGAGAAAAAGGAACTCTCTTACACTGTTGATGGGAATGCAAACTAGTACAGCCACTATGAGGAACAGTGTGGCGATTCCTTAAAAATCTGGAAATAGAACTGCCATACACTGAGGAAACAAGAATTGAAAGAGTCACGTGTACCCCAGTGTTAATCACAGCACTGTTTACAATAGCCAGGACATGGAAGCAACCTAGATGTCCATGGCAGACGAATGGATAAGAAAGTTGTGGTACATATGCACAATGGCATATTACTCATATTAAAGAGAATGCATTTGAATCAGTTCTAATGAGGTGGATGAAAATGGAGCCTATTATACAGAGTGAAGTTAAGTCAGAAAGAAAAACACCAATACAGTATATTAATGCATATATATGGAATTTAGAAAGATGGTAATGATGACCCTATATGCAAGACAGCAAAAGAGACACAGATGTAAAGAACAGACTTTTGGACTCTGTGGGAGAAGCCAACAATGGGATGACTTGAAAGAATAGGATTGAAACATATATATTATCATATGTGAAATAGATCACCAGTCAGGTTCAATGCATGAGACAGGGTGCACTGGGCTGGTGCACCAGGATGACCCTGAGGGGTGGGATGGGAGGGAGGTGCGAAGGAGGGTCAGGATGGGGAACACATGTACACCCATGGCTGATTCATGTGAATGTATGGCAAAAACCACCACAATATTGTAAAATAATTAGCCTCCAATTAAAATAAAATATAAAAAAATAAAATAAAGTTCTCATCATGTTAAAAAAAGAAACTATCACTTATATTTGTTGTAGTATCAAAGAAGAATATATATATTTTTGAATGACCACTAGAAAACTCCTTCCTTTCCCAGCTACTATCTGTGTGAGGCTGCTTCTACCTCACAGACTGCAAGCAAGAGTCTATCCCAGCAGAATTCATGCAGAAGCATATGTAAGAACCCAGTCATTTTTTTTTTAAGCCAAACATTAGGTGATTTGAAAAGTATAAAACAATTCCCCTCTTCTCACTGACTTTTTTTTTTTACCTGGGAAAACAGTCATTTTAATAAAATATTTTCTTATATTAACACATACCCATTTTATTATAATTATTTTAAATGAATTAATACATAGCTTAAATGTTTTAATATAGCTGGTTTTCATCAAAATGTACTTATATGTTAACATGTAATATATGTTAATATATAATAGGCTTATTACAGTTATTTTAAAATGACTTAATAAATAATTAATAATACAAAAAAAAAAAAAAAAGAAAGAAAAGAAAACCATCATGTCAGAAAAGCTGCAAACTCTACTTAAAACCTAGGTGGTTAAATGAGAAGGACACCATTTACAACACTGAATTTATTTCTAGAAAGATTTATCTTCTCATTCCAGAGACCCTGCCTGAGAATTTTATAGATGCTGCAGGGAAAACAGGGAAAAAAATCTCTGTAGTTACAGCTGCATAAAGTGTAGGGCAAAACCCTCCATGCTTTAACAAAGGGCAGCTCAAAGATGGAGAGAGGCTTTCTTAATAATGAAGTCACAGAACACAAAACCACTATGAGGGAAAGATGTTGCCCTTCGCTATTATCCTTCTTCCTCTTTCCTGTCTAGGTCATGGTAGCAAATCATGGAGTTGTTTACAACATTTTATGACCATAAACTGATTAACATGTAGAATTTCTCTAAATTAAAAATCCTTGTATACTTGCTCTTTACCATATCTGACAGTAGTTGATCTTTATACAATGGAAGTAACAAATAGATTTAAAGGCCTAGATCTGATAGATAGAGTGCGTGATGAACTATGGAATGAGGTTCGTGACATTGTACAGGAGACAGGGATCAAGACCATCCCCATGGAAAAGAAATGCAAAAAAGCAAAATGGCTGTCTGGGGAAGCCTTACAAATAGCTGTGAAAAGAAGAGAAGCGAAAAGCCAAGGAGAAAAGGAAAGATATAAGCATCTGAATGCAGAGTTCCAAAGAATAGCAAGAAGAGAAAAGAAAGCCTTCTTCAGCGATCAATGCAAAGAAATCGAGGAAAACAACAGAATGGGAAAGACTAGAGATCTCTTCAAGAAAATGAGAGATACCAAGGGAACATTTCATCCAAAGATGGGCTCGATAAAGGACAGAAATGGTATGGACCTAACAGAAGCATAAGATATTAAGAGATGGCAAGAATACACAGAAGAACTGTACAAAAAGGATCTTCATGACCTGGATAATCACAATGGTGTGATCACTAATCGAGAGCCAGACATCCTGGAATGTGAGGTCAAGTGGGCCTTAGAAAGCATCACTATGAACAAAGCTAGTGGAGGTGATGGAATTCCAGTTGAGCTGTTTCAAATCCTGAGGGATGATGCTGTGAAAGTGCTGCACTCAATATGCCAGCACATTTGGAAAACTCAGCAGTGGCCACAGGACTGGAAAAGGTCAGTTTTCATTCCAATCCCAAAGAAAGGCAATGCCAAAGAATGCTTAAACTACCACACAATTGCACTCATCTCACATGCTAGTAAAGTAATGCTCAAAATTCTCCAAGCCAGGCTTCAGCAATACATGAACCGTGAACTCCCTGATGTTCAAGCTGGTTTTAGAAAAGGCAGAGGAACCAGAGGTCAAATTGCCAACATCCGCTGGATCATGAAAAAAGCAAGAGAGTTCTGGAAAAACATCTATTTCTGCTTTATTGACTATGCCAAAGCCTTTGACTGTGTGGATCACAATAAACTGTGTAAAATTCTGAAAGAGATGGGAATACCAGACCACCTGCCTTGCCTCTTGAGAAATCTGTATGCAGGTCAGGAAGCAACAGTTAGAACTGGACATGGAACAAGAGACTGGTTCCAAATCAGGAAAGGAGTACGTCAAGGCTATATATTGTCACCCTGATTATTTAACTTCTATGCAGAGTACATCATGAGAAATGCTGGACTGGAAGAAACACAAGCTGGAATCAAGATTGCTGAGAGAAATATCAATAACCTCAGATATGCAGATGACACCACCCTTATGGCAGAAAGTGAAGAGGAACTAAAAAGCCTCTTGATGAAGGTAAAAGAGGAGAGTGAAAAAGTTGGCTTAAAGCTCAACATTCAGAAAACAAAGATCATGGCATCCGGTCCCATCACTCCATGGCAAATAGATGGAGAAACAGTGGAAACAGAGTCAGACTTTATTTTTTTGGGCTCCAAAATCACTGCAGATGGTGACTGCAGCCATGAAATTAAAAGACGCTTACTCCTTGGAAGAAAAGTTATCACCAACCTAGATAGCACATTCAAAAGCAGAGACATTACTTTGCCAACAAAGGTCTGTCTAGTCAAGGCTATGGTTTTTCCTGTGGTCATGTATGGATGTGAGAGTTGGACTGTCAAGAAGGCTGAGTGCTGAAGAATTGATGCTTTTGAACTGTGGTGTTGGAGAAGACTCTTGAGAGTCCCTTGGACTGCAAGGAGATCTAACCAGTCCATTCTGAAGGAGATCACCCTGGGATTTCTTTGGAAGGAATGATGCTAAAGCTGAAGCTCCAGTACTTTGGCCACCTCATGCAAAGAGCTGACTCATTGGAGAAGACTTTGATGCTGGGTGGGATTGGGGGCAGGAGGAGAAGGGAACGACAGAGGATGAGATGGCTGGATGGCATCACTGACTTGATGGACGTGAGTTTGAGTGAACTCCGGGCGTTGGTGATGGACAGGGAGGCCTGGTATGCTGCTATACATGGGGTCGCAAAGAGTCAGACACGACTGAGTGACTGAACTGAACTGAACTGAGGAGCAGCTGGATTTTCTTGGCACTATTATTATTGTTATTTTTTTTTTATTGCTTACATGGTTTGAACTTGGTGAACAAGTCTCTTTAAATAGCTCCTTTGTCGATTCCAACATTATGCAGAATATCTTTCAAATCAGTCTTAACTCTGGCAATACAACTACGTCTTGTCTCAACTTGAGTTTTTCTGCCTAGAGCCCTTTCCAAAGAGTTATAGTTTTCCTTTAGTTGAAACAAACATCAGTTAACTTTACCTGAGCACAGATAGTGGCTGACATCCTTTCTCGGTCATTTTAGAGGCAAAAGTAGAAATGATGTAGTTTGAAAAGAGTAAGAGGTCACATTTATCTTTCTATTTGAACACCACAATTTATAAATTTTATTTGTCTTGTACTCATTTAAAAGATTTCAAATATATTAATTCCATTTCCTGAGCTTCTGTTTAGATGATATCCTCCAAGTAAACTTATCATAATATACTATGTGTTGCTAAAAAATACATTTGTCATGTCCAACACTTTGCAACCCCATGGACTGCAGCACACCAGGCTTCCCTGCCCTTCACTATCTCCCAGAGTTTGCTCAAACCCATGTTCACTGAGTCAATGATTCTATCCAACCTTCTCATTCGCTTTTGCCCCTCTCTCATCCTCATTCTCATGTGCCTTCATGGATTACAGCCTCGTCGTGGCTAAGGGGCTTGCATAACTTAATGAAGCCATGAGTCATAGACACCCAAAATGGACAGGTTATAGTGGAGAGTTCTGACAAAATGTGGTCCACTGGAGGAAAGAATGGCAAACCACTCCAGTATCCTTGCCCTGAGAACCTCATGAACAGTATGAAAAGACAAAAACAAACAAACAAACATGCATTTAGATTATAAAAATGTTGAAAGTGTCTATAACATAATTGGAGGCCCACACCTTGGTTTTTGAATGCCTCATCAAGGGTGCGACTGTAATTTTCCTTTCACAGCCTTGATATATTTCTCTACCTCTCATTCTGTAATCATTTTTGACAACTACAACTAGAAGCTTTACTATGTTCCCCTAAAAATGATCATTCTGTTGTTGTTGTTCAGTCGCCTAGTCGTGTCTGACTCTTCTTGACCCCATGGACTGCAGCACATCAGGCCTCCCTGTCCCTCACTATCTCTTAGAGCTTGCCCAAATTCATGTCCACTGAATCTGTGATGTCCACTGGAGGAGGGAATGGAAAACCACTACAGTATTCTTGCCATGAAAACCCCATGAACTGTATAAAAAATGATCACTAAAGGACTCCAAATTCTCACAAATAGTACTACACATTTATGGAGATCTCTGGAGATAAATAGAAATAAGATAAAATAAAAGTAAAGTGGAACTAAATAGCCTCTTGATGAGGGGGGAAGGAAGTGAGTGAAAAAGCTGTCTTGAAACTCAATGTTAAAAAAAAAAGTAAGATCATGACATCCAGTTCCATGACTTCATGGCAAATAGATGGGGAAAAAGTGGAAGCAGTGACATGTTTTTTTCTTGGGCTCCACTGCTGACAGTGACTACATCCATGAAATTAAAAGACGCTTTCTCCTTGGAAGAAAAGTTATGACAAACCTAGACAGTGTATTGGAAAGCAAAGACATCATGCTGACAAAGGTCTATATAGTCAAAGCTATGGTTTTTTCCAGTAGTCATGAATGGATGTGAGAGTTGGAGGATAAAGAAAGCTGAGCACCAAAGAATTTATGCTTTCAAACTGTAGTGCTGGAGAAAACTCTTGAGAATCCCTTGGACAGCAAGGGGATCAAACCAATAAATCCTAAAGGAAATCAACCCTGAATATTCATTGGAACAACTGTTGCTGAAGCTGAAGTTCCAATATTTTGGCCACCTGATGCAAAGAACTGACTCATTAATAAAAGACCCTGGTGCTGGGAAAGATTGAAGGCTAAAAGAGAAGGGAGCAGCAGAGGATGAGATTGTTAGCATCACTGACTCAATGGACGTAAGTTTGAGCAAACTCCAGGTGATAGTGGAAGACAAAGGTGCCTGGTGTGCTACAGTCCACGGAGTCACAAAGAGTTGGAGATGACTTAGCAACCAAACAGCAACAGCATGAGAATAAACACAATAATAAAAATACGAAGTATATTTCTAGAGTTTTAAAAATCTCATACATTGAAGAGTTGCCATTTTCTTCTTTTGAAATTAGAAATCTTGTTTTTGAATTATTGAAAAGGGATTTAGAAAGTGATTCCCCACCCAGTAAGACTGAACAAAATAGGATCTTATTTTCAAATTTGGACTTTACCATACCAGAATGATGTATTGTTGGAGATAATACAGTTGATTACAAAAGCTGGGAAGAACATGTTCCCTGTTGGCTTGGACAATAAAAAGAATCTGCCTGCAATGCAGGAGACCCAGTTTTGATCCCTGGGTTGGGAAGATTCTCTGGAGAAGGGAATGGTTATTCACTCCAGTACTCTGGCCTGGAGAACTTCATGCACAGAGGAACCTGGAGGGCTACAGTCCAAGGGGTCACAAAGAGTCAGACATGACTGGGTGACTAACACACAAGTTCAAACACACACACACACACACACACACATTGTCATGAGACTGATGTTCTTATTTGAGGAAATTTACAGGGGACATTTAGGGAAGGTTAATAAAAAGAAATTATATTGCTTAAAATCATCAGCTCTTTTTAAAATTTTTATTTTATTTTTAACTGGAAGATAATTATACTATTGTGATGGTATCTGCCATATATCAACATGAATCAGCCACAGGCATACACATGTCTGCTCCCTCTTAAACTTCCCTGCCACCTCCTTCCCCATCCCACCCCTCTAGATTGTCACAGAGCACCAATTTTGGGTTCCCACTGGCTTTTCCCAATGCAGGAGACTGGGATTAGATCCCTAGGTTGGGGAGATTGCCAGAAGAAGGGAATAAATACCCACTCCAATATTCTTGCCTGGAAAAAAAATTCCATGGACATAGAAGCTTGGTGGGCTAAAGTCCATTGGGTTGCAAAGAGTTGGACATGACTCAGCAACTAATGTGTGCATGCACGTGCACACACACACACACACACAGTAGTTTTATTCCTAGTTTTTAAAGAAATCTCCATACTGTTCTCCATAGTGGCTATATCAATTTGCATTCCCACCAACAGTGCAAGAGGGTTCCCTTTTTGCCACACCCTTTCCAGCATTTATTGTGTGTAGATTTTTTGATGATGGCCTTTCTGACCTGTGTGAGGTGATAGCTCATTGTAGTTTTGATTTGCATTTCTCTAATAATGAGCATTGTTGAGCATTTTTTTCATGGCCTTAGCCATCTGTTTAGGTCTTCTGCCCCCTTTTTGATTGGGTTGTTTTTCTAATATTGAACTACATGAACTGCTTGCATAATTCTGAGATAAATCTTCATCAGTTGTTTCATTTGCTAATCTGAAGGTTGTCTTTTCACCTTTCTTATAGTTTCTTTTGTTGTGCCAAAGCTTTTAAGTTTAATTATGTCCCATTTGTTTATTTTTGTTTTTATTTCTATTACTCTAAGGAGGTAGGTCATAGAGGATCTTGCTATGATTTATGTCAAAGAGTGTTATCCCTATTTTTCTAAGAGTTTTTTTTTTTTTTTTGACCTGCATGTAAGTGCTTTATTATTTTTTTCTTTAGTTTGGTAGCTTTACTTTTATTGTTTTCTTTTTAGTATAATTTCTGGTCTTACCTCTAGGTCTTTAATCCATTTTGAATTTATTTCTGTGTATGGTGTTAGAAAATGTTCTAATTTCATTCTTTTACACATAGCTGCCCAATTTTCGCAGCATCATTTATTGAAGAGATTGTCTTTTCTCCATTGTATGTTTTTGCCTCTTTTGTCAAAGATAAGGTGCCCACAGGTGCATAGATTTATCTCCAGGCTTTTTATGTTGTTCCATTGGTCTATATTTCTGTTTTTGTGGCAGTACCATAATATCTTGATGACAGTAGCTTTATAGTATAGTCTGAAGTAAGAAGGTTGATTCCTTCAGCTCCATTCTTCTTTACTAAGATTGCTTTGGGTATTCATGATCTTTTGTGTTTCCATACAAACTGTGAAATTATTTGTTCTAGTTCTGTGAAAAATACTATTGGTAGTTTGATAAGGATTGCATTGAATCTATAGATTGCTTTGGGTAGTGAAGGCATTTTCACAATATTGATTCTTCCAATACAAGAACATGGTATATATCTCCATCTACTTGTGTCATCTTTAATTTCTTTCATCAATATCTTATAGTTTTCTGCACATATAGTTTTTGTCTCTGGGTAAATGTATTGCTAAATATTTTATTCCTTTTGTTGCAATGGTGAATGGGATTGTTTCCTTAATTTCTCTTTCTGATTTTTCATTGTTAGTGTATAGGAGTGCAAGGATTTCTGTGTATTAATTTTGTATCCTGTGACTTTACTATATTCATTGATTAGTACTAGCAATTTTCTGCTGGCATCTTTAGGGTTTTCTATGAAAAGAATCATGTCATCTGAAAATTGAGAGTTTTACTTCTTTTCCAGTCTGGATTCCTTTTATTTTTTGTCTTCTCTGATTGCTGTGGCTAAGACTTCTGAAATTATGTTTAATAGTAGTGGTGAGAGTGAGCACCCTTGTTTTGTTCCTGGTTTCAGAGGAAATGTTTCCAGTGTTTCACCATTAAGAAAAATATTTGCTGCAGGTTTGTTGTATGTGGCCTATCAACTCTTTTTTGATTTCTTCATTTAGCTTGGAAGTAGCAATCAATAGAAATTACAGGAATTTGGACCAAAAACATTTACTTTGGCTTTAGGTCTCTGTGTACCTGTGCAGAGTGTGATAAAATGAAATAGATGTGGTAACTGAAAGAAGTAAATACAATATCAGTGGATCTCAGATAGCTGTAAAATTGGACTCATGCTGAATATTACAATGGAAGTTTACACAATAGAAAAACACATTTCTAATGGAAGGAAGATGGAAATAATTCTATATATTTGGAATAAATTTAAACACACTTTTGAGATTAGAAAAAAGAGAATTTATTAGAGCAAGGGACAAGAAACTGATTTCTTGGCCAGAGGGGCAATGAAAATGCTTCCTTTACATATTTTAAATCTGACTCAGGATTTAGTAATTGAGGAGAAGAACTTCAAAGATGAATAATGGTAAAATATTTATTTGGCTTTAAAATTTGTTATGCTGTTTATTTTCTGTGGTGGTTAATTTTTTGCATGCAGTAATTGAAAATGAGAAAAACTTCTACCATGTTTAAGAGAAGTTATATAATACTGAGGAATATCTTTATGTCAAAATGATTTTGCACTTAGTATCTTATAATACATCATAAAAATAGAGACATTTTGGACATTCTTTTCATCTTTCTCATATACTGTCAATTTTAAGAGAGCCTGTTTCAAATATTCCACAGAAAAGATTGGCATGATCCCATGAGTGGAGTCTGAGAAATACTGTCCAGGGGAAATAAAAAGCATGAGATTTGAAGAGTCACTGAGTCTGATTGGAACTACACATAAGTTCTTGGCATCACAGCTATCCTTAGGAGACAATGCAACCAACAAGACTGATGCTCAAGCCACACACATGTAAAGACAGATATTGGATTATATCCATTATCATAACACTGGAGAAATGAATTTCTCCAGTATAGTACAAAAGTAGGAAGTCAAGAAATACCTGGAGTAACAGGTAATTTTGGCCTTGGAGTACAGATTGCAGCAGGGCAAAGGCTAATAGAGATTTGCTAAGAGAATGCACTGGTCATAGCAAACACCCTCTTCCAACAACACAAGAGAAGACTCTACACATGGATATCATTAGATGGTCAATACTGAAATCAGATTGATTATATTCTTTGCAGCCAAAGATGGAGAAGTTCTATACAATCATCTAACTATGGCACAGATCATGAACTCCTTATTGCCAAATTCAGCCTTAAATTGAAGAGAAGGTAGGGAAAAACCACTAGACCATTCAGGTATGCCCTAAATCAAATCCCTTACAATTATACAGTGGAAGTGAGAAATAGATTCAAGGGATTAGATCTGATAGACAGAGTGCCTGAAGAATTATAAATGGAGGTTTGTGACATTGTACAGGAGGCAGGTATCAAAACCATCCCCAAGGAAAAGAAATGCATAAAAGGTAAATGGTTGTCTGAGGATGCCTTACAAATAGCTGTGAATAGAAGAGAAGCAAAAGGCAAAGGAGAAAAGAAAAGATATACCCATTTGAATACAGTGTTCCAAATCATAGCAAAGAGTGATAAGAAGGCCTTCCTCAGTGATCAGTGCAAAAAATAGAGGAAAACAATAGAATGGGGAAGTCTAGAGATCTCTCCAAGAAAATTAAAGATCCCAAGGGAAAATTTTATGCAAAGATGGGCACATTTATGACATTATCTTTAAAAGACAATTTTACATTTGAAGCAATCAGAGTAAATTATGCAAGTGTATCTGATGTGCATGCACCTAACATTCAAAGCAAGGAATTTTCAGCATTCTCTCTTATATCTGGCTACTGAAACATGGCAAACTTTATAACTTTGTATATGCATGAATACTTACATGCATTCACACACAAATACTGTCTCTTTCAATGGACTTCTGTAGAGCCTACATCTCTTTCCTGATTTTCTTATTTGTCTTTCTTTTCTGAACTGTGATCTGTTTGGTCTCAATTTGTTTCATCTTTCAAAGTAATGTTCAGGCTTCTGCTGAAACTTTTTTTTTTTTTTTTTCTAACAGACTTACTTTGATCTAAGTTCATACCTTTTCTTTCTCTGTAGCCTATGACTTCCATTAAGATGTTTCTGGCATAAAAAGTAATTCCTACTGGCAGGAAACTTGAAAGAATTTTAGAATCCCCCATTGGATGTGAATAATAATTAAAAGTTCATTTTCCTCCACTTAGAAATTTTGCTCTTCTGTAAATATAAGGCAATCAGTAGAATCAAGTGACTTGGAAGACAACTTCCATATTTATTAAATGCTTTAGAGATGTTAGAGAAAATTCTGAAAACTATATTAGAGGAGCTCAGTGTTTTTTCTTTTCTTTTCTTTTTTTTTTGTTCTTGTTAATATTCTACTTTTCAAGAATTTCACTTTATATTTAATTAAAACTTTTGCAAAACCTAAATCAACTCCCTGTTTCTGTAGGAAATTTTATGTGAGTTTTACTGCATTTTAGAAAGGTGATCCATACCAGTTTTCATTATATAAATCTGGAAATTCAGAGCATTGTAATCTGCAACAGGGCTATGAAGAATATTAGGTCATACCTTCACTTGGTTTCCCTGGTGGCTAGATGATAAAGAATCTGCCTGCAATGCAGGAGACCCAGGTTCAATCCCTGGGTTGGGAAAACCCCCTGGAGAAGGAAATGGCAACCCGCTCCAGTATACTTGCCTGGAGAATCCCATAGACAGAGGAGCCTGATGGGCTACAGTCTATGGGATCCCAAAGAATTGGACATGACTGAGAGACTAATACACATATATCTTCACCAGTACTTTTTTTCTTTAAAGTAAACATATCTCAATTTAAAATGAGCCAAACAGGCATAATGATGGCTTCAGTAGATACCACTAATACATATAAAACACGTGTATCAATTTGGTCCACAGTGTTACCAAACCAAACTTGGGTCTATTAGCCTGTACACAGTGAAGGCAATCTACTGACACTTGGTTGTGGTGAAAGTGCAACTACGACTGTAAGCACCAAGAAAGGAATTGTTGTTCAGTATGGGTGGTTAATACTCAGAATTTCCCAGCTGCTCAATGGCTTTCAGGAAAATATTTTTAAAGGTAGGGTGAGGGAAGGGGTTGTGGATTGCATGATAAGCTTATGGATATTCTTTTGATTTGTTGGTGGTGAGGTCATTGTGGGAAACAAACTTATCAGCCTTCTGGTTTCTGCTGGTTTGGGGTCTAACTGCTTGTGGTCAGCATACTTCTTAGAGCTAGTGGTGGTTTCAGTATCTGTAAAATAGCTCAAGGACTGTTGTTGTTCTTCAGTTGCTAGGTCATGTCCACTCTTGGTGACGCTATGGACTGACTGCAGCACTCTAGGCTCCCCTGTCCTTTGTTATCTCCCAGAGTTTGTTCAGATTTGTGTCCATTGAGTTGGTGATGGACCATTTCATTCTCTGCCATACCCTTCTCCTTTTACCTTCAGTCTTTCTCAACATCGGGGTCTTTTCCAATGCATCAGCTCTATTCATCAGGCAGCCAAAGTACTGGAGCTTCAGCATCAGTCCTTCTGATGAATATTCAGGGTTTACTTCCTTTAGGATTGACTGGTTTGATCTCCTTGCAGTCCGAGGAACTCTCAAGAATCTTATCCAGCAACACAATTTGAAAGCATCATGTTGTTATCTATGTGTTCCCTCTTGAGGAGGAACTAAAGGTCCTCGAGTCTGTTTAATGGCTAAGCTATTATTTTTTGTTTTGCCTGACTGTTTTCCTTTGTTTCTACACTGTCTCACTTCTCTGATTAATTTTTTCCCCTTGGAACTTGAGGAATGTCTAAGTGACTAAAGATTTTCAACAAACAAGAGGCAGGCAGAGGACATGAAGGCAGGGAGAGGTCTGTTCCAGGAAGGCCTCCTGCTCTGTTATATTAGTACCATAATTTCTAGACTTTGTCTATGATAGTTTATTTTGGATCTGATCCTATATAAGGACATATAGGGACATTCATCAGAGCAACACTTAGATGACTTCTGGCCATTGTTTCAACCTTTTGGTCTTAGAAGAGCAGAGCAGTTGTATTCATCTGACTCTGAAATTGACATGTTTATTCTAAATGTCTAATTTTTTAATAGACCTATCTAGTTACTGGTTCTACTAGCTGATTAGTTTGGGATGTTATAAATCTAGTTATATTACTTTTATCCTAATTTTTATTTTTACTTTCAAGTTTTATCTTTCCAAGGTTTTGAAATATATCTGATTGATATGTGACTATATTCTAATATTTGATGTATTTCCTCTCCAGTTATTTTATCCACATTGGTGGTCCATTATTCTGTTATTTGTTTTCCGTTTTGGGAACCAAACTCTTAGACCAATGAATATTATTTGTGAGAACAATTATGAATAACTTCTTAGTGATTTTCCTGTATGTTACATTTCTTTATCAATTGCATTGTTTATGACTTAGTTGATTTGCCCTTCTCCCTCTGTACAGATGGGCTATCTTTTGTTTACATGCCCATTTAAGTTATTGGTTTCTTCATAGTTACTAGACTGACCATTTTTAGGTTTTTTTTTCTTTCTTGTTTGTTTGTTTTCTGACAGAGTTTCCTTTTTGTGTGTGTTTTAAAGTTTAATTGATTATGTGACCTGTATCTGTACAACATGGCAGATGTGGTCTGTTATTATGTCTCATGGAGTTTACTTCTCCTTATGGCAGATGTCTCCATGATTCAGGTGGAAGAAAAGTAGTGTTCTTTTATTTTCTCAGCTAAAAACTTTCTCTGTATGCTTACTGGATTCTGAGATATCTTGAGTTAAGTTTTTAAAGAGGCTACAAGTAGGGGTTTACCCTGGCTTGTAATAACTAGAGTATGATTGCTTCCCAGCTATATTTTTAATGTGTATTTTTCTAATGTATTAAAGAAATTGTTAGTGTTTTGAGTAGTTTATTTAATGGAATCTCAAGTGCCTCCAAAGACCTTCCTCAAGTTCCAATCAAGTGCCCTCAAGTATAGCTCCTTCCTCAGAGGTGCTGCTCTTATATGAGTTTTCATGAGTATCATCTACATGTAAACCTGATAAAAATGTATATTCTATATGTAAATAATCACATAGTTCACCCATGCTCCCATTCATAACTTCATAATAATTATATTGTGTCTCTATAGTCTTTGCTTGGTTTAGCTGTTTAGCTATTGTTTGGAGTTAGCCACCTGTTTCTTCATCCTGTAAATATCTCAGGAACAATTGTAACCTCTCTGAGATCTGCATTTAGTCAGAATTTAATCTGTCATTTTATCTTTCTGATAACAGATCTGATCTTTTCTATATCTTCTGCAGTGCTGATCTTAGATATGATTAGTATCAGGCTTCCCTGAAAGCTCAGTTGGTAAAGAATCCACCTGCAATGCAGGAGATTCTGGTTCAATTCCTAGGTCAGGAAGATCCGCTGGAGAAGGGATAGGTTACCCACTCCAGTATTCTTGGGTTTCCCTTGTGGCTTAGCTGGTAAAGAATCCACCTGCAATGTGGGAGACCTGGGTTCAAGCCCTGGGTTGGGAAGATTCCCCGGAGAAGGGAAAGGCTACCCACTCCAGTATTCTAGCCTGGAGAATTCCATGGACTTTATAGTCCATGGAGTTGCAAAGAGTCAGACACGACTGAGTGACTTTCACTTCACTTCATGATTAGTGTACAGAAGTTGGCTGTGTTATCCACACCCTTGTTTCTATGAGTTTTATGGAGATACAGACACCCTCATGTGCTGATGCTGAAAAGACTTTGTAGCCACCACACAGACACTTAAGTCAGAATTCATGAACTTAAATACTTTATATTAGAGTTCTTCCTAAACTAACTCAATTATCTTAACTCCCATATTACAAAGAAAATTAATTATTTGTGTATTTATTGTTTTCTTAAAATATACTTATTGGCTGTCTTCTATGTGCACTGCCTGGAGTATGATGGGAAACAGATGCCCCAAATAATTGATGCCCTAAGCACCTCTTTGACAGCATCTTTCTCTCCCTTACCCTACTGAAGCTATGCTGACCTCCTTCCTATTTTGAAGCACTCTCAGCATGCTTCAGGTCAGGCTTTCACCTTCATTGTCAGCTCTGTCTGGGACTTGCTTCTCTCAAAGATTAGTATATCTTACTGCTGCTGCTGCTAAGTCGCTTCAGTTGTGTCCGACTCTGTGCGACCCCACAGACAGAGGCCCACCAGGCTACTCTGTCCTTTATTCTACTTTCTACTGGACTATCACTTTCTCCAAGAAGAAAGATACACCATATGTAACTGTGGACTGTGTCAACTTAGAAAAGTTAGAACTACATTCTTTAGAATTCTCTCTCTTACCTGTTCTCTTACCTGTTTTTCCAGGTAATGGTTGGGCACAATAGAAATGTGTGTAAAATGTGAAGGCTAACATGAAGCAGCAGCCATCTTGATGCTGTGAAGATTGGCCTAATAATCAGATATGGCTGCAAGTTTGCACACTGTTGTTGATGTACCAGCTCATCTCATTAGTGCCGAACAAAGTCTATGCACTCAGCTCTTTCAGCCCTGGGCCTGAACGACTGAACAACAAGCTATTATTTTAAGCATTGAGAATACAATGATGAATAAAGCTTTGCCTTCAAGTAGCATTTATTTATAGAGTAGGTGCAAATATTAAATCCTTAAACACATTGTGTGTAGGGGAGCAGTGATAAGGGCTATAATAAAAAAGGAAACACAAGGAAAAAAGGTAGTGACAAAGAGTAATTCTAGATAAGGCCATCCCAGGAAGTATTTCAGAGGGAGAAATCAAAGTTAAAAACATAAATTTGTGAGTGATGCAGTTCTTCTGGTGCTTGGATCCAAAGGATTTGATGGAATCACACAGAGAGTAAAAGTAGATAGAGAAGAGGTCCAAAGATTGGACTCTAGGATACACCATAATTTAAAGGTTGTGAAAAATTAGATGGCCCAGCAAAGAAGACCAAGGAGTGGCTATTGATGTAGGGAGAAATTAAAGAGCCTGCACTGATTCAGAAGCCAGCAGGGGAGAGTACTTCAAGAAAGAAGTATATAGTAATTTGTTGAGTAACTTAGCACTCTGTTTCAAAACCTCCTGAGATATAAAATAAAATGAGGATATATGATATTTATTGAACTTTGGCAGTGCAGAATTTATGATATTACAGACATATCTCATTTTATTTTACTGCACTTTTTGGATATTGCATCTTTTTCAATTTTAAAAGGGTTATGGAAACTTTGCATCAGGCAAGTCTATTGGTGCCATTTTTTTCCAAAAGCATTTGCTCACTTTGTCTCTGAGTCCAGCATTTTTATAATTTTATTTATTTACTTTTGTTTGTGCTGGGCCTTTGCTGTGTGGGTGGGGGCTACTCTCTCATTGCATTGCCTGGGTTTCTCACTGTGGTGGCTTCTCTTGTTGAGGAGCATGGGCTCTAGGCTGTGCAGGCATCAGTAGTTGCAGTTCTTGGGCTCTAGAGCATAGGCTCAGTAGTTGTGGTGCATGGGCTTGTGTAGCCTGTGGGATCTTCCTGGATCAGGGACTGAACCCATGTTTCCTGCATTGACAGGCAAATTCTTTACCACTGAGCCACCAGGGAAACCTTGTGTGTCAGATTTTGTTAATGACTGCAATATTTCAAATTTTTCATCATTATTACATTTTTTTATGGTGTTCTGTGATGAGCGATTTTTAGTGTTACCATTGTAATTTTTTGTGGGGGGTGCCACAAAGTGCCTGTTTAAGACAGCAAACTTTATTGTTTAATGGGTGCATTCTCACTGCTGCACTGACCAGCTATTCCCCCATCTCTCTCTCTCCCTCAGTCCTATCTAATTCTTGAAACAAGACAGTATTGAAATTAGGCCAGTTAATAACTCTACAATGTCCTCTAAGTGTTTTAAGTGAAAGGAAAGTCACACAGTCACACAACTTTCACTTTAAATCAAAAGCTAGAAATGATTTAAGCTTTTTTGTCTTGTTTTGTTTCCCTTTTGAGGAAGTTTTGTCAAAAGCCAAGACAGGTTGAAAACTAGGCCTCTTATGTCAAACAGTTAACCAAGTTATAAATACCTATCAGTTCAGTTCAGTCGCTCGGTCGTGTCCGACTCTTTGCGACCCCATGAATCGCAGCACGTCAGGCCTCCCTGTATAAAAGGTAAAATTCTTGAAGGAAATTAAAAATATTACTCCAGTGAACACAAGAATGACAAGAAAATGAAACAAACTTATTGCTATGTTTTAGCAGTCTAGATAGAAGATTAAACCAGCCACAACATTCTCTTAAGCTACAGCCTAACCCAGAGCAAGGCCCCAACTCTCTTCAATTCTATGAAGGCTAGGATAGGGAAGAAAGTTTAAGTTGATTCATGAGGTTTAAGGAAAGAAACCATCTCTACACATAAAAGTGCAAGGTGAAGCATCACTGCTGATGTAGAAACTGCAGCAAGTTATCCAGATCTACCTGAAATAATGAATGAAAATGACTGCACTAAACAAAATACTTGTAGATGAAACAGCCTTATATTGAAGGAATATATAACCCAGGGCTTTCATAGCAAGAGAGGAGAAGCCAATGCTAACCCTCAAAGGACAGGCTGACTTTCTTGTTGGGAACTAAGGCAGCTGGTGACTATAAATTGAGGCCAATCTAATTATTGTTCTAAAAACCCTAGGACTATTCAGAATTATGCTCAATCTACTCTGTTCTCTAGAAATGAACCAATGAAGCCTAGATGACAACACATCTGTTTAAAACGTGAGAGAGAGAGAGAATGAAGTCAGTTGTGTCCAACTCTTTGCAATCACTTGGACTGTAGCCTACCAGGCTTCTCCATCCATGGGATTTTCCAGGCAAGAGTACTGGAGTGGTTTGCCATTTCCTTCTCCAGGGGATCTTCCCAACCCAGGGATCAAACCCAGGTCTTCTGCATTGCAGGCAGATGCTTCACCCTCTGAGCCACCAGGGAAACCCGTTCACAACATGGTTTATGAATATTTTAGGCTTATTGTTGAGAACTACTGCCTGCGGAAAAAAAAATTGTTTCAAAATATGGTGCATTATTTACAATGCACCTGGTTACTCAAGAGCTGTGATGGAAATGTATAAGAATTATGATATTTTCATGCCTGCCAACACAGCATTCATTCTGCAACCCATAGATCAAGGAGTCATCTCAATTTTCTAGTTTTATTATCATTAAAAAAAAATTTGTTAAGGTTGTGGCTGCCATAGATAGTGATTCCTATGATGGATCTGGGCACCATGAATTGAAAATTTTCTGGAATCAGTATTCTAGATGCCATTAAAAAATTTTTGATCTATGAGAAGAAGTGAAAATATCAACATTAACAGGAGTTTGAAAGAAATTGATTCCAAATCTCATGGATGATTTTGAGAAAATCAAGACTTCAGTGGAGGAAGTAACTAGAGATGTGGGTGGAAATAGCCAGAGGAGTAGAATTAGAAGAGAAAACCCGAGATGTGGCTGAATTGCTGCAAGATCATGATAAAACTTTATTTCTTCTTATGGCTGATCAGTATTCCATTAAATGGATGTACTGTATTTTCCTCTATGTAGTTACATGTTGATGGGTATTTTAGTGGTTTCCAGTTGTGAGCAGGAAATGTTATAAACATTATAATACAAATTATTTTGTGCCACATATGCTTTTCTTTTTCCTGGGTAATTACATTGAAATGAACTTCTAGCTCAAATTTTACTTGTTTAACTTCATATGAAACAGCTGAGTGGTTTTCCAAAGTGGTTGTAGCATTTCCAGCAGTGAATGAATTCCAGTTTTGTTTGCATTAAAGTTCCATTTTTCAAGTTAACACTTGAAATTGTCAGTCTTCCAAATTTTAGCCATGCTTGTAAGTGAAGTGATAACTCAGTAAATTATCTTACTGATGACTAATCATGTTGCTCATCCTATGAAATATCTATCCAAGTCTTTGCCCACCCCTCCTTCACATTTTGTATTATTTTCTTTTGATTATTGCTTTGTAAAAATATATATTCTGGATACCATTCTTGGTGCACTTGTATATAGCAAATATTTTCTCCAAGTCTTTCCCTTGCATTTTTCTTTTCTTGATGGTGATTTTTGATGAACAACAATTTTTTATTTTATTAAAATCTAATTTTTCATTTTTTAATTTTATGATTCATTTTCATGTGCTCCATTTTACAAAGTTGCAAAGATACTTTCTATTTTTAAACAACTTTATCTTTGTTATTTAATATCTGGATCTATAATTGATCTGAAGTTAATTTTGGTTTTAGTTCATGGTTCCCTTGTTTCTTTTGTATATCCAGTTTTTCCAGCACAAGTTTTCAAAAATCTTTTGCTCATTTAAGGACCTTAGAATATCTGTTGAAAATCTAATAATTGCAATTTTGTAGATTTATAAGGTGTCCATAAAATCTGAACACATACAACTATTTTATAACATTCAGTTCAGTTCAGTTCAGTCACTCAGTCGTGTCTGACTCTTTGCGACCCCATGAATCGCAGCATGCCAGGCCTCCCTGTCCATCACCAACTCCCGGAGTTCACTCAGACTCATGTCCATCAAGTCAGTGATGCCATCCAGCCATCTCATCCTCGGTCGTCCCTTTCTCCTCCTGCCCCCAATCCCTCCCAGCATCAGAGTCTTTTCCAATGAGTCAACACTTCGCATGAGGTGGCCAAAGGACTGGAATTTCAGCTTTAGCATCATTCCTTCCGAAGAAATCCCAGGGTTGATCTCCTTCAGAATGGACTGGTTGGATCTCCTTGCAGTCCAAGGGACTCTCAAGAGTCTTCTCCAACACCACAGTTCAAAAGCATCAATTCTTTGGCACTCAGCTTTCTTCACAGTCCAACTCTCACAACCATACATGACCACAGGAAAAACCATACCCTTGACTAGACAGACCTTAGTCAGCAAAGTAATGTCTCTGCTATCTAGGTTGGTCATAACTTTTCTTCAAAGGAGTTCAGTTATATGATAATAATACATTCTTTATTATGTACTTACCAGTGTTTCTAAAATCTATTGGTCACATATATCTCAATATTTGATTCTGTTCTATTGAGTTACTTGTCTGTCCTTTCACCATTGCCCCATTGTTGTGGTTGCTATATCATTACAGTAAGTCTAAAATCAGGAAGTACTTTGTTTTTATTTTTTGAAATAATCTTGGTGACTCTAGGTCATCTATAATACAAATTCTTAAATCACTTTTTCAATTTCTACTTAAAAAGTTTACTATAATAAATTTATAAATTAATTTGGGAAACTGAAAACTTAATGTTGTATCTTCCAAACTAAAAACACAATGTATATTTCCATTTATTTGTCTTTACTTCTCACAAAAATATTGTATAGAGTTTATTTTATAGGTCCTGCACATATTTTAAGCAATTGTTCCTAGGTATCATTTTGTTATTGTAAATGACATTTTCAAAAATTTCAATTTTAATCAGTTGTTGCTAGTATGTAGAAATATAATTATTATTTGCATACAGAATTTGAGTCCTTCAGCCTTGATAAATTTGCTTATGATTTCTAGTAGCTGCTTTTAATGCTACTTAGAGTTTTCTATGTGTTCAATGAATGTCATGTACAAGTGGAAACATGTTTTTCTTTTTCCTTTTCAATCTTTCATCATTTTTTTCTTGTTTTATTGCAGTGGCTAGAACTTACAACACAATGTTGAATGAAAGCCATGATAATGATCTCACTGCTGTGTTCCCATTCTTAGGAAATGGCTTTCAGTCTTTTCCTATTAACTATGGTTTTAACTTTTGGTTTTTCAGTAGATACCCTTTATCAGATTGAAGTAGTTTCCTTTTATCTCTATTTTGCTGAGAATTTTTATCATGAATGAGTATTGGATCGTGTTAAATGTTTTATTTGCTGGTTCCAAATAGGAAAAGGAGTGCATCAAGGCTGTATATTGTCACCCTGCTTATTTAACTTCTATGCAGAATACATCATGAGAAATGCTGGACTGGAAGAAACACAAGCTGGAATCAAGATTGCCGGGAAAAATATCAATCACCTCAGATATGCAGATGACACCACCCTTATGGCAGAAAGTGGAGAGGAACTAAAAAGCCTCTTGATGAAAGTGAAAGAGGAGACTGAAAAAGTTGGCTTAAAGCTCAACATTCAGAAAACAAAGATCATGGCATCCGGTCCCATCATTTCATGGGAAATAGGTGGGGAAACAGTGGAAACAGTGTCAGACTTTATTTTTTGGGGCTTCAAAATCACTGCAGATGGTGACTGCAGCCATGAAATTAAAAGACATTTACTCCTTGGAAGAAAAGTTATGACCAACCTAGATAGCATATTCAAAAGCAGAGACATTACTTTGCCGACTAAGGTCTGTCTAGTCAAGGCTATGGTTTTTCCTGTGGTCATGTATGGATGTGAGAGTTGGACTGTGAAGAAGGCTGAGCGCCAAAAAATTGATGCTTTTGAACTGTGGTGTTGGAGAAGACTCTTGAGAGTCCCTTGCAAGGAGATCCAACCAGTCCGTTCTGAAGGAGATCAGCCCTGGGATTTCTTTGGAAGGAATGATGCTAAAGCTGAAGCTCCAGTACTTGGACCACCTCATGTGAAGAGTTGACTCATTGGAAAAGATTCTGATGCTGGGAGGGATTGGGGGCAGGAGGAGAAGGGGACGACAGAGGATGAGATGGCTGGATGGCATCACTGACTCGATGGCCGCGAGTCTGAGTGAACTCCAGGAGTTGGTGATGGACAGGGAGGCGTGGCGTGCTGCAATTCATGGGGTCGCAAAGAGTCAGACGACTGAACTGAACTGAACTGATTAAGATAATAGCATGATTTTTTGTTCTGTTATTGTTATTAATAACATTCTTCCTGTTTCATATTTTGGAATTTTTTCACAGTGCTCATTTTGTATTTCAAAAGTCTCTCTTGCAGCTTCCTTGAAGGAATGTGCCTTGAATTCCTGCAACAACAGGGCAGTGCCAGACTTCTGATATGAAATAAGTTCAGTCGAGCCTCAGGCAGGCAGCAGTCATTTCTGTTCTCTGAGTGACGGCTGAGTGGTGGCAGCAGCCCTTTCTCCAGGCCCATTCTCTGTGGGCTTCCGTAGTTGGTGAGAGTGACTCAGCTTCTTCCTGGGCCAGTTCTGCACTGTGCTTCTTCAGTGTTTACTACCTCCCTCATGAGTTCCGCAGTATATCTCTCTGACTTGTCTGCAAGTTTGACTCTAGTGTATTTCTGAAGGTTTTTCATAAATTCATTGAGGTTCATAATATTCTTGAAGACATATATCCCCTTTCAACCAAAATATGCAGAACTGATTTTGTTTTACTTCAGACTATATGCAGATGTCTGAGTATTTTTATACTTCATCTTAGTGTGAATGTACCAGAGTTTGCCAAGTTTAATACTCAGGAGTGGGATTATTATGTAATGAAAAGTGTTTTCAAAGGAGATTATATCTTTGAACATTTTCTACCAGAAAGTGTTTCCATTGCCTTGTATGATATCCAACCTTACTGACTGACCTGTCAATCTAGCTAGCCTGGTGGGTGTAAAATGACATCTTATTGTGATTTTGTTTAGTAAGACTTTGAGTAAAAATGAGATTAAACATCTTTTGATTTGTTTCTTGATCAAGAGCAATGCCAAAGAATGTTCAAACTACTATACAATTGCATTCATTTCACATGCTAGACAAGGTCATGCTCAAAATCCTTTAAGCAAGGCTTCAATAGTATGTGAACCAAGAACTTCCAGATGTGCAAGCTGAATTTAGAAAAGCAGAGGAACCGGAGATAAAATTGCCAACATCTGTTAGATCATAGAAGAATTTCAAGCAAGAGAATTTCAGAAAAATATCTACTCCTGCTCCATTGACTATGCTAAAGCCTTTGACTGTGTGGTCAACAACAAACCGTGGAAAACTCTTAAAGAGATGGAAATACCAGACCATCATAACTGCCTCCTGAGAAATCTGTGTGCAGGTAAAGAAGCGACAGTTAGAACCAGACATGGAAGAAAGGATGGGTTCAAAATTGGGACAAGGGTACATAAAGGTTGTATATTGTCACTCTGCTTATTTAACTTAGATGCAGTTAAATACAGAGTACAACATGCAAAAAGCCAGGCTGGATAAAGCTCAAGCTGGAATCAAGATTGTGGGGAGAAATATCAATAACCTCAGATGTGGGTTCCCTCATAGATCAGCTGATAAAGAATCCTCCTGCAATGCAGGAGACCCTGGTTCAATTCCTGGGTTGGGAAGATCCCCTGGGGATTGCATAGGCTATCCACTCCAGTAATTGTTGGCTTCCCTGATGTCTCAGATGGTAAAAAATCTGCCTGCAATGTGGGAGACTTCAGTTTGATCCCTGGGTTGGGAGGATCTCCTGGAGAAGGAAATGGCTACCCACTCTAATATTCAAGCCTGGAGAATTCCATGCACAGAGGAGCCTGACAGGCTAGTCCATGGGGTCACAAAGAGTTGGACATGACTTGCATTTCACTTCAGATATGCAGATGGCACCACCCTCAAGGCAGAAAGTGAAGAGGAACTAAAGAGCCTCTTGATCAAAAAGAAAGACGGGAGTAAAAAGCTGGCTTAAAACTCAACATTCAGAAAATTAAGATCATGGCGTCTGGTCCCATCACTTCATGGAAAACTGATGGGGAAGCAATGGAAACAGTAACAGAGTTTGTTTACTTGGGCTCCAAAATCACTGTGGATGGTCACCGCAGCCATGAAATGAAAAGGTGCTTGCTACTTGGACAAAAAGCTATGACAAACCTAGACAGTATGGCTAATTTATGTTGATGTTTGACAGAAAACAACAAAGTTCTGTAAAACAATTATCCTTCAACTAAAAAAGAGAGAGAGAAAAAAATATTACTTTGCTGACAAGGTCTGTATAGTCAAAGTTATGGTTTTCCAATAGTCATGTATAGATGTGAGAGTTGGACCATTAAGGAGGCTGAACGCCAAAAAATTCATGCTTTTGAAATGTGGTGTTGAAGATTCTTCAGAGTCCCTTGGACAACCAGGAGATCAAACCAGTCAATCCAAAACAAAATCAACCCCGAATGTTCATTTGAAGGACTGATGTTGAAGCTGAATGAAGCTCCAATACTTTGGCCACCTCATGCAAAGATTCTGCTGCTACTGTTGCTAAGTCTCTTCAGTCATGTCCAACTCTGTGCGACCCCATAGATGGCAGCCCACCAGGCTCCTCTGTCCCTGGGATTCTCCAGACAAGAACACTGGAGTGGGTTGCCATGTCCTTCTCCAATGCATGAAAGTGAAAAGTGAAAGTGAAGTTGCTCAGTCGTGTCTGACTCGTAATGACCCCATGGACTGCAGCCTACCAAGCTCCTCTGCCCATGGGATTTTCCAGGTAAGAGTACTACTTATTACTAAAACCCTGTTGCTGGAAAATATTGAAGGCAGGAGGAGAAGGGGATGACAGTGGATGAGATGGTTGGATGGCATCATTAACTCAATGGACCTGAGTTTGAGCAAATGCTGGGAGATGGTGAAGGACAAGGAAGCCTGGTGTGTTGCAGTCCATGGGGTCCTAAAGAATCAAATACAAATGAGCAATTGAACAAAAGCAACATTTCATGTTTACTTTTAGGTAAAATTACTTTTCAGTTTTCTTTTTCTTTTTTTGGTTCTCTTTTTCTTACTGATTCATAAAAGCCCCCTTTTATTTATTTTGAGTCAGGTATGTTGCCAACATCTCACAATTTGTGACTTTTCATTTTCATATTCTTTAGTATGTCTTTTACGGACACAAGTTTTACATTGAATTTAATTAATTTTATAGGTGGTTTTAATTATTGTTGTCTTGTTTAGAAAAAATTTTTCTTGCCCTCTTATCCCCTCTGCATTCAATATGGATGTGAAAGTTGGACTATAAAGAAAGCTGAGCACCAAAGAATTGATACTTTTGAACTGTGGTGTTGGAAAAGACTCTTAATAGTCCCTTGGACTGCAAGGAGATCCAACCAGTCCATCCTAAAGATCAGTCCTGGGTGTCCATTGAAAGGACTGATGTTGAAGCTGAAACTCCAATACTTTGGCCACCTGATGCAAAGAGCTGACTCATTTGAAAAGACCCTGATGCTGGGAAAGATTGAGGGCAGGGGAGAAGGGGACAACAGAGGGATCACTGGATGGCATCAATGACTCAATGGACATGGGTTTGTGTAAATTCTGGCAGTTGGTGATGGACAGCGAGGCTTGGCATGCTGCGGTTCATGGGGTCACAAAGAGTTAGACATGACTGAGCGACTGAACTAAACTATCCCCTTTATGATAGCATTAAAACATTCCCTTTATATTTTTTCTAAATTTTACATTAAAAAAATTAACATCTTTAATGCAACTAGAGTTGCTTTTTTTTTCCCCATTTTCCCTTCTTCTCAGTTGGAAGTTGAAATCTTTTATATTTCTTAGTGCTTATCTTTAAAATTATACCAATGTACTTAACTATTCTAAAATTAGTATCTTAAACCTGCTTTCTATACTGCAAGAACACTAAATAAAATGTACTTCAACTCTTTCCATAAGTACTTGTTATTTTCAAATGTTTTAGTTCTGTATTTTTTTACTTCTATAAATTAGACATCATTGTCATTGCTTTCATCATTTTATACAAACTATACTTATATTTTACTTACAGATAGTTCAACAGGAGGCAAACTTCCTGGGCAGAATGTTACTGTCTTCAATATAAAAAATATTTCAATGTTATTTGATAATGTCTTTTGGGCTTTCATGTGGCTGTGGGAAGTATGTTTCTAGTAGGGGTGGTTTCAGATTTTGTGGGGTCTGAATTTATTAGTATCCACAGTCTCAGCTAGCCCTGAAAATAAATATGCCTTACTTAGCTTGACTTTCTTTCTCAAGGGTTATCAAACAGGAACTGGAATGGCCATTCATCCCATTTTTAAATATGTAGCTGATACTGGACATTCAGTCACATTCAACCATGTGACTTCTGAAAGTATAAAGCAAAATTTTTCCTCTAGTTTAACAAAAATGAATGTTTAATACTCATTTTTAAATTTTGAAATATTTTGCTTCTTGAATCTGGCTATCTATAGATTTAAGCATTGAGGTGGCACAGTGGTAGAGAATCCCCCTCTCAATGCAGGAAAAGCAAGAGATGCAGGTTTGATCTCTGTATTGGGAAGATCCCCTGGAGTAGGGAATGGCAACCCACTCCAGTATTCTTGCCTGGAAAATTCCACGGACAGAGGAGCCTGGCAGGCTATAGTCCATAGGGTCACAAAGAGTCAGCCATGACTGAATGACTAAGCACACACACAATTTGAGTTTTCTGGCCCAAGTACTATTATACTTATTTAATTTGCAATTAAAACTCTTATTTCTTAATCATATGGAAGATTTATTTCCCAAGGTCAAGCATAAAATTGTACTCTCTATATTTCCTGTGGCTTTATTTGTTTGACAGAATCACATTAACAAGCAGAACATTGTGAAATAATGAAGAGGAGGGAGAGAAGGAGGGCAGAACTTGGGCGTCTGTTTCTACAGCAAATGTTAACAGTCAGACTTCTCCTCAGAAAGAGGACAATGTGATCTTGAGGCTTATGAAATATCCTCTGCTATTTTATCTTAGACTTCTTGATACCAGGCAGAGATAAGCCACAGTCTTATAATCATTTTTACCTGCACTAGATATCAGCTAGTGCTTTTCATATTATTAATGCAGGTAATATTCATTATGTTTTATTGTTTAGTTAAAATAAAAATGCAATAAAATATGGACTTTTCTTCTGTAGCTATGTTAAGACCTTTTATACACAACAATTAGATTTTCTGTTAGATTCAGCCATATAGCTACTGCATCATACTTAAACTGAACTTTGTTTCCTGAATGGAAGAGAATCCTTGATGGTTTTGGTTACTGTGCTACTTCATCTGGACCCCTTTAAAAATACTTGGAATTCAAAACTGACTGGTAGTAAATGCACATAAAAGAAGATTATTTGTGACACCCTCAGCAATACTGGTGATCACTTTTAATCTCTTGCTTGATTTATTCTTTCACCAGCTGAGAAAATTGAAGTCTGCCGTGTTCTCTTGTTATTTTTCTAAGGTATGCAAGTTTCAATGAAGAAATTTGAAATTATATAGTTTTGTATAATCACCAGCTGTTGGTTCAAGGAAATCAAAAGACTGTGGCACAAAATCAATTACTGTAGTAAAACTGCCTTTAATAATTGGAAATAACAGTAGAACTCATATTTGTTGCATCCTTACATATAAGAACTCATTTAATTTTTAAACAACTTTGTGTTGCTGTTTTCAATGATAAAATTATATTTTTTTATTATTTTACATGAGGAAAAAATAGTGTAGGTGCAGCCTGGAAGAGGAAGAGATAAGATTTGAACCCAGCCTAGAGTCTTGTCTCTATAGATGTTGCAAGGGGTTTTCCTTAAGATGGTCATGAGACATGTGCTTCAAGGATCATATTCATTATCTAAGGCACCTAAAGTTAGTGGTATATCAAATAAAATATAAAGAATAGAAAAAATAAATCCTTCAGTTTTAAGAAGGATGGAAAAATAATTTTTAATTCCTATTCATAGTTAATTTTAATAACATGTCTTTACTCACTAAGTAAAAGAGTTGGGGAAAGTAGCCACCTTTGTTTTGGTTGCCTACAGAAGATACAGAAAAGCTTCAATAAGGAAGGAGAAGTCAACAGTCATCAATGTTGCTGAGAATCAAGCAAAATGAGAATGAAATGGGGTGTGTTGTGCTTGGACACATGGGTGTCACTGGTAACCCAGACAATGGGAATTTTAGATGAGTGGTGAACGTAGCACTCTGTTTCGAGTAAGACGAGGAGAGGTTAAATGGAAAAGAACTAGAGGCACTTTGTGCAGTTACCTATTTTGAGAACTTGGGTACAAGTGGGAGCAGAGATCTGGGACTGCTGATAAAGTGAGAGTTTCAGGAAATTATTTTAACTTGAGGAATACTAAAGTCTGTATCCACTTTGAACTACAAGTGACCCTTGGATAATAATGGGAATGCCAGTTTACATTTAAATTCCCTTTGTTGTTGTTGTTACCCTGAAAAATATGGTTCTAATTTGTATATACCTGGATAATATTTTGATGTAATAAAGTGCTAGTTGCTCAGTCATGTCTGACTCTTTGAGACCCTGTGCACTGTAGCCCGCCAGGCTCCTCTATCTGTGGAATTCTCCAGGCAAGAATACTGGAATGGGTAGCCATTCATTTCTCCAAGGGATCTTCCTAACCAAGGATCAAGCCTGTGTCTCCTGCATTTCAGTCAGATTCTATACTGCCTGAGCCACCAGGGAAGTTCTTTGAGGTTTTATTTTCCTCTTTCCTTACCCCAGAGTCAAGCATACTTGTGACCATGTGGTATGGGAGAGACTAGATGTAGAGAGTGTGTGAACCAAATATTTATCCACAACAAATCCTAGATGTTGATCTCCATTATTTATACAATAATAGTGTTAAAGAACTGTTTCTCAAAAGAATATCTTTGGTTCCACCAATACTATGTTGAATAAAAATGATGAGAATGGTCATTCATATTTTGCTCCTGATTTTAGAAAAAAATGTTTTCAGTTTTTTACTGTTGAGTATGATGTTGGCTATTGGTTTATTATATGTGGCCTTTATTATGTTGAAGTATGTCCTTTCTATATCTATTTTGTTGAGAGTTATCATAAATGAATATTGAATATTGTCAGAAGTTTTTCCTGAATTCATTGAGATGAGCAGATAGTTTTTATTTTTTAATTTGTTAACATGGTATATAACATTGATTTGAGGTGTATAACATTGAGCCATCCTCTTGTCCTTGAGATAAACCCCACTTGATTATGGTGTATGATCCTTTTAATGTATTGTCAGATTTATTTTCTAAATATTTTGTTTAAGATTTTTACATCTATGTTCATTAGTGATATTAGCCCGTAATTTTCTTTTCTTGTGGTGTATTTATGTGGTTTGGGTATCAGTGATGCTGGCCTTATAGAATGAGTTTTCAAGTGTCCCTTCCTCTTTAAGTTTTTGAAATAGTTTGAGAAGGATAGATGTTAACTCTTTGGATAAGATTCACCTATGAAGTCATCTGGCCCTGAACTTTTGTCAGTAGTTTTTTTTTTTTTTTTACTGATTCAGTTTCATTACTTGTAATTAATCTATTCATATTTCATATTTCTTTCTGATTCAGTCTTAGAAGATTTTTTTTGTATTTATTTATTTTTTATTTTACTTTACAATTCTGTATTGGTTTTGCCATACATTGACATGAATCCACCACGGGTGTACATGCGCTCCCAAACATGAACCCCCCTCCCACCCCCCTCCCCACAACATCTCTCTGGGTCATCCCTGCGCATCAGCCCCAAGCATGCCGTATCCTGCATCAGACATAGACTGGCGATTCAATTCTTACATGATATTATACATGTTTCAATGCCATTCTCCCAAATCATCTCACCCTCTCCCTCTCCCTCTGAGTCCAAAAGTCCGCTATACACATTGTCTTTTTTGCTGTCTTACAGGGTCATCATTGCCATCTTTCTAAATTCCATATATATGTGTTAGTATACTGTATTGGTGTTTTTCTTTCTGGCTTACTTCACTCTGTATAATTGGCTCCAGTTTCATCCATCTCATCAGAACTGATTCAAATGTATTCTTTTTAACAGCTGAGTAATACTCCATTGTGTATATGTACCACAGCTTTCTTATCCATTCATCTGCTGATGGACATCTAGGTTGTTTCCATGTCCTGGCTATTATAAACAGTGCTGCGATGAACATTGGGGTACATGCGTCTCTTTCAATTCTGGTTTCCTCAGTGTGTATGCCCAGCAGTGGGATTGCTGGGTCATAAGGCAGTTCTATTTGCAATTTTTTAAGGAATCTCCACACTATTCTCCATAGTGACTGTACTAGTTTGCATTCCCACCAACAGTGTAAAAGGGTTCCCTTTTCTCCACATCCTCTCCAGCATTTATTGCTTAGCAGATTTTTGGATCACAGCCATTCTGACTGGTGTGAAGTGGTACCTCATTGTGGTTTTATATATTTCTAGAAGCTTATCCATTTCTTCTATGTTGTCCATGTTGTTGATACATATTTCTTATACTTATCTCTTATATTCTTTGTATTTCTGTGATGCTGGTTGTAATTTCTTCTCTTTAATTTTTAATCTTATTTATTTGGACCCTCTCTCTTTTTCCTGATGAATCTAGCCAGAGATTTATCAATTTTGTTCATCTTTTCAAAGAATCACCTATTGGCATCATTTATCTTTTCAATTTTTTTAGTCTTTGTTTCATTTATTTTCACTCTTGCCTTTATTACTTCTTTCCTTCCACTAATTTTCAAGGTTTTTTTTTCTTCTTTTTCTGCTCCTCTTGGTGTAATGACTTATTCTTAATGTAAGGAGGCACCCTATATATAAATTTAGTTTGAAAAATATCACTTTGACTTTTATGTTGAGACTACTTGTAGGGTTTTATCTGTCAGGATTCTATCAGAAAAGAGATGGCACCTGTAACTCAGTAATTTAAAGAAAAATAAAATGCAACCAGTGTGGTTAGGAAAGAAGGAAAATCCAAGACATAGGACATGTATGAGTTCTAACAACATGTCAGTGGTGGTGCTGGTGGCAGACATTGTCACTCTTAGACCTGATGATATAGGGACAGGAGGACCTCTCTAGCAGTCTTCCTAATCAGGGAGAAGAGAGTTGCATGGAGAAAGCAACATTTATAAGAGCTATAACTTTGGCTTAAGGACACTCCTGTAGAATGAAAATAGTCATCAAAGATATCAGGTCCTAATCCCTGGAACAAGTAAATGGTACATTATATGAAAAAAAAAAGGGGTCCTTTCAAATAGGATTACATTAAGAATACTGAGATGGAAAAGTTATCTTGGACTATTCTTGTGGGTTCTAGGTATAGTCAGAAGTGTCCTTAGGAAAGAAAAACAGGGGAATTTGAAAATTGGAGTGGTGCTGCCACAGCTGAGACACAAGGACAGCCATCAGAAGCTGGAATAGGACAGGGAAGAATTTTCCCCTACTGCCTCTGGACAAAGCATTTTAGCCCAATATTACTGATTTTGGACTTCTGATCTCTAGATTGTGAGAAAATAAATTTCTGTTTAAGTCCTCAATTTGTGATTAATTTGTTACATCAGTCCTAGAAGACTAAAAAGCCCCTACAGTGTCTTCCTTCCCACTGGCTTCCTTCCAGGGATCTTTGCCATGTGGAGCCAAGTGGACAGCAGAGTGTAAGCCAGTTCAGGACCCTGAGGCACAGAGCAGTAAGGCAAACAGCAGAGAGTAGATCTGAAGGCCAAATAGATATCTGCCTCAAAGGACAAGGAAAAAAAGTAGTAGAACCTGTTAAGAAGTTGTTGTAAAAATACAGGTAGCAGATGTTGGTAATCACACTAAGGTATCTAGAGGGAATATCAGACTGGATGTATGTTCGAGATGAGGCCAGGATGATGTTTTGACATGTTTGGTGTGTATACGAGAAAGAGAAGTTCAGAGATGATTCTGGATTATAGATGACAGAACTTCAAGATGAATTCTCACTCTGGAGGCAAGTACTTGGGGAAATCCACAGTTCACAACAGAGACAGGAAAGAAGACAGGAGAGGAATATGAAGTTTCTGGCTCCTATGTCCAGAGTATTCATCAAACCAACACGTCTGTCAGCCAGATAAACATAAAACCATATACTAAGAGTCCACTTAACTAACTTCCTGTTACCGAGTACAACATGTCCAGTTTTCCACAAGAACTTATGTCAAACTAAGAGGCATGGGGAAAAAGAGAATAGTCTGAAGAGACAAAGTAATTATCAGAACTAGACGCAGATAGGACACAGGTGTCGGAATTACCAGATGAGGAATTTAAAATAACTATGTTTAATATAATAAAGAACGGAAAAGTAGACAACCAGATGAATAATGTAAGCAGAGAGAAGTGATGAGTCTACTAATGAGACTAGACATTCTGAGAAAATAGCATTAAAATAAAAAACCCCTCAACAACAAAAATAGAACAATGCAAATGAAGATTCCCTTTGATGGGCTCGTCAGTAGACTCAGCACGACTAAAGAAAGACTCAATAAGCTTGAAAATAGATCCATCCGAACTGAAATTTGAAGATAAAAATAATTAAAAAAACAATACATCTAAACACTGTGAAAAATTTTCAGGTATAATTTCAATACCAGAAGCAGAAGGAAAGAATAAAGCAGATGAAATACTTAAAGTAAAAATAGACAAGAACTTCCCCGCCCCAAAAAATGACTGACATCACAGCACAGACTCCTGAAACTCAGAGGTCACTAAATAAAATATAAACACGTAAAATACATACCTAGGTACATTTTATTCAAAATACACAAAAATATGGAGAAAACAAATCTTGAAGAAAATCATAGGGGAAAAAAGAAAGCTTTACTTGTAGAGAAAGAAGAAAAATAATTACATCAGACACCATGCAAATAAGAAGAGTGTTGGAGTGAAATATTTAAAGTCTTAAAAAGTCACCAGCCTATAATTTATAGTTTCGACCAAAAAAATTATATTCTCTGAAAGTGAAAGAGAAATAATTTCTCAGACATAGAAAAGCTTAGAAATTTCATTCGGCACAGCTTTCTTGTAAGAAATGTTAAAAGATTTGGTTCAGAAAGATATAGCTCAGAAACTCAGATCTGCATGAAAAGAGTTCAGTGAATGAATAAATAAAAATAAGATAATATCTTTCATTTTTCTTATTGCACAATGACACAGGTGGCTGGAAAGAGGAAGGAGTTTATAATACTATTATCAGATAGCACATTCATGTGAAGCATTATAGTGCTATTTGAAGATTGACTTACATTCTTCGGGCTTCCCTGGTGGCTCAGACAGTAAAGAGTCTGCCCGCAATGCAGGAGACCTGAATTAAATCCCTGGATCAGGTAGATCCCCTGGAAAAGTGAAAAATGCTCACTTCAGTATTCTCACCTGGAGAATTCCATGGACAGAGGAGCCTGGCAGCTACAGTCCTTGGGGTTGCAAAGAGTCTGACATGACTGAGCAACTAACACGTTCACTTTTTTTTTTTTTACATTTTTAAAAATGCGTATTTTGTATACTCTAAGGCAAAGTCACTAAAATTTATTTTTATAAAAGAAATGTAACTGATACACTTAGAAGGAAAATTAAATGGAGATATTTAAAATACTTATTAAAATCAGCAAAGGTAGGAAAAAAGGTGAAACAGAGCAATGCAATTGATAGAAAACAATTACAAGCATGATGTATAGAAATCCAAGAATATCAATAATGATTTTAACTCTGAATGGTCTAAATACACCCTCACAACATAGAAAATGTCTTGAATGAACTTGAAAATCACACACAGGCACACACAAATGCACACACACACAGGCTCAACTATAGATTGTTTGCAGAAATCAACTTAAGATATACAGACTCAAGCTGAAATGAAAGATATGGACAAAGATAATAAGAAAAAATGGATTAGCTATATTAATTAAGATTAAGCAAATTTAAGAACAAGAAAGATTATCAGAGATCAATTCTCCCCCACCCCCGCAAAAAAATACATTCAAATCTTCCCCTTGTATGAATCTTGTGGGAGAATGCCAAAATGCATGATGCAAAAACAGATAGAATTTAAAGCAGAAACTGACAAATACACTATGAGAGTTGAAAATATAAAAGCTCTCTGTTAGTAATTGACAGATAAATTTGACAAGTTAGTAACAATGTAGATTACTTGAGCAGCACTTCACTGACTTCCAATTGACCAAATGCTCTATCCAACAACTGCTGAAAATACATTCTTCTCAAGCTCATTTGAACCATTCATCATGGTGGACCACATTTTAACCATAAAACACACCTCAACGAATTTAAAATAATGGAAGTCATTAGTATAAAGAATGTTCTCAGAACACAGTGAAATTAAAGTAGAAATGAAAAATTGAAAGATAACCAGAAATTTTCCAAGTAAATGGAAATTTAAAACTTACTTCTAAATAAAACACAGGTCCGAGAAGTCTCCAGATAATTTTAAAATGTTTGTGTGTGAGTGTGTTACTTGCTCAGTAGTGTCCAATACTTTGCAATAGCATGGACAGTATTTCACCAGGCTCCTCTGTCCATGGAATTCTCTAGGCAAGAATACTGAAATGGGTTTCCATTCCCTTCTCTAGGGGATCTTAACAATCCAGGGATAAAACCTGGCTCTCCTGTATTGCAGGCAGATTCTTATCTAAAGCTAAATAAAAATAAATTTTGTGAAAATATGTGGAATGCTGTGAAGGCAGGATTCAGAAAGAAATTAATTTTTAAATATATACATTAGGAAGAAGAAAGTTCTGAAATCTTGAGGCCAAAGGGCAATATAAACATAAAGGAAGCAGAAGAAAATAAATTTGAAAAGTTTGGTTAGATACCAATGATTAGAAATACGAAAACAATAAAGACAAATTAATGAGATTTGTTTCCTTAAAAAGATTATTGAATTTATCAATCTCTAGTGAGATTTTTTCAGTAGTCATGTATGGATGTGAGAGTTGGACCATAAGAAGGCTGAGTGCTGAAGAACTGATGCTTTCGAACTATGGTGTTGGAGAAGACTCTTGAGAGTCCCTTGGACTACAAGGAGATCAAACCAGTCAATCCTAAAGGAAATCAATCCTGAATATTCATTGGAAGGACTGATGCTGAAGCTGAAGCTCCAGTACTTTGACCACCTGGTGCGAAGAGCTGACTCATTGGAAAAGACTCTGATGCTGGGAAATATTGAGGGCAGGAGGAGAAGGGGACAACAGAAGATGAGATGGTTGGATGGCAACACTGACTCAACAGACATGAGTCAGAGAAAGCTCTGGGAGATGGTGAAGGACAGGGAAGCCTGGCATGCTGCAGTCCATGAGGTTGCAAAAAGTCAGATGCAACTGAGCAGCTGAATAACAAGTGAAGCTAAGCAAGAAAAAAATGAGAGAAGATCCAAATTACTGATATTAGAAATCAAAAAGATCCTCATTACTGAGCACAAGGATATTATAAAGATAATAAAAGAAGAGTATTTGACAATATTTATAATAGATAAAATTTGAAGGCAAACTGTATCAATGGTATGCAATACAAAATTCAAAACATATATCAATAATTTGTTTTTAAACATTCTAATAAAATATTTCATCATTTATTTTTTACTTCGTCCCTTGGACTGCAAGGAGATCCAACCAGTCCATTCTGAAAGAGATCAACCCTGGGATTTCTTTGGAAGGAATGATGCTAAAGCTGAAACTCCAGTACTTTGGCCACCTCATGAGAAGAGTTGACTCATTGGAGAAACCTCTGATGCTGGGACGGATTGGGGGTGGGAGGAAAAGGGGACGACAGAGGATGAGATGGCTGGATGGCATCACAGACTCGATGGATGTGAGTCTGAGTGAACTCTGGGAGTTGGTGATGGACAGGGAGGCCTGGCGTGCTGCAGTTCATGAGGTCGCAGAGAGTCGGACATGACTGAGCAACTGAACTGAACTGATGTAGTTTCTTATACATATTTTTTTCTAAAAATATGGAATTATCCAGTAAGTCAGAAAGAGAAAAACAAATATCATATATTAATGCATATATATGGAATCTAGAAAAATGGTACTGATGAGCCTATTTGCCTGCCAGGAAAAGAGTTGCATACCGAGAGAATGAACTTGTGGACACAGGGAGGGAAGGAGTGGGAGGACAGATTGAGAAAGTAGCACAGGCATATATACACCAGCATGTGTGAAATAAACAGCCACTGGGAAGCTGCTGTGTATGTAACACAGGGAGCTCAACTTGGTGCTCTGTGATGACCTAGAGGGGTAGAATGGGGATGGGTGGGAGGGAGGTTCAAGAGTGAGGGGAATATATGCATACATATGGCTGATTCACGATGCTGTATGGCAGAAACTAATACAACATTATGAAGCAATTATATTCCAATAAAAGCTTCCCAATACCTGATCATTTTTTAATGCTGTCTTCATTGTGTCAAAATAATGTATGTCTCTTTTTTCCTCCACATCATCTCCAGAACAAAAAGCCAGCATTCCTTGAAAATATAAGAGTTTCTTATGTTCTCATTCTCCCAGCTTTTTAAATTCAGTCCCACTGGGAAAAATTTGGTTGGATCACTCTACTTTAGAATACAGTTGAATAGTTTTCAGGTAAAAAGACAAAAAAATCCAGTGTAAAGTGAGAGGATGTGTGTGCCAAGACCAGGAAATTTTGGACCTCAACATCTGATGGAGGTCATTGGAAGAGAATACGTGTAGCAGCTAGGAAAGGCTGACCTTTGCATCACTAAGGAAGTTAAGCAAAACTCCCTGTATTCCATTTTGGAACAGAAAGATGGAAACCTTGCTTATCTCACCTTTATTTAAATATACCCTGTGGGCTTGATGATGTAAGTGACCAAAATACACACTCAATAGCAGACTCTGCTGTCAAGTGTACTGACCTGTGGAAATGTCTCTTTCTTCGGACTCCAAAGATTACTGATGTTGAACATGTTGATTTTTGGTTAGGGAGGACTCAGCCATGTTGCACATGATTGCCAGCAAAAGCAATGAGCTCTCGCTCTCTCTCTCTTTTTTTTTTTTTTGCATTTCATGCTGAGGTAAAGGAGGGGATCACAGATGTGTACTTTGTAAATTGGTAAATATTATCAATGTGAATACACATTACTGAGTGATTTATATAGAATTTATACCCCAGAGTACTTGAAGCAGGCAAGATGGGATATTTGATGTTGTTCTGATGTTTAGTCTAAGTTTAGGGTCTAAGTATTTGAGTCAGATAGGCTCAGTTTCAAATTCTCTAAACTTTTTCTGATTTTAAATAATTTCTGGGAGTTTCAGTTTTCATATTGCCACAAATACATGATAAAGTGTACAGTGTTGGTTCCAAAAGTCACATGAAAAATCATAGAGCACTAAATATAGACTAAACAGTTTTTATCTTAAAATAAAAAGAACAAAACAGGCGTCCCTGGCTGCTTAGTCTGCAATGCAGGAGACCCAGGTTCAATCCCTGGGTTGGCATGCATAGTTATCAAATATCTGAAAGGGAAGAGGCTTCATTGTGTCTTTGTTTTTTCTTTATTCTTCTCAGGCAAATAATGTAGAGGAGAGTTTCAAACCACTTCAGTGTGGATCACTAATGATTTGGAGGCTCTCATCTAAAGTGTGAACTTCTATCATCACTGTCACAGATGACATGAATTTTAACTTTAAAAGGAAATGGCGTGTAACTTTTCTGATATTTTAAGATTTCTCTGGGGGTGGATATATGTGAAGTGAAATGGAAGAAGAAACTCTGTTAAAGGATGAAGGAAGGAATTGTGAAATCACACTTCAAATTACTGAGATTTCTTATAGAATGTGGAATTCAGCTGTGAATAGAACAGAGTGGCTGGGTTCTAGAGTGGGGAAAAGTTTCTGCCTTGGAAAAAGTTGAGTTGGAGTGTAGTTATAACATCACTAAAAACTTTTTAAAATGAAATTATTCATCAAAAAATTATGTATTATTTATGAACTTTGTGCTAGACACTGTTCCAGATGGGGTACTAACATGATCAAATTCCTTAGGGACATGGCATTTCAGTTGGTTAGAAAGATCACAGACAAGTAAACAATTACATCAGTGCTAGGAGTTAATAAGAGGAAAAAAAAAAAAACAACTGTGCTGGGATAAAGGTTAATATAGGGTTATCTTATAATAACTGCAAAGTTCCCCTATTCAAAAGTGACTTGGAGGCTGAGATCAAGAGCAAGATTTTCTAATCTTGAGTAGAAGTTAGAGGACAAGCAAAGAGCACTGGGAAGGATGTTTTGGGAAAAGGAACAAAAACCAGGAAAGGTGCTGAAGTAGCAGATAGATTGACTTATTCTAGGAAGTTAAGAAGGCTGGCCTTGACTGGGTGGAAAAGTTGAAAGAAACAGTCATTCAGATTCATCTGATTGGCTCCTTCATGGAGCAAGGGTGGAAGATAGGGGAAGGGGGTAAGCTTCAGGTCCAGTGAATAGAGGAAGGGATATCGGCAGCAGTTCTTCCCCTCAAGGTGGTGAACCTCAAAGACAAACTCTTCCATTGCAGGACTGTCTACTCTTCCAGGACTACTATTAATGCTAACCGTCTTTTCTTTTTTCTCTCTGTTAGGTTTTGCAATCTCCACAGGACCAGTATTCTAGAGGATGGAGAATAAGAACTATTGTCTAGAAATGCACTGAACAGAATGGAAAGACAACCTCATATTATTTTATCTGAGTTTGCGTGTTATTTCCATCACCATTCTGTAACTTTTACCATACTATAGGAATCTGGACAGAGCCTGCACATGCCATTCTGCATAGCTGGATGTGGTTCCTGAACATGAGACTGTCAGCAAAGCAAGGAATTATAAGTAGGAATAATCCACCTATAGGTCCACAGGTAGGAATAGGAGAATTTCTGAACAAGAAAGCCTATAGTTGTTTATGCCAATATTGCAGTAGGCTTTGGCAGCTGTTTCCACCGAAACTTTAACTCCATTCTTTCTTTTTCTTTCTTTACTTCCTGTTCTCTTCTATCTTCTGAGAAAATGTCTTCAGATACTCCCTCCTCCTGGAATCTTACTTTCTTTCTTTTTAAATTTAAACTTTCTTTCATTTAAAGGAAGTTCTTTAACAAACTAATGGATAAGTTTCTGGACACAAAGAATATTTATAATAATATTCAGTCTCATACTCACCTACTAAAATACATAACAAATAGTTTTCCAGTTCGAATTAGAAACAAAACAATGCTACTCTTCTTCACCATTAGTCTCTAATGCTATTCTGGAAGTTTGAGCCAATGCAATAAAACCTGACATAGAAATAAGAACTATTAGAACACTAGTGAAAAAAATAACAGCAATATTTTCAGAGTCTACTTAGCATCTTCCAAATGTAAAACTGTGTTTGTTTAAAGTCTATTGGAAAGGATAAGCAGGTAAACAGATAGATGATTTTGGAAGAAGACAGAAAATATGAGAAAACAGCAGAAGTATCCATGAATGATGGCTGAAAGCTCTGGTTGTCTGACTGAGCCTTCTCCTGGAATCTTTCTGTGTCCACTTTGTTCAGCTGTAACTTGATACCTCTTCTAACCTCCACAGTGATATGTCTGATTTTGGACTTGGTACAGATCACTCACTGGATTTAGAAGAAAAAGTAATTTTTGTGTGAATATACATTACTCTCAGCTCCTTGAGATCAGAGACTAGCTTCTGCCATTGAGTTTTTATCTCCTAAGATTTATAGATAAGGTTTGATATAAAACCTATTTTCTGGTGAAATGAGTTGGGGTTTAAGATAGGTAATGAAAGAAAACTAAAGAAATGTTGGTATCTAGCATCCAATATCCAATATCAATATTCATTGGCATCTACACCAGTGCTAACTAATCATGGGTCCTCGGTCCAATGACTCACTTCAAGAGAAAATGGAATCTGGAAATTCTATTGGTATCTTAAGTTCAAGGTCTCATAAACCTACCCTGACCAAAGAAGTACAGTCTTCCCCTTAATTCTGAAGTAAACAGTTGACTCTTTCTCATTTCTGATTTGTTCTATCCAGAACCTAGGACATGGCCCAGCCACAAGCTAAAACTGCCCACCTGGTTTACCACCAGTTATTCTGGTTCTTACCAGTTCCTTGTACTTGCAAGATGAACCTTGTTTCTCTTCTTTAACTTTTTCTTAATAACAGTAGGCTAGATAGCTATTTCAACCCAAAGGATCACCAACCTTACCAAAATGGAACCAGACAATTCCTGTTGATATGTTCTTACCATCATATTAGATTTCTCAGATAACAAAGTCAACATTTTGAAGTCTTCCCTGATATCAGGGCTCAGACTTGACCTTCTTATTTCCATCTTAGTGATGTATCAACATTTATCCTTCATGGGAAATCTCTCATATATGAGCCTATACTAGTTATGATGACCAAATGAAACTTAATATCAATATTGTGGCTCTTCTAAGCTTAGTATAAGAAGCTGGGTCATATAGAAAATCTGGGAAGCAGTGAAAATAAGATACAGTCTCTAGGTTCAATAGTTATATTTTCAACCCAAAATTTGGTCTTCTAGCTTGCTGCACAGCAAAGTCAATCTACTAACACCAGCTTGTAGGTGAAGAAAATTACAGTGTTTATTGCAGGGTGCCAAACAGGGAGAATGGACAGCTCATACTTAAAAGTCTTGAACCCCCCAGTGGCTTTTAGGGATGTGTTTTTAAAGACAAAGTGAGGGAGAAGGTTGTGGGGAACATGATCAACTAATGCACAATTTCTGATTAGTGGGTGGTGAGGGAACCAGGTGAAGCCATAGGGTCAGCCTTATCAGTCTTCAGGTTCCAGGCAGTCTGGTGGATATGTGCTCATGATAGCTATTTTCTGTCTTGCTGGAATCTGGTTTCCACACAACAGCGGAAGAATGTGCATTGGACTGTCTTTGCCTTTGAGACAGAGCTGGCAGCCTTTGGGACTGATTTATTAAGTTATGGTTTTGTCCCTGCCTGGTTGACCTATCTTTGTTTCTGCATTCCTCTGTTTTTCTAATCATAAATTTCTGGGGCTTGTGTCAACTCATGGTTGGCCTAGGAGGCCACAGTTATTGCCACAGTCTTTCTTAATCATCAGTAAGCAGAGGTTATGGGGATTTTTTTCACTAGTAAGGTCTCTACATAGGTCTACTCATATTATTTGAAACAATCAGATGTTATCAAAGAAGATAAAACTATTTTATTAAATGACAGATCTGAGAAAATGCCAACCCTATATAAAATAATAAAACTGTATATAAAAATAGTTTAAGAAATATTGCAGATTATTTTAAGAAAATTTGCTATTTTATGTTATATATAAAACAATGTTATTATAGTGGGGACTCATTAAATTACTCATGGTACCTACAAAACCCAGAGGATAATTCATCAAATGCCTTGATTTTCTCATTTATGATTTTTTTTCTCTATGCCACCTTAACCATTCACTTCCTTAGAAATATCACAAAGACTTTCCATCACCATTATCTAAGCCACCTCAAAAATATCAGTTTTAGGCACTCACTTTTTTGAGCTCCATATCTTAGATTTCCTGAATTTCAGCAAACTCCAGAAAATAGTTAAGGACAGGGAAGCCTGGTGCTCTGCAGTCCATGGGGTTGCAGAGTCAGATATGACTTAGCAACTGAACAATAACAACAACCTATATTTCCAGTTCACCCTTTACAATATTCCTACTTCAGCAACTTTCAAAAACACACAGACTTCCAATACATTGAGGTTTCTAGTATTTAACTGTTTATTTCTGCCATAGTGTTCTCAATTTCTTTAAGTATGGAATATTCCATTGTCTATTTTGTTAATCATTCTTTTAATGCATCCTTAAATCCCATGATCCTCCCAACCTCTATTAAACTTCCTTGGCATGATTTTAAATTTAATTAAATCCAATTAATTAGACTCTTTAGTCTATACTCAAGTAAGTTTAATATGAAAGGAGAAAAACAACTGTGACAACCAAATCCACAATCTATTTATGATCAAACCTTAAGAAAACTTGGTGCTGTACAGCAAAAATACTATTATTTCTCTAAGCGTTATTATTTTTCTTTCCTACTCCCATATACAACTATTTCATCCTTGCTCAAATCGCCAGTATCTGCACCTTTCTCATTCTCTGGTTTGTGTACTCTTATTTCACTGAGAAATTAGTAGCAGTCAAAGAAGAACAATTACTCTTTTCCACCACACCTAACATTTCCTCTCCATTTATACATATATGTGTTCTCTTTACTCTAGAGACAACAGATAAAATTGTCTCTACTCCTGAGGCCAACTCCATCACCAAAGTGATTCTCTTACCTTCTCAAGGAGCTTGCTCTTGTGTTGTCTCCAGTCTCCTGCATTATACAATTTTCAGTTTCCTCTGAAGATTTCAACTTCACTGCAATAAAATCTGCAGAGTATCTTCTATCTCTGAAAAACCTTTTCTTTGACTTCCATATCTCCGTCCAGCCACCACTCTTTTATTCTGCTTCTATCTTTAATAAAACTTCTCAAAGATTTTGTCTGCTTTCCTATTTTCACACTGAAAGTGAAAGTCACTCATCTGTGTCTGCCTCTTTGTGTCCCCATGGACTGTAAAGTCCATGGAATTCTCCAGGCCAGAATACTGGAGTGAATAGCCTTTCTCTTCTCCAGGGGATCTTCCCAACCCAGGGGTCGAACCCAGGTCTCTCGTATTGCAGGTGGATTCTTTACTAGCTGAGCCACAAGGGAAGCCCAAGACTACTGGAACGGGTAGCCTATCCCTTCTCCAGCAGATCTTCCTGACCCAGGAATCAAACCATGGTCTCCTGCATTGCAGGCAGATTCTTTACCAACGGAGCTATCAGGGATTATCTGCTCTCATTTCCCCCTGGAATTCACTCCAGTAAGTGGTTTGTCTTACGACTTTATGGAAAGCACTCCTAAGATGATGACTCATGTGTTGTTATACACATTGGCCAATTAATAAATATCCCATTAGATAAGATACATGTGTAATGAAAGCATGAAAAAAGTTGATTACATCTTTCTTCCAGACATATTTTTTGCTTTTGCCTTCTGAAGTAGCTGAGTTTTCTGGGTTTCTTCTTTCATGCTGCAGATTCATTTTCCTGCATCTGTTGTCTGATGAAGGTGCCAGGGGTCAGCTCTTTGTTTTCTCTTTGCTATTGGCATATATTCCTTGGGTGATTTGATCTAATTTCATGTCTTTATAAATCAACAATGCTCTGCTGCTGCTGCTGCTGCTGCTGCTAAGTCGCTTCAGTCGTGTCCGACTCTGTGCGACCCCATAGACAGCAGCCCACCAGGCTTCCCGTCCCTGGGATTCTCCAGGCAAGAACACTGGAATGGATTGCCATTTCCTTCTCCAATGTATGAAAGTGAAAAGTGAAAGTGAAGTTGCTCAGTCGTGTCCGACTCTTAGCAACCCCATGGACTGCAGCCCACCAGGCTCTTCCATCCATGGGATTTTCCAGGCAAGAGTACTGGAGTGGGGTGCCATTGCCTTCTCCAATAATGTTCTAAAGACTACCACATTTTATCACTAGCTTGACTACTTCTCTGAGCCTTAGGCTCATTTTCCAAGTAACTACTCAACAGCTCCTTTTAGACATTTTATTGGTTTCATCCACATAGACCCTTTTCTCCACAAATCCCCTTTCCTTACATCTTGGTTAATGATATCATTTTCATTTGATTGTCCAGTCTCATACCTCCTTGATCCAAAAGCAAGTGTTATTGGCTCCATTTTCAAAATGTATCTCAAATACATTATTCACCAACTTCACTGTTCGCAACCTACTCCTACAATCCACATTTTCTCTCATTTGGGTTATGAAAATAGCCTCCAAAATGGGCTCTTTTCACATTTTGCCTCACTCTATATTCTAGAAAATGTGACATTTTAGAAATGCAAATAAGACAATTCACTTCCTCCCTTCAAAATCTGGCAGTTTTTTTCCATTACAATAAAGAAAATTAATCACAAGTAATTTACTCCAGTTTATCTATTTTGCTTCATCTCTTATCCCTCACCCCTCTTCTCACCACTTGTTCTGTACCACCTGCCCTGGTCTTTTTGATGGACGGAGGAGCCTGGTAGGCTGCAGTCCATGGGGTTGCTAAGAGTCGGACAGGACTGAGTGACTTCACTTTCACTTTTCACTTTCATGCATTGGAGAAGGAAATGGCAACCCACTCCAGTATTCTTGTCTGGAGAATCCCAGAGACGGGGAAGCCTGGTGGGCTGCTGTCTGTGGGCTTGCACAGAGTCAGACACGACTGAAGCAACTTAGAAGCAGCAGCAGCAGCAAGTGTCTAAGAATAATCCTGCTCCAGTACCTTTGGAACTGCTGTACTTTCTTGCAAATCTTCCTTTAACTTCACTCACTTCTATCAGGTTTTTATCTTAAATTTGACCTCTTTTAAAAAAAACAACTCATTTCTCCTCATCCTCTAATCATCATGATTCACTTGTACAACAAAGTGTACATCACGTTAAAATGATGTACATCTATTTGTCACTTGCTTATTTGGGAGTTTATTCTCCTACTATAACATGAGCCTCATGAAAGCAGGTACTATAATTTCCATTGTTACCAGCCTTATTCCTGCCCCAGGCTGGATATAGAAATGAAACAAAACACTTACCCCAGGGATTCTAGGATTCTTCTTCAATCACTCTGAGGGTTTATAAATGCTTTTGCTATTTCACCACCCCTACTTTCAATGATATCTAGAGTCTGATTGTGTATGTGGTCCTTTTTTAAGGACACAGTTACTATACTCACTCTCCTACCCTTCAAATATCCCTCATACAACTTCAATTTATGGAAGTTGAATGAATCCTTTTGGGATTCCTATTTTCTCTGCTTGTGTGGTGGGACTGTCTCTCATGGCACGTGCTCCATTCTTGTCTTATTATAAAATTTTGGCTCTGTATTTCAAGCAAGCTTTCTTTCAAGTCTATATTTCTGTTTGTGAATATCTTTCTCCAAGTAAGCCAGAAGGCTGTGAGGGTGCAGTCAACTGCAAAATTAAAAGACAATTATGATCAGCATTTTCACTGTTTGATATTTTATACAATGTACTTTATATCCTTAGGAATTTATAGTCATAGAGATCAGTGGATTAGAAAACATTGAGCACATTTCTTCACTACAAAAAAATCAAAGTATATATTGTGTCCATTTATAATCTCAATGGTCATATAATATACAAAGATACATATATATGAATAATAATAACAGATAAATATAAATTACATAATAAAAATTAAACTGCCATAAAATTGAGAGACTGGGACCTCTTAGCAGATATTGAGAAAGATGTATTAAAGCTGAACCTCATAGGGAAGACTTAGTTTAAAACATGAAAAGGTAAGGAGAGGAAACCAAACTATTAAAGAATTTAACATCAGTGAATGCATAAATGAATATACTGTGTTCAGTCACTAAGTCATGTCTGACTCTGAGACTCCATGGACTGCAGCATGCCAGGCTACCCTGTCCTTCACTATCTCCTGGAGTTTGCTCAAACTCATGTCTGTTGTGTCAATGATATCATTCAACCATCTCATCCTCGATCCACCCTTTCTCCTCCTGGCTCAATCTTTTCCAGCATCAGAGTCTTTTTCAATGAATAGGCTCTTTGCATCAGGTGGCCAAAGTACTGGAGCTTCAGCTTCATCATCAGTCCTTCCAATCAATATTCACGGTTTATTTCCTTTAAGATTGACTAGTTTGATCTCCTTGCTGTCCAAGGAACTCTCAAGAGTCTTATACAGCATCACAACTCAAAAGCATCAATTGTTTGATGCTAAGCCTTCTTTATGGTCCAACTCTCACATCCATACATGACTACTGGAAGAACCATAACACTGAATACATGGACCTTTGTTCACTAAGTGATGTCTCTGCTTTTAAATACACTATCTAGGTTTGTCATAGCTTCCAAGAAGCAAGCATCTTTTAATTTCATAGCTACAGTCACCATTCACAATGATTTTGGAGCCCAAGAAAATAAAATCTGTCACTGTTTCCACTTTTTTGCATCTATTTGCCACAAAGTAATGGAATCAGATGCCGTGTTCTTAGTTTTTTGAATGTTGAGTTTCAAGCCAGTTTTTTTTTTTTTTTTTTGCTTTTTGACCCTCATCAAGAGACTCTTTAGTTCCTCTTCACTCTCTGCCATTAGAGTGATAACATCTGCATATCTAAGGCTGTTGATATTTCTCCCAGCAATCTTGATTCCAACTTGTGATTCATCTAGCCTGATATTTTACATGATGTATTCTGCATGTAAATTAAATAAATAGAGTGACAATATACAGCTTTGTCATACTCCTCTCTCAATTTTGAACCGTCCATTGTTCCATGTCTGATTCTGACTGTTGCTTCTTGACTTCCTTCTTAGGAGACTGGTAAGGTGGCCTGGCATTCCCATCTCTTAAGAATTTTCCACAGTTTGTTGTAATCTACATGGTCAAATGAATATACACATAAAATCATTTATTTATTCTTTTAAGAATAAACATTTAGGATAGCTAGGTAAAATAAACAATGCCTTGCCTGGTTAAATTTAAATTAAAAAAACAGTGATTTTTTTTTAGTATGCATATGTACCATATATTGCATGAAATATACTTTTAAAGGTTTAACATTGAAATCAAACTTAACTGAGCATCTTGTATTTTCATTTGTTACATTTGACAACCCTAATTTTTATCGACTATGCCCTGCATATGTTCTAGGTGTTGTGAACATGCATTTGAATCAAAGACAAGCACATGTTCTTGATTTGCCTGTTGTTTGTTAGAAGGTATACATATAACCCTGTTGAAGGTTGACTGTGCTAAGGGGAATGGGACCAGAGAAAGAGAAAATCTGTTACATGTAAATCATTGAAATGTAACATAATTTTTGTAAGCCTATTTGGTATTTTTTAATATACCAGAAGTCAAAAAGTAATGAAAATGACCCCATTCTGCCTAATATCTGTAAAATAGCAGTATTTGTCTCAGATGAGAAAAGCAAGGCTTAGAGAGGTTGCCCTAAGATTGGACTTATTCCATGACACCACTCTGCCTTTCTTGACTCAGAATGACTTAAGTATCAAGGTTCAATGTTCCCATGAACCACTACCATTGAGGTCCTGAAATGTTTCCCTGCACCATCCCTCCTCTCTCAGTTCACCATGGGCCACAAATTGGAAACATCTGTGAATTCTTTTCCTCCACTTCTCCTCTCCAGTACCCTTTCCCTGCAGGAAGTCAAGAGCATCTCTGTGGCTGGCACTGGCTGCTTACATACAAACCTAGGATAATATCACGAGGGTAGCATCTCCATTGAGTAAAATGGTCTCTTATTTTGTTTGTCTTTGAGTGCAGTTGAGAAAGGCTTCAGGCTTCTTCCCTGGGAGTGGCTCCTAAATGAATCAATAGACCAGGATCTCATCTGCAGCTCAAGCTGGGAGAAAGACGTGAGACTCCCTAACTGTTCTTCAAGAAAAACCATTTCTTTGTAAAATGTCAGGATCAAGGCTGAAGCTTCTGTCTCCTGGAGATAAGCTGCATTCCCATCATATACCTCAGGCCATTTGCAGGGAAAAGCCATGGTTAGGATAAGGTGGCACTAGTTAAGGTGTCTCTTACCCCCATTTCTGGGGACTTTCAAAAATTAATCTACTTGCTGTGGATTGAGTCATATTTCCCCAAAATTCATGTGCAGAATCCCTAATCCCCAAGGTGATGATATTTAGAGACAGAGCCTTTGGGAAATAATTAGGGTTAGATGAGGTCATGAGATGGGAGCTCCAATGAAAAGGGATTCAGTTCAGTTCAGTAGCTCAGTCGTGTCCGACTCTTTGAGACCCCATGAACTGCAGCATGCCAGGCCTCCCTGTCCATCACCAACTCCCAAGTTTACATAAACTCATGTCCATTGGGTCAGTGATGCCATCCAACCATCTCATCCTCTGTTGTCCCCTTCTTCTCCTGCCCTCAATCTTTCCAAGCATCAGGGTCTTTTCAAATGAGTCAGCTCTTCGCATCTGGTGCCCAAAATATTGGAGTTTCAGCTTCAACATCAGTCCTTCCAATGAACATCCAGGACTGATCTCTTTTAGGATGGACTGGTTGGGTTTCCTTGCAGTCCAAGGGACTCTCAAGACTCTTTTCCAACACCACAGTTCAAAAGCATCAATTCTTCTGCATTCAGTTTTCTTTATAGTCCAACTCTCACATCCATACATGACCACAGGAGAAACCATAGCCTTGACTAGACGGACCTTTGTTGGCAAAGTAATCTCTCTGCTTTTTAATATGCTGTCTAGGTTGGTCATAACTTTTCTTCCAAGGAGTAAGCGTCTTTTAATTTTATGGCGCAGTCACCATCTGCAGTGATTTTGGACCCCAGAAAAATAAAGTCTGACACTGTTTCCACTGTTTCCCCATCTATTTTCCATGAAGTGATGGGACTGGATGCCATGACCTTAGTTTTCTGAATGTTGAGCTTTAAGCCAACTTTTTCACTCTCCTCTTTCACTTTCATCAAGAGGTTCTTTAGTTCTTCTTCACTTTCTGCTGTAAGAGTGGTGTCATCTGCATATCTGAGGTGATTGATATTTCTCCTGGTAATCTTGATTTCAGCTTGTGGTTCCTCCAGCTCAACGTTTCTCATGATGTACTCTGCATATAAGTGAAATAAGCAGGGTGACAATATACAGCCTTGATGTACTCCTTTTCCTATTTGGAACCAGTCTGTTGTTCCACGTACAGTTCTAACTGTTGCTTCTTGACTTGCGTAGAGGTTTCTCAAGAGGCAGGTCAGATGGTCTGGTATTCCCATCTCTTTCAGAATTTTCCACAGTTTATTGTGATCCACACAGTCAAAGGCTTTGGCATAGTCAATAAAGCAGAAACTCTGGAACTCTCTTGCTTTTTTCATGATCCAGCAGATGTTGGCAATTTGATCTCTGGTTCCTCTGCCTTCTCTAAAACCATCTTGAACATCTGGAAGTTTATGGTTCATGTATTGCTGAAGCCTGGCTTGGAGATTAGTGCTCTTATAAGAAGAGGGAGAAAGACCAGAGTGCTCCTCTCTCTTTATGAGCACACATCAATAAGTGGCTGACTATAAGCCAGAAATTGAGCTCTCACCAGAACCTGTCCATGCTGGCTCTTTGATCTTGGACTTCCAGCCTCCAGAATGTGAGAAAATAAAAATTCCTATTTTGGGGGGATGCCTGATATACTATTACAGCAGCCAGAGCTGAGTAAGACACTGCTATAAAGGTATGACATAAGTCCAATCCTGATAGTGAGGAATGTGAGGGAGCAAGATCAGTATATGACTGTGATTTTGGATCCAGAAGCCTGTTCATTTGCACTGTACCTGTGTGGGAAGATGGTGATTACAGCCATAAAATTTAAAAATGCTTACTCCTTGGAAGGAAAGTTATGACCAACCTAGACAACATATTAAAAAGCAGAGACATTACTTTGCCAACAAAGGTCCATCTAGTCAAGGCTATGGTTTTTCCTGTGGTCACGTATGGATGCAAGAGTTGGATTGTGACAAAAGCTGAGCACTGCAGAATTGATGCTTTTGAGCTGTGGTGTTGGAGGAGAGTCTTGAGAGTCCCTTGGACTGCAAGGAGACCCAACCAGTCCATCCTAAAAGAGATCAGACCTGGGTGTTCATTGGAAGGACTGATGTTGAAGCTGAAACTCCAATATTTTGGCCACCTGATGCGAAGAGCTGACTCATTTGAAAAGACCCTGATGCTTGGGAAGATTGAGGGCAGGAGAAGAAGGAGACAACAGAGGATGAGATGGTTGGATGGCATCACCGACTCAATGGACATGAGTTTATGTAAACTCCGGGAGTTGGTGATGGACAGGGAGGCCTGGCGTGCTGCAGTTCATGGGGTCTCAGAGTCAGAACCGACTGAGCGACTGAACTGCACTGAACTGAGTGGGAAGAGACTGTCATGTTAGGGGTGCAAAGAAACAGGAGGGTTCAAAAGCAAGCACTAAATGAAAGTAACTCCAAACATTCCCCACGAAGCTGGTCCACTTATTGCCAAGGTCAGTGGAGGTTTCAAAGAAGCACAACTGAAAGAAACCTCTAAGTCAACCTGCTGATATTTGTATTTTGCAGCTGGCACTCATGAAAGTGTTCATTTGGTCTATTTGACAATTGAAATTCTCAATAGAAGGAAATGAGATCTTTCTGGTTTTGAGATGTCAGCTTCTGAGAGATGTTTTAATGTGCATCTGTCCTGGGAAATGGAACCACTCTGAATGCTGACAATTCAGGTGTCAAGCCTCTGAGACAGAATGGTGCTCATACTGTGGCTCTTCCTCAAGGTGAATAGTGACCTCAGGATACTCTAACTTTTCCTTAATGGCTCCCGGTATGTTTAATTATCTTTCTTTTTCAAATGGCAACAGGATCCCTAATAAATCTAGAGCCTCTGTTCATCTCAAGAAATCTAATGAAGCCAAATGTAAAACTCTATGTCTTTATCTGTTTTGGGTTAACCATTTAAAAAAATACTTTACAAATTTTACCCTTGTCCCCACTTTCTCCTCCAGAAGTCCTGATACATTTAGGGGATTGGATGGTAAGGACCATCTCCCTTCCTTAATCATCACTTTCTGTCTCAACTGACATTTGTTAGAAGACAACAAAGTAAATGGTTTTTCTCCTTCACCACTGCTATTCATTATCTTACCAAAAGTCAAGCAAGCTGATAGGGTGGTTGATCACTCCTTTAGAAGCATAAAAACCAAGAGATGAAATTGAAAAAAAAACATGTGTCTTTTAGGAAACAAACAATAATTTTCTTGCAGAAAAATATCTTACAAATTATCAGCAAATTAGAATCAGAAAATACTAGGACTGGAGATGAGTTTAGAAGTCATCTAATTTATCTCTTTGATGTCATGATCAGGGAAATTGACAAAACAATTGGAGAGGGAGAAGAGAAGGAGAATGAGAGAGAGGATGATTACGTTGGAGTCTGTAATTGAAGCTATATGCTTCCATGCCACAGTTTGTTTAAAATTCTAAAACATTCAATGCAAATAGAAAACTGCATAAAACATGAATGAGCACCTCAATAAATTATCACTAAGTGAATATGTATGTGAAACCACAGCTTCAGGTGGAGAAATTAAGCACTGATGACATTTCAGAAGTACTCTCTCTTGCCCCATCTCTATCATTACTAAATCTTTCTGAAGGTAACCAACTTATCACTTATGATATTAACATCCACATCTTAAAATGGATAACCTTACCATTCATGCATCCCTAAATATTGTGTTTTAGTTTCTCATTTTCAAGCACTTTGTAATGGTAACATAGAATATGTATATTTTGTCTGTCTATACTCATTCAGTATTTGTATTCATCTGTGTTGTGAGGCTAGCTGTGGTTTGCTGGTTTTCATTGCCTAATAAAATTTCATGCTATGAACATTCTGCAGTTTATGGTCTAACTTTTCTGTTGATAGATAATTGTTTTGAGATTTTGCCCATAATGAATGATACTGGTGTGATTTGTTTAGTTATGACTTGATGCATATGCTAAATCATACCATATGTATATATTTAGGATATTACTGCAAACAGATTTTACTGTGAAACAGACCAATGCCTACAGGGAGCAAATGTCACCTCCTAGTCTGGTCATTAGAGAAATCAAAATAAAGAGAACTTTAAAAGATATGAGAAAGTTATATAAATATCTGGGAAGCTGAAAAAAAATAAAGTTGTGTGGAGTATCAGGAAATAAGATAAATAATCTGAATTTTAAAATTTAACTAAAAGACTGGAAAGAAAAGAAGCTATTTCTTCCAAGTGCATCTACATAAAATTCTTGAGGCCAGGTTGCCCCTCACAGACAATGGCAATTATTCGTAAATTATTTTACTTGCTGAAATATAGTCATATTAACCTTCCATAGTGCTGTTTAGTTAAATCTCTATAACTAATCAAACTTCATTAATTTCATTTATTATGAAATGTCAGGATATGGTCATATGACCAAGGAAAAAGAAATATTATAGATACTGAGACAAGCATTTTATAATTAAAGTCTCAAATTAGTATGAAATATAATTTTCATCTCTTCTTTGTTTGAAACACTTTAAATAGGCAACTATTGAGATTTTGGATCATCTTTCCTATCATTATTTTGAACTATTTTACAGGTAGTTTAACTATTTCCTCTTAATTTATTTGGTCCTGTTTTTTACTTTGTTCCTTTATTTGCAAAATGTTTCTCTGTCTTTTAATTTTGTCTAACTTACTGTGTTTTAGGTCTCATTTCCCCAGGATATAGGTTGTAATTCTTGCTATTGTTCTCTGTCCTTGGTGAGTAAAGTCGGTCTAGTGGCTTGTGCAAGCCTGTGTTGGGAGGAATTTGTGCCTGCATTCTGGTGGGAGGTGAGTTTTTCCCCTTGAATGGTGATAGTCCATGTGAGGTGATGTGTTTTGGGCTGTCTGTGGGCAGCCTATCTGCTGATGATCTGGTCTGTGTTCTTATCTTGCTTGCTTGCTCCAGGCATCTGCTGCTAGATGTTGCAGCCAGTTGGGTGGTGCCGGGTCTTGTATTCACTGGAGGACTTCACGGGAATACTCTCTGAGATCAAGAGTTCTTTGGTAGTCCAGTGTCCTGGACTCAGCCCTTCCATCCCAGAGTCGCAGATCTGACTTCTAGTTGGAGAACTAAGATCCCATAAACTGTTTGTTATGGCAACAAATGGAATTAAAACAAACAAAATAGAAAGCAGACAAAAAAGAAAAAAGAAAAGAAAAGAAAAACAGCCAAAAAAAACAAGAAACATAAAATGAATCCCATACAAATGGTAAAAGCAAAATAACGCAAATAGAAACAAAACAAAGGAACACACACACACACACTCACACACATAAATGAAACCAAAACAAGAAAAGAAACAAAGTACTAGAGTTGACTCAGCAGACAAAGAAAACAAAAATGATATCAACCAATTAATAACAAAACTAAGACAAAATAAGACCAAAGCAGAGTGTCAATTTAGGAATTAAGCAAAGAAAACAAAACAAACACACAGCATGGTGGAAAAAAAAACTATAAAAACAAAGTTAAAAAGGACTATATATGTACTAAGGCAGAACTACAAGTAGAGAACAACAAAATCTGCAGAAATGCAGAAAGCCAAAGTAGAAGTAGAAATAGATAAAGGAAATTTTAAAAATATATGATTAAAATTTCCAAAAGCTTAAATAGAGATAATAATAAAATGAACAATGGAGAAAAAGCTGAAGAGAAAAAATCCAGAACCAACTACAGAATGAATTAAAACATCATCATCATAATAAACGTTTTTCTCAGGTCTCAGCTGTCAGTATGCTTACCTCTGCTATGAGCCACAGCCTACCTCTACCTCCCTGGGAGACCCTTCAATTCTGGGAAGGGCTGGTCTCTGGACCTGCTGTAGGGACAGCTCAGATTCTAGTCTGGCCCTACTCCTGCATATGCTTGCCTCCAATGCCCACAGCTGCCAGAGCTAGAGCATTTTCTTTTGTGGAAACACTCTTTGTCCTTTTATATATTCCACAGACACAGAGTCTACCTAGTTGATTATGTGTATTTAATCTGTAGCTTGTACAGCTAGTGGAAATTTTTTTTGATCTTCTTTCTTAGTCACTCTGCCCCTGGAACTCAACTGAGGTTTTATTCCCAGCTCTGCATGTGGATTATCCACAGGTGTTAGCTTAAGAGGCTTCAATGGAGGACTTGGGTCTGCTCCAGTGAGGACCAGGTATGGAGGTGGCATGGCTGCTTGGATCATAGGGATTCTGGTGGAGCCAGGTGCACAGGGAAGCCAGTGGCCATGGGCACAGGAGATATGGGTCTATTAGGATTCTTTTTAAATAGGCAGTTATCTACATGAGAAAAGAGTTAAATGAACTTGGCATGTCCAGAAATTTGAACACTCATGGATGGTTTGAATCCAGATTAACTGAAGGCATGCTGAAATTGTAGCAGGAAATAAAACTATGCAACAGTCGTTCTTAGATCACTGGCAAGTAAAAAGTAAAACAACATTCTGCATTCAGTGGCTGAATTGCTTCCATGGTTTCTAGACAAATTGAGAACAAGTGTCAGCCTGCAAAATCAAAAGAAAATAATTCAGTGCCTCATCATTGTGTATATAGCACACATATTCTCTTCCAAAGAAAAGAAAAAAAAATGATAACAAGTTGCTGCATTGTAGCACAGAAATTGATGGTGTGTCAACCGAGAATACCTGGAGAAGGAAACGGCAAACCATTCCAATATTCTTGGCTGGGAAATCCCATGGATAAAGGAGCCTGATGAGCTAAAGTCCATGGGGTTGCAAAAGAGTCAGACATGATTTAGCTTCCAAGGAGTAAGGGTCTTTTAATTTCATGGCTGCAGTCACCATCTGCAGTGATTTTGGAGCCCCCAAAAATAAAGTCTGACACTGTTTTCACTGTTTCCCCATCTATTTCCCATGAAGTGATGAGACCAGATGCCATGATCTTTGTTTTCCGAATATTGAGCTTTAAGCCAACTCTTTCACTCTCCACTTTCACTTTCAAGAGGCTTTTGAGTTCCTCTTCACTTTCTGCCATAAAGGTGGTGTCATCTGCATATATGAGGTTACTGATATTTCTCCTGGCAATCTTGATTCCAGCTTGTGTTTCTTCCAGTCCAGTGTTTCTCATGATGTACTCTGCATATAAGTTAAATAAGCAGGGTGACAATATACAGCCTTGACATACTCCTTTTCCTATTTGGAACCAGTCTGTTGTTTCATGTCCAGTTCTAACTGTTGCTTCCTGACCTGCATACAGATTTCTCAAGAGGCAGGTCAGGTGGTTTGGTATTCCCATCTCTTTCAGAATTTTCCACAGTTTATTGTGATCCACACAGTCAAAGGCTTTGGCATAGTCAATAAAGCAGAAATAGATGTTTTTCTGGAACTCTCTTGCTTTTTCCATGATCCAGCAGATGTTGGCAATTTGATCTCTTTTTCCTCTGCCTTTTCTAAAACCAGTTTGAACATCAGGAAGTTCACAGTTCACATATTGCTGAAGCCTGGCTTGGAGAATTTTGAGCATTACTTTACTAGCATATGGATGTGAGAGTTGGACTGTGAAGAAGGCTGAGCGCTGCAGAATTGATGCTTTTGAACTGTGGTGTTGGAGAAGACTCTTGAGAGTCCCTTGGACTGCAAGGAGATCCAACCAATTCTTTCTGAAGGAGATCAGCCCTGGGATTTCTTTGGAAGGAATGATGCTAAAGCCAAAACTCCAGTACTTTGGCCACCTCATGCGAAGAGTTGACTCATTGGAAAAGACTCTGATGCTGGGAGGGATTGGGGGCAGAAGAAGAAGGGGACGACAGAGGATGAGATGGCTGGATGGCATCACTGACTCGATGGCCGTGAGTCTGATTGAACTCCGGGAGTTGGTGATGGACAGGGAGGCCTGGCATGCTGTGATTCATGGGGTCGCAAACAGTCGGACACGACTGAGCAACTGAACTGAACTGAACTGACTTAGCTACTTAACAACAAAACAACCTAGAATAGTGGAAAGTCTAAGTGCTTTAGAGGCAATATTCACCTATGTTAAAATACCCTGTGACCTAGGCAAGTTTACTTAATCTTCACAATTTCTGATTTTCCTTTTTGTTCAATGGATTAAAATGTCTTCTGGCATGGTAGTCATGAGCCGTAGGAGTAGGAGTATTAATGGAGTATTACCATATTCCTAGGGCCCCAGCAAGAGCTCAGTCACTACCATTTTCTTTGCATTAATTCAGCATTCAGTTCAATTCAGTCGCTCAGTCATGTACAACTCTTTGCAACCCTATGGAGTGTGGCACTCCAGGCCTCCCTGTCCATCACCAAGTCCCAGAGTTTACCCAAACTCATGTCCATTGAGTCGATGATATCATCCAAACATCTCATCTTCTGTCATACCCTTCTTCTCCTGCCTTCAAACTTTCCCAGCATCAGGGTCTTTTCAAATGAGTCAGCTCTTCAGTGGCCAAAGTCAGGTGGCCAAAGTATTGGAGTTTCAACATCAGTCCTTCCAATGAACACTCAGGACTTACCTCCTTTAGGATGGACTGGTTGGATCTCCTTGCAGTCCAAGGAGACTTTATTTTTTGGGGCTCCAAAATCACTGCAGATGATGATTACAGCCATGAAATTAAAATATACTTACTCCTTGGCAGGAAAGTTATGATCCATCTGACAGCATATTATAAATCAGAGACATTACTTTGCCAACAAAGGTCCATTTAGTCAAGGCTAGGGTTTTTCCAGTAGTCATTTATGGATGTGACAGTTGGACTATAAAGAAACAAGTAATTACTGAACACCTAACATTTACCAAACCACAGTCAAAGCAATGGTTTTTCCAGTAGTCATGTATTAGTGTGAGAGTTGGACCATAAAGAAGGCTGAACACTGAAGAATTGATGCTTTTGAACTGTGGTGTTGGAGAAGACTCTCAAAAGTCCTTTGGACTGCAAAGAGATCAAACCAGTCAATCCCAAAGGAAATCAACCTTGAATATTCATTGAAAGAACTGATGCTGAAGCTGAAACTCCAATACTTTGGCCACCTGATGCAAAGAGCCAACTCATTAGAAAAGACCCTGATGTTGGGGAAGATTGAGGGCAGAGGGAGAAGAGGGTGATAGAGGTTGAGATAATTGGATGGCATCAGTGGATATGAGTTTGAGCAAAATCTGTGAAGGACAGGGAAGCCAGGTGTGCTGCAGTCCACGGAGTCAAAAAGAGTTGGACACCACTTAGTGCCTGAACAACAACAGTAATGTTTGCCAAACAGTAATGTTTGCCAGTTTCTGGTGCAGAGGATAAAGTAGCTAGAAAAAGAAAAACAGAAACCTCCTTCAAGGAGCTGACAGTATAGTGTTTGTGAAGGGAAAGGAAAAAGGGGGAAAAAAATCAAGCAGCTACAACACATATCAGTTGGATCTCCCGTCAAGAAATTACCTGCTGTCCTATTATTCAGGTATTAGGATGCAGTTAGTTGCAACGTTTGAGCTCAGGACACACCTCCCAGCAGCCCCTAGTTGGTGACTCAGTATGGCTTATGTTCTTGGGCCTGGCTATTTCTGGGTGATGTGGGGTTCTTTGCGTTCAAGTTCACCATTGATCCGGCCAAGATTTTTTCATGGCCACACCACACACCTAGAGCTGGGTAGTCTGAATCTTTTCCTACCCAGCCCTCTCCTTCTTTCATTAGGGTCAAAGTAGAATGATGGCTGCCAGATTCTCCTACTTCTACTCCCCTACGCTTAATTTGTCACAGGTGTTCCCCATCTTGTTATTCTTCCTTTGTCTTAGATCTGCCTTCTGGAGGATGCCACCAACACAGGTGGTGTGTTTGCAAGTGAAATGTGTAGAAAAGCATCCCAACGGAACCATACAGAGGCAGTTCTGTGCACTGTTTGTGAGATATTTTCTGTGCCCTCTGAAGGACTCCTGCCCAACCCACACTGAAGCCACATTTTACTCTATCTTTGTGGGAAGAGGATGTTCAATGCCGATACTAAAAATACACAAATAAGTACTCGGTTGAAGAAAAAGTTGTCCCAACCACATTGCCTTGTTCATGTAAGTTTCAAAATCAAGAGAGTGCAATTAATTCACAAATTCCAGCCCCCCTTGTTCCACACTATAATGTCAGGTTGAAAGACGAGAAGAAAATTATCACAGCTCTCTTGACATCTGCTGCGTGGAGTGAAATGGAGACTCATAACTGCTGCAGGCTGTGCTGTCATGAAATTGCTTCTTTTTATTTAGAAAATCCCATTGGTGATGAATGCAATTCTGCTTTCCTAGCAGCTGCAGTGGAACTCCGCAAGCAGCTCATGTCATCAGTTAATTCTTTGAAGGCTATTCCTCTGACTGGCTGAAGGCCAACTGATAAACCAAGCACTGGTAGGGCTGACTGGTGTGTAGAAGCTGAGTCTCTAGGTTATGCACAAACACATTTTAACAAGAGTCTGATGGGTGTTGGGGCAGTTTACTCTGAAATGTTCTCAAGTTATTTAAATGTCATTGAAGTGAAGCCCATTTTTGCCCTGGTGTTTCTTTTTCTCCCTCTTTGTTCACAAAATTTGTATCTTTCTCCTTGGGTTTACAGCAGGCACCACTCCCCTCACGACTCTGGGGATTCATATTGACTAGTGTTGCTTGTGCTCATTTTTGCATTTGCTTTTCCAGCTACGAATGTTCTTCTCCTGCCATCTCCCTTTAGTAGTTCAATGGGTACAAATTGATGCTTGTGATGAGAGTCTACAGATTCCTCCACTCATGCAGGATGTATTAAGGAAAAATGTCTGTATTTGAATCTGTGTTAGGGTTATAAAAATGGCACCAATTGCTTCCAGAGAGCATAAGATTACCCTTCTAGAATGGAAGATACTTATATAAACAAATAATATCAATAATGAAATTTTTTTTTACTGCAATAGTATACAGATGAAAAATTATGTCAGCCCCGAGGACAAAGTGACTTTTGCTTGAAGGAATTTGATAAGGGAAGATCTAGGGGAATACGGGCTGCCTGCCATCTCCACCAACCTTCTTCATGTCTCCTTCCGATGAACATATTCTCCCCCAACTTTACAACAAATAGCTGCCATTAAGAGAGAAGTTCTGGACCTGCCCCAACTTGAAACTTGTCAGAATATGCCAGGTGGTCAAGCAAGGTATTGCATGGTGCGAGGACAGCATATGCAGTGCTGCTGCTGCTGCTGCTGCTAAGTCGCTTCAGTCGTGTCTGACTCTGTGCGACCCCATAGATGGCAGCCCACCTGGCTCCCCCATCCCTGGGATTCTCCAGGTAAGAACACTGGAGTGGGTTGCCATTTCCTTCTCCAGTGCATGAAAGTGAAAAGTGAAAGTGAAGTCGCTCAGTCGTGTCCGACTCTTCGCAACCCCATGGACTGTAGTTTACCAGGCTCCTCTGCCCATGGGATTTTCCAGGCAAGAGTACTGGAGTGGGCTGCCATTGGCTTCTCCGCACATGCAGTGACTCTGCTGTTTAGTTGCTAGCAGGGCTAGTATTGCTTAGTTGCTCAGTTGAATCCAACTCTTGGTGACACTTTGGACTGTATCCCACCAGGTTCCTCTGTCCATGGGATTTTTCAGGCAGGAATACTGGAGTGGATTATCATTTCCTTCTCCATGTGGTCTTTGTGACCCAGGGATTAAGCCCATGTTTCCAGCATTGGCAGATAGATTCTTTACCACTGAGCCACCAGGGAAGCCCATGTGTACATATATGTATATATTAAGGTTTGATTCATTGAAACTGTATATAAAGAAGCAAAAGGGAAATTATAAATCATTATATTTTCACTAAATATTTGAGTAGGATAATGTTGATAATTGATACTGAAAATGTAGTCAATAAATAGTTGGTGAAGTGCCATTATTCTGTGCATTATATGCTGAGCAAAGTAGTCCCATCCTATGTGTACTATTTTGGAAAACACATGTCACATCGCCAAAGTTTCTTCAATCTGTTATAGGAACTGAAAGGACCATTGAAGTAAATTGATGACAATTTACCATTCACTAAAAATAGCTATTGCCAGAACATACTCTGAAAAGGAATTGAAAATGTTTATCCTCTTCACTGTCAATTAGCCAAAAGAATTTCTTTTGTTGGCTTGCCAAGATGTATAAAACTCTAAGTATAGAGAGTCAGTTCTTTATGGCTTTATCTTATTTCTATAAACATTCCTTCAATGTCTTTAGCAAAGCTAACAGATCTTGATTAATGACTTAGTGGATAAATTGATGACTGACCCTAAAAGAAAATGGCTAAACCCTGGGGGTCAGGAAGTACCACGAAAGAAGAAAATGGAGATATTGGGAACACTTTCCAATTTGGCCAATGGCCAGATACAATTGCTCTCATTCATCTTGGGAATTATACCTTTGCACTGAAAATGTTCTTTGCAATTTTGTTATTTAATAGCAATTTATGTCATTATCCTTAAGCCATAACAGAGTGAAAGTGCAGTAAATACAAAAATATAAACTATAATGCAAGTCCTATCCTTGACAAGAGGAAAATGAAAACATGCTCTCTCTCAATATTAATACCTTCTTTGTGACCTCTGAAGCTTTAGTCATTCATTTTACAAAAGCTGGAAGGCTGCCAGATTCAGAAACAACATGTCTGAGTCTGGGCACTATTGCAGAAAACTGAGTCGGTAGCTAGTTTCAGTAAGAAAATATTTACTACAAGAAAATGAATAGCTTAAATAGTTATTGGGAGAGCTGAAAAGACAGATTTCAGATGAGAAGTTCTCATTCCTGTCTCTGCATGGGAATCAGCTGAGAAGATTTTGAAAATATCCATATCCCAAATTCATTTCCTGAGATGATAATGATTGTCTGGGGTGCAGGTAGTGGAACTTGACAGCCCCTTTAGGTGACTGTTATCTGTGACTAAGTTGAGACTGCTCCAAGTTGAGTAGTCATTGTTCCAAAAACCATACTACAGAATCAAGCCCCTAAGGGAACTACTGCTGCTTCTACAACGAGGAAACTTCAGGCTCTGTAATCTCACTGCTATCATCATGATCAGTTTCATGCAGTTCTAAACTTCTGACATTACACCTGGTGCCAGCATGCTCTTCAGCAGCAGAACAGATTTATTCTGCCTTGACACCTGCAAAAGTAAATAATACTAGAACTCAATTATTGTTAAAATAGTAAACATACACACACAAATCAGATGACTCCATGATCATATTTATAGAAGAAAGAGAAAAACTTGCAGAAATGTAGCTTCATTTTCCCCTCTCAGACCTTGAAGGAATGCATTTTATTGACTAAAACAAAGTTATATGCCCTATTGTAGCTGCAAAGAAGCCTAGAATATGGCAATTTTTGCTCTCCATTCTCTGCAGCACTAGAAGAAACAATAGAAAAAGAGTGAAATAGAAGTCAAGGACTAATCTGTTTTATCCAAACACAGCATATGCAAGAGAATCAATATTATATTAGATATTTAAATTTAAAAATTATTTATTTATTTCCACTTCTGCTAACTTGCTTCAGTCATGTCTGACTCTTTGCGACCCTATGGAGAGTAACTCACCAGGCTCCACTGTCCATAGGATTTCCTTGGCAAGAATACTGGAATGGGTTGCCATTTCCTTCTCCAATTTACTTATATGAATCATCAATGCGAATTTAAAACTTGACAAATAGGTTTATTTTAGTACATTAGGAAGTAGAATTGTTCAAAAGTATCATCTGCTTTCCACTCCAAAATGAGTCTGGTTGTTGTCACTATCATCTTCACAAAAAGAAAAAATGTTAAACAAACAAATACCAGCAACTCTTCTTAGATCAGCTGGAAAAGAGAGGGCAAATGGATACATGAAAACATAGAGATAAGTGAATCCAGAGTATCATAGCTTACCAGGATCAGAAGCTGCCACTGGAAACAGGAACTGGTAGGGACAATTAAATGGTAACTGAAAAATTATAGGAGGCTAAATGTGAGCTAAATTGGAAGCTAGCAATTCATGAAAAGCCAGTCATAGGGAGTCCCACACTTTCATAAGCTTGGCCAAATCTCATGGTAAAGGTAGTAGAAAAAACCCCTGTGCTTCAGGAAGGGGAAGTAGAAGCAGTTATTTAAAAATAGGACCAGAGAATTTTGTTCTTCATGGCATGAACTTGTTCTTGGTAGGAAATAATTTTGGAGAACCTTGCTTGACACAGCAGAAGGACAACCAGCTGTCTCAAGACCTTTCCTGACTTTCTATCTCAAATAACAGAGACAAATATTGCAGCTAGGAAACACTTCTGAAGGTCATAGCCCAGGAACTCAAGCCCATTAATAAATAGATTTCAACATAAAGATTATGCCATTCTTTTTCTCCTCCCTGATGTCTTAACAACATATCAATAGAACTCCAATAACATAATACAATTGAGAGAACTGAAGGACACAGACATTACTTAAGACAGAAACCTAAAGACAATAAGTAGATAACATCAATAATACCAGAGGAAATAGAAGCCTCTCACATTTATAGCTGTAGCAAACATTAAACAAAGCTTAACTCTTATCTAAATAAACATAAAGTGAAAAGTGAAAGCAAAAGTCTTAATTGCTCAGTCAGTTCAGTCATGTCCGACTTTTGTGACCCCACAGACTGCAGTGTGCCAGGCTTCCCTGTCTATCACCAACTCCCGGAGCTTGCTCAACTTCATGTCTATTGAGTCGGTGATGCCATCCAACCATCTCATCCTCTCTTGTCCCCTTCTCCTGCCTTCAATCTTTTCCAGCATCAGGGTCTTTTAAAATGAGTCAGTTCTTCACATCAGATGGCAAATTATTGGAGTTTCAGCTTCAGTATCAGTCCTTCCAATGAATATTCAGGACTGATTTCCTTTAGGATGGACTGGTTGGATCTCCTTGCTTTCCAAGGAACTCTCAAGAGTCTTCTCTAACACTACAGCTCAAAAACATCAATTCTTCGGTGCTCAGCTTTCTTTATAGTCCAACTCTCACATCCAGACATGGCTACTGGTAAAACCATAGCTTTGACTAGATGGGCCTTGTTGGCAAAGTAACATCTCTGTTTTAATATGCTGCCTAGGCTGGTCATAGCTTTTCTTCCAAGGGGAAAGAATCTTTTAATTTCATGTTTGCAGTCACCATCTGAAGTGATTTTGGAGGCCCCAAAAATAAAGTCTCACTGTTTCCATTGTTTCCCCATCTATTTGCCATGAAGTGATGGGACTGGATGTCATGATCTTAGTTTTCTCAATGTGGAGTTTATTTTGTTGTTTTTTGTTTTTTTAAATGTTGAGTTTTTTTATATATAAATTTATTTATTTTAATTGGAGATTAATTACTTTACAATATTGTATTGGTTTTGCCATACATCAACATGAATGTTGAGTTTTAAGCCAACATTTTCACTCTCCCTTTTCACTTTCATCAAGAAGCCCTTTAGTTCTTCACTTTCTGCCATAAGAGTGTGTCATCTGCATATCTGAAGTTATTGACATTTCTCCTGGCAATCTTGATTCCAGCTTGTGCTTCATCCAGTCCAGCATTTCACATGATGTACTCTGTATCCAAGTTAAGTGAGCAGGGTGACAATATACAGCCTTGATGTACTCCTTTTCCTATTTGGAACCAGTCTGTTGTTCCATGTCCGTTTCTAACTGTTGTTTCTTGAGCTGCATACAGATTTCTCAGGAGGCAGGTTAGGTGGTCTGGTATTCCCATCTCCTGAAGAATTTTCCACAGTTTGTTGTGGTCCACCCAGTCAAAGGCTTTGGCATATTCAATAAAGCAGAAGTAGATGTTTTTCTGGAACTCTCTTGCTTTTTCCATGATCCAGCGGATGTTGGCAATTTGATCTCTGGTTCCTCTGCCTTTTCTAAAACCATCTTGAACATCAGGGAGTTCATGGTTCAAGTATTGCTGAAGCCTGTCTTAGAGAATTTTGAGCATTACTTTATTATCGTGTGAGATGAGTGCAACTGTGTGGTAGTTTGAGGATTCTTTGGCATTGTCTTTCTTTGGGATTGGAATGAAAACTGACCTTTTCCAGTCCTGTGGCTACTATTGAGTAGTGTGGCCACTTAATTGCTAATAATGCTCAACTCTTTCCCACCACATGACTGTAACTTTCCAGGATCCTCAGTCCATGGAATTTTCCAGGCAAGAATACTGGACTGGATTGCCATCCCCCATTCCAAACTTGACACTAAAGGACCTGTTTCCCTCAGCCTCTATTACTGGAGACATCATTTACAATGCTCAGGACAAATCACAAGGCATGAGAAAAGGCAAGAACAAAGGGGTGTAAAGATCAATACCAAACTCAAACATGGCAGAGATTTTGGAATTATGAGAACAGAAATACAAAATAGCTGATTAATATGGGCTTCCCTGTGGTTCAGACAGTAAAGAATGGGAAAACTCATCAGTGGCCACAGGACTGGAAAAAACACTCAGCCTTCTTTGTTGGGGGTGTTGGGATATCTCATGCCAAACAACAAGCTGGGTGGGGAAACAGCCCTACTCATTAACAGAAAGCCTGCCTAAAGACCTCTTGAGCCCACAATTGTGCCTCTAGATATGCCACAAGACAGAGGCAGAGGACCAAGACCTAGCTCCACCCACAAGTGGACAGGCACCAAAACAGGAAAACTATTGCAAGACTGCAAAGTCAACACACTCTAGGCAGACACTATCCTTGGATCAACTGGTCACTGGCCCTTGAGTGACAAGTAGGCACTGCACTTCTGGGATGCATAGGACATCTATACAGAGGACAACTTCTCCAAGTTGAGAAATATAACTAACCTATCACACACATAAAAATACATATAACAATTGAAATAAAGTGAGCCAACAGAGGAACACATTGCGGACAAAAGAACAAGATAAAGCCACATAAGAACTAAGTGATGTTTAGATAGGCAATCTATAGCTGTGAAAAGGAGAGAGGCAAAAAGCAAAGGAGAAAAGGAAAGATATAAGCATCTGAATGCAGAGTTCCAAAGAATAGCAAGAAGGGATAAGAAAGCCTTCTTCAGCGATCAATGCAAAGAAATCGAGGAAAACAACAGAATGGGAAAAACTAGAGATCTCTTCAAGAAAATTAGAGATACCAAGGGAACATTTCATGCAAAGATGGGCTCAATAAAGGACAGAAATGGTATGGACCTAACAGAAGCAGAAGATATTAAGAAGAGGTGGCAAGAATACACGGAAGAACTATACAAAAAAGATCTTCACGACCCAGATAATCATGATGATGTGATCACTAATCTAGAGCCAGACATTTTGGAATGTGAAGTCAAGTGGGCCTTAGAAAGCATCACTATGAACAAAGCTAGTGGAGGCGATGGAATTCCAGTTGAGCTGTTTCAAATCCTGAAAGATGATGCTTTGAAAGTGCTGAACTCAATATGCCAGCAAATTTGGAAAACTCAGCAGTGGCCACAGGACTGGAAAAGGTCAGTTTTCATTCCAATTCCAAAGAAAGGCAATGCCAAAGAATGCTCAAACTACCGCACAGTTGCACTCATCTCACACGCTAGTAAAGTAATGCTCAAAATTCTCCAAGCCAGGCTTCAGCAATACGTGAACCATGAACTCCCTGATGTTCAAGCTGGTTTTAGAAAAGGCAGAGGAAAAAGAGATCAAATTGCCAACATCTGCTGGATCATGGAAAAAGCAAGAGAGTTCCAGAAAAACATCTATTTCTGCTTTATTGACTATGCCAAAGCCTTTGACTGTGTCGATCACAATAAACTGTGGGGAATTCTGAAAGAGATGGGAATACCAGACCACCTGACCTGCCTCTTGAGAAATCTGTATGCAGGTCAGGAAGCAACAGTTAGAGCTGGACATGGAACAACAGACTTGTTCCAAATAGGAAAAGGAGTACATCAAGGCTGTATATTTTCACCCTGCTTATTTAACTTATATTCAGAGTACATCATGAGAAACACTGGACTGGAAGAAACACAAGCTGGAATCAAGATTCCTGGGAGAAATATCAATCACCTCAGATATGCAGATGATACCATCCTTATGGCAGAAAGTGAAGAGGAACTCAAAAGCCTCCTGATGAAAGTGAAAGAGGAGAGTGAAAAAGTTGGCTTAAAGCTCAACATTCAGAAAACGAAGATCATGGCATCTGGTCCCATCACTTCATGGGAAATAGATGGGGAAACAGTGGAAACAGTGTCAGACTTTATTTTTGGGGGCTCCAAAATCACTGCAGATGGTGACTGCAGCCATGAAATTAAAAGATGCTTGCTCCTTGGAAGGAAAGTTATGACCAACCTAGATAGCATATTCAAAAGCAGAGACCTTACTTTGCCGACTAAGGTCCGTCTAGTCAAGGCTATGGTTTTTCCTGTGGTCATGTATGGATGTGAGAGTTGGACTGTGAAGAAGGCTGAGCACCGAAGAATTGATGCTTTTGAACTGTGGTGTTGGAGAAGACTCTTGAGAGTCCCTTGGACTGCAAGGAGATCCAACCAGTCCATTCTGAAGGAGATCAACCCTGGGATTTCTTTGGAAGGACTGATGCTGAAGCTGAAACTCCGGTATTTTGGCCATCTCATGAGAAGAGTTGACTCATTGGAAAAGACTGTGATGCTGGGAGGGATTGGGGGCAGGAGGAGGAAGGGACGACTGAGGATGAGATGGCTGGATGGCATCATGGACTCGATGGACATGAGTCTGAGTGAACTCCGGGAGATGGTAATGGACAGGGAGGCCTGGCATGCTGCGATTCATGGGGTCGCAAAGAGTCAGACACGACTGAGCGACTGAATTGAACTGAACTGAACTGAACTCAAGGAGCTTAGAAGTTTAGCATAATGATTATAAAGATGATCAAAGAAATTGGGAGGAGAATGGTTGCAAAGAGCAAGGAATTAGAAGTTTTAACAAAGAATTAGAAAAGATAAAGAACAACCAAACAGAATTAAGGAATACAATAATGGAAATGTTTTCACTGAAATTAAAAATACACTGGAAGGTACCAATATTCGACTAAATGAGACAAAAGAACAGATAAATGAGCTGGAAGACAGAGTAGTGATGCTGCCAAAGATAGAAAGAAAAAAAAGGATGAAAATAAATGAGGACCGTTTAAGAGATCTCTGGAACAACAGGAAGAATACTAATATTTTCATTATAAAGATTCCAGAAGGAGAAGAGAGAGGGGAAAGGACCTGAGAAAATATTTGAAGAGATAATAGATGAAAAACTTCCTTAGCCTAGGAAAGGAAACAGTTACCCAAATCCAGAAAGTACAGAGTTCTATATAAGTTTAACCCACAGAGGAACACACCAAAACACACTGCAATTAAAATGATAAAAATTAAAGATAAACAGAATATTAAAAGCAGCGAGTGTTGGTCACTCAGTTATATCTTTGCGACCCCGTGGACTGTAGCCCATCAGGTTCTTCTGTCCATTTGATTTTCCAGGCGAGAATATGGCAGTGAGTTGTCTTTTCCTTCTCCAGGGGATCTTCCCAACCCAGGAATCAAAGCCGGGTCTCCTGCATTGCAAGCAGATTTTTTACTCTTTGAGTCACCGGGGAAGCCCCTAAAAGCAGCATAGGAAAATCAACAAATAATATACAAGGAACTCCCGTAATGCTACCAGCTGATTTTTCTGCATAAACTCTGTCGGCTAGAAGAGAGTGGAACAATAAACTTACAGTGATGAAAGAGAAAAACCTACCACCAAGAGTATTCTACACAGTAGGGCTCTTGTTCAGATTTGGTAGAGAAATCAAAGCTTTACAGATAAGCAAGAGTAAAAGAATCCACCACCACCAATAACCAGTTTTACAAGAAATGCTAAAGGAACTTCTCTGGAAGATAAAGAAAAAGCCACAACTAGAAAGAAGAAAAATGCAAAATGAAAAATCTCACTGGTAAAGACAAGCATACAACAAAGGTAGGAATAATTCATGAACAAAACTAATAGGGAAGTTAAAAGGCAAATTATAAAATCATTTGTATCAACAATAAGCACTTAAAGGGTACACAAAACACCTAGATGTAAAATCTAAAATCAAAACCAGTAACCATGAAGGGATGAGAGTACAAATCCATGGTATCTAAAATGCTTTTGAAGTTTAAGAGATCAGCAACTTAAAACAAGCACATTTATCTATAGGATCTTATACAAAAACCTCATGGTAACTGTAAACCAAAAGTTTATAATAGATAAACACACAAAAAGAAAACATAATCCAAACTTAACACTAAAGATAGTCAACAAGTCATAAAAAAACAAAAGAAGAAAAGGGAAATAAGACCTACAAAAATGAATTCAAAACAATTAACAAAATGGCCAAATGATCATACAGACTGATAATTATCTTAAATGTAAACAGACTGAATGATGCAACCAAAGGACACAGATTAGCTGAATGGATACAAAATAAGATCCATATACTTGTTACCTACAAGAGAATCACTTCAGATCTAGAGACTCATACACACTAAAAGTGAGGGAATGGAAAACGGTATTTGACAGAAATGGAAATCAAAAGAAAGCCAGAGTTACAATACTTATATCAGATAAAATAGACTTTGAAATAAATACTGTTACAATAAACAAAGAAGGACACTTTATAATGATTAAAGGATAAATACAAGAAGAGATAAAATAATTTTAAATATATAGGCACTCAACATAGAAGGTTGGGTACAAGGTAAATGTTAACAGATGTAAAAGGAGAAATTGATAGTAACAAAATAATAATAACACCCTACTTACATCAATGGACAAAATCATCCAGAGAGAAGTTCAAGAAGGAAACACAGGCCTTAAATGACACATTAGATCAGATGGGCTTAACTGATATTTATAAAGCATTCCATCTGAAAGCAGCAGAATACACATTATTTTCAAGTGTACATGGAGCATTCACCAGGATAGATTATATTCTGGGCCACAGTGTACATTTTGGCAATTTTGGAAATGCTTTGCAAATGCATGGAAATCATATCAAGAATCTTTCTGACCACAGTTCTATAAGACTACAAGTCAACTACAGGGAAAAATAAAACTGCTAAACCACAAATACATGGAGGCTAAATAATACGCTAAGAAAAGTTATGACCAACCTAGATAACATATTGAAAAGCAGAGACATTACTTTGCCAACAAAAGTCTGTCTAGTCAAGGCTATGGTTTTTCCAGTGGTCATGTATGGATGTGAG